>NC_045704.1:66420992-66742319 GCF_009834535.1 Camelus ferus | reverse complement strand
TTCTGGCGGAAAACCGGGCTTCCAGAGGTGAGCTGGGCTTCTAGCACCCGGCAGGGTCTGCGGGTGCTGGCCAGGAGTCCGTCTGATTTCTGTTCTGATTCCACACACAAAGGTATTCCCGCAGCCCGGTTCCCTCGGGGACAGTGGAGACTCCCCACGTGGCCTGAATATTCCTCTTCTTCCACTTAAACTGTGACCTGGTGGAAGTGTGGGAATCCATCACTCCCCAGTTCCTCACCAAGCTCTGAGTCTGACTCATTGTGGCCAGTCTGTCCATCTCAGTGTTTCCATCTGTCCCGGCCAAGAGCTATTTGCACATAGAAGACTACAGCTGAAGAGCTGCTCCTGGGTCAGAGCCAGAAGCTAACACAGGAATTAAATCCAGTAGAATTATAGAGTAAAGCATGCAACTTACATCCAGTCCCACCAATTGCTGTATGTGTAACTGTGGACAAGTAATTCACCCCACCTGGGCCTCAGTTTCCTCATCCGTAAAATGGAGGTCATGATACTTGGCCCTTCCTGTAGGGGGCAGTGGAGTCTTGCCAGAGCATGGTCTCCATTCACCTCTCTTGAAAGTGGGTGAATTCAGGATTCAGGAGCCAGCGTGACTGTGACATGTCAGCTCCAGCGAAGTGTAAAGATGAAGCTGTTGGGACCTCAGCCTGGCTTTGCTGATCCGGCCAGAGCGCGAAGCACGGCAGGGTGGACAGTGCTCCTGCGCGCTGGATAAGGCTTTGTAATTTACAAAGCACATTCACAGCTACCATCCCATTTGCTCCTCCCAAACCTCCGTGAGGTTGTCAGGGAAGGCACCGCTGTCTCCATTCACAGATGAGGAACAAAGACCAAGAGATGGAGTATCCTCCTGGTCCCCCTGGCACTCTTGCCAGTCCACACATACCACTCCCTGTGTGAGGGGAGCGCACTGTGTCTAGGGGCACAGCAGGTGGAATGGAAACTTGAGCTCCGGCCGCTGAGTTGTATCATTTCACACAGGTGGGCCGTCATCCCCATGATGTACCCAGCGTCCTTCCTGTTCGATGTCCCCAGCACAGCTTACGTGGCCCTATCCTGTGCTAACCTGTTCATCGGCATCAACAGCAGCGCCATCACCTTCATCTTGGAATTATTTGAGAACAACCAGGTAAGCGTGACTTCCTTGGCTTCTTTGTTTGATTATTAGGACACAGGAGAGGATGCGATGGTCAAGCAGAGCGAGGGACACGCACCATGTCTGGACAGTCTTCGTATAAATGAATGTTGCTTCCCCCTCTCCTTTCTCCCTCCTTCCCTTCCCTCCTTCTTTTCTTTCTTTCTTTCTTTTTTTTTTTCTTTAAGCTCCTTGTTCATTTGTGTGCTCTGAGTGTCATGGTTTCCTGGGCTCATGCTGCAAGTTATAAATGACCTTTCATAATCCTAAGCTTTTAGACCTTCTTACTCCTTTAAGAAAATTTCCTTGGGGACTTTTGAGTGTTAAGTTTTATACAAACACACACACACACACACACACATACACACACGTAATCATCATGTGATTTTGAAATTTAAAAAGAACAGAAAGGCATGCAATGAAAAGTCTCCTTTCTACTCCTGTTTCCCACTTGCCTGCTTCCCTTCTCCAGAAGCAAACTTTCGTTTGAGTTTCTTATGTATTCCAGAGACACGTGCGCAAAGATATGTATATTCTCTCTCCCAGTTTCCTACACATATTGTAACAGAGTAACATATACTATTCCACATGAAAATTTACCCTGAGGTTAGGGTTAGGAATTTATAATGCTGAATGACTCATTTTTATAAGCTATGAAGTCCAGTTGTCCCATCCACACCCCCCAGGCCTCTCCTTGCCCAGAAAGAGCTGGCCAGAATGAATCCTAAAAACAGTGGCAGTGGCTACAGGGCTGTCCTGCCCCACACTCCATCTTCCAGCCCGCTGCGTCCAAACCCCCGGCATGGCTGTCCTGGGAACAGTCCCCAGGGTTGGTAGCCTCTCCCGTGAGCCTGTGTCCCCAGCCCCTCTCCAGCGCCTCTCCAGCCTTTCCCTCCGTCGGTAAGTCCTGGGCACCAGCCAGAGCGTCTGCACTGCCATTCTGTGGCCCCTGTCCCCACTCCTGCTTCTGGGCCCTGCTGGGAGGACCCCCACCCCACCCCCAGTCCCACAGCCTCCTGACAGCAACTCTTTCCCAGACCTTGTCGGGCTTTCTGTGGCCACTAAGCAAGAAGCAAAACCCCATCTGTCCCATGACTAATAAAAAATGTACCACGTCACAGTCAGACCCCAGAAGGGAGGTGGGTGTGACCACAGCTCCCACTGATGGCCAGAGCAGCCCTGGCAGACTGATAATGCTGCTTTTCATAGCCGTTTTTGTCACAGGCTCACAGCCCATCAAGTCTTAAGAGAGTGTGTTACTTCAGAATAATTAAATAGTAAGCTTAAAGCAGCTCAAAACATCCTTCCTCCTGCGGGCTGCACTCACTTCGCCAACAACTACTGAGGGCACCTCCTGCCCTGCATAAAAGTTGGTTGCTTCCAGGTGAACTACGGACTAGAAAGATGCTGTGAGAATTCCCACATCCCACAGGAGGCTCCCCAGGTCCCAGAGCTGCTGTGTCTGCTCAGTCAAGAGGCATCCACGGTGAACACCACGTGATGGATGCGCCGACATAAACAGCTGTGGCCACTCGTCCTGCCCCCAGTCAGGAAGTGGCCTGCACGCCGAGTTAGGAACTGGCATAAGCCACGGGGCATGACGTCCCGCAAGACAGCGTGTGGCAGAACGTCAAAGGAGCGAGGCAGATGAAACCCTGCAGACCCAAGTGGGCCAGAAGAGCTGGACTGAGAGGGTCAGGAGAATCTTAGGAGAGGAGTTTAATTTCAGCCTCGCCTGGAATAAGCAGAATTTTATCAGCCCATTGAGTAAATAATGAAGGGCCTCGTACGGGCTCGGGCCTCGTACGGGCTCGTCAATGTGCGAGGTGTTCAGGTAGGACGCCAGAATGATTTGGGCCCAGTTCCTGTCCTCTGGGGACCTCTGACTAGTGGAGAAAATAGGCAGGTGAGAAAGCGAGTTAACCATGGCAGTGTGGTAAGTCCTGGAAGAAGGGACTGGCTGCTGTACGGCGGGAATCCGGAAAGGCTTGTGAGAGAAGGGGTTGTTTGAGCTAGCTTTCTAAAGAAGGGCAGGCGTCTGCCAGAGAGCAGGAGGCGGGAAAGCGTTCTTTCCTGCTAGTTGCTGTGGCTAATAGAACCTGCAAGTGCAAAGGCCTAGAGACAAGAGAGCATCGTGCCTTCCCGGAGGGGTGGGTACGGGACATGGGGAGGGGCAGAGAGAGAAGAGGTCACGTGCAGGAGGCTGTGCGGCAGCGAGGGACCAGGTAAGTGGGTCAGCCCCTCCCCATCGGAGGCTCCGCTTCCTGCCGCTGACACCTGAGGACAGAACAACCAGCACAGTCTGCCGCCTGAAAACGAGGCCCTCCGGCTCAGTACAGAGGCCGTCCTTTCGGCCGGTGACAGTCGCAGACAGCCATCGCTGCCCCGTGGGAGCTGAGAAGCAGAGCTGGGAGAGGCTCAGGGCCCCTCTCCCCTCTGGTACAAGCTGGGCTGGGACAGAACCGGTGAAGGAGCCTCAGCCCCAGTGGCGGCTCGTGGCTGTACCAGAGAAGAGAGAGCTCGGCCCGCACTCCGGGCAGCCACTGCGTCTTCTCATAACTAAGGCCTTGGAGGGCTGCTGTGTAATGTCAAAGTCAGTCTGCAGTGGGAGCTCCTCAAGCAGGCTGCCTGGCCAGAGGCACCTCCTGTGAGTGCTCCAAAACCTCCTATCTGCCTGACAAATCCCTCCGGTGGCGGTCTGGCTGCTGGGGCCCCTCTGGCTGCAGGCCTTCCCCCCCCCCACTGCCCGGGTCCTGCCCATGAGGGCACCCAGGCCCCACCCCGCTCAGGAGGGGACAGGCTTGGCCCCCGTTACTGACTGCCCTGCTTTTCTGTATTTCAGACGCTGCTCTGGTTCAATGCCATGCTGAGGAAGCTGCTCATTATCTTCCCCCACTTCTGCCTGGGCCGGGGCCTCATTGACCTGGCGCTGAGCCAGGCCGTGACAGACGTCTATGCCCGGTTTGGTGGGTAGCAGCCACGTGGCCCTCTGAGGCCGGGAGGGCTGCAGGGGGAGTTCCTGTGATGGACCTGCAGCCTGGACTGGGGCTGGGGCACCTGGCTGGTCTGGGATTTTCCTGACACTAGGAGGGGTCGAGGTGCCTCTGCTTTTGTGGCTGAGGAGACCCGGAGGGGTCAAGGTCAGGCTCCTGCTCTTCTCTGCTCTGACTTGAGGAGCCAAGATGAGAGTTGGGTTTGGCTTTGACTTAATCTCTTGCACAAGGCTTGGTCCAGCTGGGCCGAGTGCTGTAACTAGGTCTTTAGGAAAAGCTGGAGCAGCTACGTGGACTTAATTCTTGTCCATTTCCGGTGGCCTCCGTCCCTAGGTGAGGAGCACTCTTCAAATCCGTTCCAGTGGGACCTGATTGGGAAGAACCTGGTTGCCATGGCAGCAGAAGGGGTGGTGTACTTCCTCCTGACCCTCCTCATCCAGCACCAATTCTTCTTCAGCCCATGGTACGCTCAGCCGCTGCCACCTCCTTGTGTCCATCCATGTGGTCATCTCTTTTCTTATGAGCCCCACTCCATGATGTGTTTTACACTCTCAAAGCCTGGACTATTCTGAATAACACAAGTAGAGACACATTAAAATAGGCACGTTAAACTTTGTGAAGAATTTAAACTTCAAAGTGTTTAAAAGACAATGCTAAGTACAATCTCTAATATTTAATCCCACTCATTTAATTAACAGATACTCATATTAATTAAACAAATACTCATAATTAAATCATAGCATTGCAAAAGATAACGGTTAATTGGTACCCAAAGTACTAGGAAAGAGATCTATGCATTCATGAGAAAATAGGAAAAACAGGCCCCTTTGCTAATTAGAGATTTGAGAGTGGGGTTAGGGCAGGGGAGGAAGGGAGTCAGATGGGGGTGATGTCCGAGGGAAGGCAGCCAGGTGCAGTGTGGAGGGGATGGGGCAGTGATCCTGCCCCGCTGGTTGGGCAGGAAGGGAGATGCCTGCCAACCCTGATCCAGCCCAGCTGTGCCCTTCTTTCCCAGGCTCTTGCCCCAGGCCCTCCCTCATTCTCCCGCGGGCGCTCAGGTTTGCAGAAGGCAGCACCTTTGCAATTCAGGCTAACCTTTACTGAATTGCAAATCACTGGGCACTGAGAAGAAGCTTTCTTGGACAATGTTTGTTTCTCACCGTCTCATCCTCTCAGGCTGCACGTGGTCACATGTAAATACAGGTTCCAAGGACTTGTCTTTAGGTTTTGATCCACAGGGAATTGAGTTATTGGAAATGGATCTCACTCCCTCCTCACAGGGTTGTGTGGATTGAATGAGGTAATGGTTGTCAACACACTTGAATGAAACGACAGGACGGGAAAGTGGCTGTAGAGCGGGAGGCAGTGTAAGGGGCTGTTGTCCGTGGCTCCCCCGCAGCTTTGGCTGCAGAGGGTGGGGGGAGCTATTCACTAAAACTGACTCATTAACTCCAAACTCCGATGTCACACAATTGAGTGAGTCCTGCCACATTAGATTGGAACAAGGACCAGAGAAGCGTTCCACAATGTCCTGCTTCAGGAAGCTCACAGCCATGCCCTCACTGAGAGCGAATCAGGCAAAGAGAGGAAGGGGTGGGAGGAAGAAGGGGGTCTCTTGGTAAAGGACGTGCCTGCATGTGGGGAGTTCAGCGTGGCTGTGAAAGGAGAGGGTGAGGGGTATGAGAGTTGAGCCTGGAGAGGAAGGCAGAGCCAGGTCGTGAAATGCTCCTCATCTTGGTGAGGACTTAGAATTTAAGCCTGAGGGCAGCAGAAAGCTGTTGGGGTGTTTTAATCAGGGGAGTGACATGATCTGCCAGGACTAGAAGCAGAAACCAGGCAGGCCATTTGGCACCCAGGCAAGAGACAGTGGTAGCCTGGAAAGAAGTGGGGGCATTAGGAGAAGGAGTGAATACGCTGATCAGATAGATAGCAGGAAGGTTGTTAGACAAGGCTTAGTCATGAACTGCATACAGCCAATGAGGGAGGATGGAAAGACTGTAGGTCAGAGAGGGTTTTAGAGAAGACGCTGTGTTTTCAAGGGTGGGGAGGATTCTACTTGGCAGGGCAGCAGGACAAGAACACTGAGCCATTGGAAACGCCTGCAGAGACTGGGAGCTGGGAAGGGCTGGCAGGGCCTGGGAGGCCACAGGTAGGTCAAATGGTTGGCAGAGGGTTTAGTTCAAGAGGTAGGTAGGGGAGCAGGTGCGAAGGGCAGGTGGGGCCTGACTGCAGGGCCCTGGGATTGCAGCTGAAGAGTTAGGGCTTAAACCTACAGCGGGCGGAGAACTGTGGTTGGGGTCATCAGATAACCTGCTGGACTCGAAGGAGGAGGAGGCTTGGTCGCTCGTAGCTGTTATTCACTGAGGGTTCACCATAGATGGAGGGTTTATAACATGCCAGCCACCAGGCCTTGAGTGCTGACTCTGTGTAGGACGCTGAGCCAGTTTCATCTTCACCGCAATCCTGTGAGGTAGACACTCTTACCCCCTCCCTATCTTATGGTTAAAGGAGGTGAGGTTTAGAGAGGTTCAGTGATGTGCCCAGGGCTGACTCTCGACCCAAGGTCTTGCCCTGTCTGCCTACTGCCTGACGGCTCTCCTGCGGGCAGTCCTTTTGCGAGCTCCAGCCTTAGGGGATGGAAGGCCAGGCTGGGGCAGAAGCGAGGGGATGGGAAGAAGGGAAGATGAAAAGGACAGGGCCGAGGACGCCGTCCACAAGCCCACTCTGTCCGCGCTCCTTCCCCCAGGACCACCCAGCCCGCGAAGGAGCCCATCATAGATGAAGATGATGATGTGGCTGAAGAAAGACAAAGAGTTACTAGTGGAGGAAATAAAACTGATATCTTAAGGCTGAATGAACTAACAAAGGTAAGGGAGCGGGTGCCGGCGTGGTGGTTTGGAGGTGCCGGTCGGACCAGAGATGGCACAACGTTGTAATTTTTGCCTCCTATAGAATAAGCAATAGGCTTATGCAAGGAATTCCTTTCCCTAATTTTATGTGGGGTTGCCATGTCTGTGTTACAACTTGTCTTCCAAGAACATTCAGTGGATTTTCCCTAGTATTCATCTTGGGCACTGCCACAAAGCACTGCAGCCTTCCTGCGTTCCACTTCTGCATGGGGGGTCAGCTTCGAGGCCCCTCAGCGCTCACAGCACCTCTGTGCACCCCCGCATCAGCATGTACCCTTCGCCTAGACCCTCCCTCACTCTTACCCTCCTCGCTCTAACCCTCTTTCTGCCCTCAATCCACCTCCTCTGGATCTTGCAGGTTTATTCCGGCGCCTCCAGCCCAGCAGTGGACAGGCTGTGTGTGGGAGTCCGCCCTGGGGAGGTGGGTACTCTGTACACCACACACGCAAGGGCCTCAGAAAATCAGCTCCTGTGCCCATCTCTCATCTCCTCTCCAGTGAGCTGTCCAGTAGAAATAAAACGCAAGCCACCAGAGGTCACTTTAATCTTCTGGTAGCCACGTGAGCAAAGTAAGGACAGGTGAAATTCATGTTAATCATCAATTTTGTCCAGTATACCTGAAGTGCTATCATTTGAGCATGTAATTCATATAAAACAATTTTTATTAGATGCTTTACATTCTTTCTTGTTATGGTTCTGTCTTAAAGTCCAGCGTGTGTTTTCCTCAGCGGCACATGTAGGTACATCTCTGGCGCTCGGTAGCCGTCCAGGAGGAAAACTGCTCCTTACTACCCTCTTGGGTTCCCAGGCAGGGCTCTGTAAACTGGACTTCCAAGAGACAGATTAACAAGAGGAAAACAGAGAGAAGTTTGTCAGCATGTGTGTCGCACACACGCAGGGGAGATGGCTGATCCAAGGCCGTGGTTAGAACTTGGGCTTAAATCGCGTCTTAGCAAAGGAACCATACGTTTTTAGAGAAGCTACAAGGCAAAGGAAAGGACCTTACAGTTTCTAGGTGGCAAACTGTCGGAAGACAAGCATGTGGGAAGCTGAAGGTAGATAAAGGCTATTTAGTAAAGTTTGCCGTGCAGATTCCCCTGGTGCATTTCCAGGCTGATCGGAATCTAAAGTTGTCTCCAGAGGTGAACTTTTGTCCATCCTGGTAGAGGGGAGGGGAACACCTTGTAAATTGATGTCCTGCTTTTAGGCAAATGAGGGCAGGGCAGAGAGCTATTCTTACATCTTCTCATTTGCCTTCAGCTCAAAATCATCCCTACGCCAGAGCGGCGTATTCTGCTACCTCACGCCAAGCACAGCTAGCGGCCTCTGTCAAGGCAGCACAGGGCTAAAGCACCTCCTCTTACCCCCACCCTGGCCCGGGGTCAGGACGCCCGGACCCCCCGGGCGCCAGGGCAAGGCCAATTCTGTGTGTTGTCCTTCAGTGCTTCGGCCTCCTGGGAGTGAACGGAGCTGGCAAAACAACCACATTCAAGATGCTCACTGGAGACACCACGGTGACCTCAGGTGATGCCACGGTAGCAGGCAAGAGGTGAGTGTCCTACTCATCCTGTCTCAGGGTGTCTCTCCCGGGTCCTGAGCCATGTCCCTGTCCCACCACAGGAAGGGTGGGCCTCAGTCCCTGTGTCTGAGGGTGACTCTGAGAGCCTGAAAGACCTGTGCAGAGGCATGGACCTCTCAGCAAACATGGTCAAAAAATCTAAGACATGGACTCTCTGGAAGTTGAATTGACTGTGGTTGAGAGACTCCTCTGTTAGTGTGAATTCTTGGGACGTTCTGGGAAGCACCAAATCAGTGGTTCTTAATCTTTTGTGGATCATAAGCATCTAACCGTTTGAGCATCTGATGAATACATGCACCTTCTTCCTACAGAAATGCACCATTGTTTCCCATTACCTCCCTCCATACATTTTTGAAAACAGTTTTGGGGAATTTACTGAGCCCTGAAGCACATCTATGGCCCTGCTGGCCCCGCGGCCCCATTAAGAACCCCTGTCATGAAGCATCCTTTTACCGGGTTGAGTTTCTAGGTGGGGGCTGGTTCGGGGGCCTTCGGGGCCTTAATCTGCACTGGCTATTTCTGTGCTGAAGCTTGACTTAGCAAGCCAGAGTTTCTTTATACAGGGAAAGCTGGCATGTGCCCCTGGATTCCGGGAGGCTGCCTACTGCTCTCTGTAATAGGGAACATGGCAACGGACTGGTTGTCAATGTGATCGGACGAAGAACGTGAACTGGCACTTTTTTGCCTCTTTCCAGGCTGCTCCTTGACCAGCAGAGCTCACACACACATTAGATGTGCCCAGAGGAGCTCTCTGCCCTGGTTTATAAGTGCAGTTAGGCACTGCTGACGTCTAACCAGCACCTGCTTGACCGGGGTCTCCTTTCCTCACCTGAAAGCCATCCTCAATGTGGCCCGATGCTCACTGGGGCCCGATGCTGGGGGAGCCCTGAGCATGCCTTACTGGCTCAGACAGGATGAATTTGGTTCTCCAGCTTTCCCCAGCCATCCCTGTTGGGTCTAGAGCAAAAGGAACAGCAGAGGTGGAGCCAGGCCATGGCTGAGTCCATCTCATCTGCAGATCCAGCTTAATCTGCAACCAAGCAAATGACTTCATGATGGTAACAAAAGGGGAGAGGCCAGGGAGTGAAGGGCAGGAGGATGTAATAGCATTTACCACAAGACATCAAGCTGTAGTCCAAGGGAGACATGGTCAGATGCCCAGAAAGTAAAATAAGATAGAAGCTAGAAAGAGACTATAGGTTTAAGACATGGAATTGGGGTTCTCTGGTGGGAAAGCTCCTGTAAATTTGGTGAAGCACCCACCTTGCTTCCCTGGGTGGTTTTAATTGGCCCAGCTGTACCCACCTACCTAGTATTTTTTGTCATGGTGGGGAAATGCATGACCTCTCTCTGTCCCATCCGATTGCATCCATCCTTTATTTATAGGCCCTAAGCTGTAAGGGAAGGGGGAAAGAAATTAGACCAGTCTATGGACAGTTTATTTTTTCATCAAGGCAATGTATTTCTAGTGGGGGAAAATACATTGGTCAAAGGGAGTTGATAGAACTCAGTTCACTTCACCTCTTCATCTCTCCTGCCAGGCCTCTTGCTCTGGGTGGTGATCTGACTGGTTCCTCTTTCATTGACTGTATCTCTGCCAATAAATCCAAATGGAGAAGTTTACTTCCATTGGGAAGCACACATCTTCTCTAGCTGCTTCCTAAATGTTTGAAGGAATCAAAAACCACTTGTGATTTTCTTAAATTTAATCTTCTCTTTGTTTTTAAACTCATTTGTGATCCAATCCAAAAACATATCTGACTTTGGGTCACAGGTATTCAGTTTATCCTGGATGGGGAAACTTGGGAGAATCTGACTGGACTTAAAACTCAGAACTCCTGGAGTTTATCAGTGTCTAACCAAAGGACCCTTGCTTTGATTCCTAAATGTGCACATTTCTGAAGCGCAATGGGAGGAGAGAAGAGGCCGCTTTCTTATCATACTGACAGAAAGTCCTCCAGCCCCAGATCTCTGGTCGCCCCCTTTGCGAGGGAAACTTGCTAACTGCTTTTTCTTCTTGCAGTATTTTAACCAATATTTCTGACGTCCATCGAAGTATGGGCTACTGTCCTCAGTTTGATGCAGTTGATGACCTGCTTACAGGGCGAGAACATCTCTACCTCTATGCCCGGCTTCGAGGCGTGCCAGCAGAGGAAATCAAGAGGGTAAAACATGGTTTGTTGTGGCCACTCGAGTTTGGTAAACCACGAACCTGCTTCATGAGCGTGCATGTATTTAGAGATGGGAAAGCTCGAGCACACTGTCCATTCATTCACTCAGCAAATGCTTATTGAGTGTCTGCTATGTGCTAAGTACTGTTCTAGAAAATGGGGGTGAACAAAACAAAAGAAAAAATTCCTGCCCTCGTAGCTAACAAAACTGACATCTGCATTCACCCTTTGATCCAACAGTCCCACTTCTGGGTGTTTACCCTGAAGGCACACCTCCCACAGCACAAAATGCATATGCACAAGGTTACTCACTGCATTTTAGTCACAAAATAGTGGAAATTAGCTAAATGTTCAGGCATAGGAAAGTGGCTGAATAACTGATGGTAAATATATACAATAAAGTCTTATGCAGTTATTAAAAAAACAAAAACAATAAAAATCTCTGAACTGATACAGAGTTATTTCTAGGAGATATTGTTAAGTGAAAAAAGCAAAGTACAAAGGAGCACATGTAGAATGCTACTATTTAATGTAAGAAAGAAAAGCAAGAAAGCATAAATATGCCCGTTTACCTTCACAAACAGAAATGCAGGAAGGATAAGCTGGACGACTGACTGCGATGATCAGCAAGAGGGAAATGAGGTGAAAGGGAAGTGGAAGGGGTAACGCTTCTCTCGGGATATTTTTGGTTTAGTTGAAACTTCTGGAAGCATGTTAACGTTCTACATATTCAAAACACAAAACTAAATCGGTAAGAATGGGAAAGAGGTAGAAGTGAAGACAGAAAATCCTGACACAGAAAGCAAACAAAGCAAGGTGATCCGACTTTATTTCAAACGAATGTAAGTCAGACAGATGGGAGGAAAGAACTAATGCAAATAACTGAGGCAGCAGAATTTGACTGTGTGTCTTCAGTCCTGGGAAAATTTTGCATGAAAAGCAAGATATTTGTATGGTGTGAAAGTGTCTCCCGCAGACTGCTGATGGGCTGTGGGGGGAACAGGGGAGGAGTCAGACAGTACCTCAGCTGAGGGACCGAAACTACCACCAGCTCTGAGGGGCACATGCTCGGATGTGACCCCCTGAGAAGGACACAGCTTCACCTGGTAATATTCTGATTGGGACGCACAGCCTGAATCTTGTGAGGAAACATTGGACAAGCTCTACAGGAACATTCTATTAAGAAATATAGAGGGGTCATATTCTTCAAAATTATAAAGATCATAAAAGACAGAATGGCAGAGGAAGGGTAGGGAGGGGTTCCTGATCCCAGGAAGCTGAGTGGACACAGTGTGGCTGAGTGATGGACACCAGACCGCAGCTTGTGCTGGAGGGAAAATGGCGCTGTGAAGGGCACCCCTGGGCGGATGGACAGAAGGAGGCTGCGGAAGGCGGTAAGCTCCACGAGAGAACCCTGCAGCAGCGCTAGCCTTACTGCCAGTGACAACCGTGCTGTGCTTGTGGGAGACAGGGGTCCCTGTTCTCAGGAAACAGACACTGAAGGACTTAGGAGTGAAGGGCCATCATGTATAGCCTGCCCTCGAATGGGTCTGAAAAAATTGTGTGTGTGTGTGTGTGTGTGTAGAGAAGGAGAGAGAAAAATAGAGAACGTTCTTTGTACTGTTCTTATTCTTACACGATTCTGTAGGTTGGAAAGTATTCTAAATAAAGGGTGAGAAATGGAGCTTAAATTCTAGTGGGAGGGACAGACAATAAAAAGATAAAGAAGATACACAGTACATTTGAGAATAAAAAGTCCTTGGGGAGAAAATAAAGCAGGAAAGAATTGTTGGGGTGGGGTCTGCACTTTTAGGCAGGGCGGCCTCTGAGTGAAGAGCGGAGTGAGCCGTGTGGATGTCTAGGGGAAGAGCATTCCAGGTGCGGGCACAAGCGCAGAAGGCAGGCGCCTGGTGGGCTTGTCTCCAGAAACTTCCCTCTTTTGCTTCTGAGCACGTGCGTGCACACGAACACGTGCTCACACGGGGTGCTCTCTGTCATAGTTTACTTTGGGGTTCTCTTTGAGCGCTGTTACAATCTGTCGTTATTCTGTGTCTAACTGTCTGTCACTGCCCCCCGATCTGCCGGTACAGCAGCAATGGCTGTGTTCACCATTATTCCCCAGTGCCCAGCACCGTGCTCGGCTCGTGGTGGGCGCTCCGTCAGTGTACATTAGAGGTGTGCACAAGACTACAGTGTGACCCTGATGAGGGGTGGAGTCAACAGGGCTGGGACCCACCATCTTCTCAGACAGACGCTAAGACTCTTCCTCTCCCACTCCTAGTCACAGGACACTGGGAGAGAAGCATTCTCCTGCTTTTGTAAGCCGAAAGGCCATTTCTCAGGGGGATGCGCCCAAGGGGTACGGAGCTGACCAAACCACACTGGGATCTAAGGCCCAGAGGGGAAAGGAGACGTCTCGCCCTTGGAGGCCACGAGCCACCCCACGCGGCAGCAGGCGGTTCTGTTTCAGCCCAGCGGGGTCTGTCCTCCTGGGAGCCCAAGAGTTTGAACTGGTGGAGGTTAGGGTGTTTGCTTGGTTTTTCCCCCCCAGATGAGGTTTCTTTCGTTTCCCCAGGTGACAGACTGGAGTATTCAGAGCCTGGGCCTGTCCCTCTACTGCGGACCGCCTGGCAGGCACCTACAGCGGAGGCAATAAGCGGAAACTCTCCACGGCCATTGCGCTGATAGGCTGCCCACCGCTGGTGCTGCTGGTGAGGGCCACCGAGACCACCCAGGGGCTTGCAAGCGCCAAGTGCTGCATCTCCGTGGTTGGGTCAGCAGATCTGGGGAGTCCAGCAGTCTGCTTTTGTCCGGGATGTTCCCTATACTGCTCATTTTGAGCTGATCAGCCCAGAGTTTTGTTCACAGCTCTTGGGTGGGACTAGAGTCACAACACAGTCTCGCTCTGAGTTCTTGTGGGGCTGCAGGCTCGCAGCAGGGAAGTTCAGCCCCTCTGCAGAATGTCCGTGTCTGGTCAGAAGTTACCATTGCCTGAGGAGGCCTGTTGAGGACCCTAATTGGACTGGAGCAGATGTTCATGTGGTTCTCGCCAGAGTTGGACCGAACCGAGGCCCCCATGCCCATGCAGTCTGGGGTTTATGAAGGCATAGGTTACAGGACTTGGAGGGACCCTGAAAAGTCACCTGAGTTCTCTTCCTGCCTCCTTGCAAACATATGTATTGAATTCTTTTCTCTTTTTTTAAGATAATTCCCTCATTGCGTTAATCAGCCTTACCCCACCCATGGGCTGAAGCCAGTCTAGAGGTGTGCCTGAGGTTTCTTCACTCTCCTGGTTCACTCCTGCCTCCACACCCTGTGCTGGCTTCCCTGGGTCTTGCCCATGGGGGAGTGACTTTGTGAACTGTCTGCCAGAGAGCAGAGCTGCTCAGAGGGAGTCAGCCAAGGAGGGTGCAGAAACCAGGAGAGACTGGCTCCCAGCCCGAGTCCCTGTCCTCTGTGCCCCCACACAGGACGAGCCCACCACAGGCATGGACCCCCAGGCACGCCGCATGCTGTGGAACACCATCATGAGCATCATCAGAGAAGGGAGAGCCGTGGTCCTCACTTCCCACAGGCAAGAGGTCCCCAGGGGCCGGGGTGGAGCAGGCGGGCCATGGAATCCGGTCCTCACCTGCTCTCCCCTGCCCCCAGCATGGAAGAGTGCGAGGCCCTGTGCACCCGGCTGGCCATCATGGTGAAGGGCGCCTTTCAGTGTCTGGGCACCATTCAGCACCTCAAGTACAAGTAAGGACTTGGTGGGAGGTTTCCTGTTACCTGCTGGGGAGAGGAGGGTAGTCAACCAGGCCATGTGCTCTCTGCTGACATGTGGAGGGTCCTGCTGCCCCCTCATCCCACCGGCAGAGGCAGGTGGTGTCTGGGCCTCATTCTGCAGCAGCAGATGGAGAAAGCTGCTGAGCAGTGAAACTCTTCTCTGCTAGGCTAACTGCCTGTGGTTGAAGGCTCACCGACTCTCCCATTTGGGCTTCTCATCGGGGCAAATGCAGAGCCCAGCTGGGATGAAGGAGGGTCACCACCACTGCCTCACTATCCCAGATCCCATCAGATCCAGAACTTATGACCTATTAATAAGAGTCTGCAACCAATGTAGGAATGATCCGGAGACCAAACAGCCTGAGTCATGAGGGTTCCTTTCTGGCATGCCGTATGCTTTTGAGTTTGAGGCCGTGTGCTATATGATAAACCAGCAGTGCCAGCCAGTCATCTCCAGCAGGGTTATCCTGCCCCTGTGCAGTGTACACTGCTGTGAATAGTGCATTATTAATGACAGTGTGTACTGAAGCAGACCATCGCTTATGATAAGACTTTGATAAGCTGCCATGCTCCCTTGCACTCTGATATGCTTTACAAACTAGGAGGGGTGGACTTACAGTTAGCCCTCATTTACTTATCAACACTTTTCGAGGGCCCAGCACAGAAAAGCCATGGTGCCAGGTGGCGAGAGGAAGAGCGCGTAAGCGCCTCATCTCCATGTCCCCAGGGGGCCATCTTGCACAGCACACAATAAGCAGACAGATGATTGAGAGAAAGCTCTAGTGAACTAGCTCCATTTGGGCATTTGACCCATGACTTTCTGAGCAACCACAGCTCGGACACCGCGCAGATACCTAGGGGCGCTGAGCGTGTGCGGTCACCAGGCCCGTGTCAGCCACTCCCAGCGTCCACATGGATGCGCCTACTCCTTTCCGTGCTCACTCCACATGTCCCCAGGGGAGAGCGGGAGGGAGGGAGTGTTCCCGTGTGGCAGGACAGTTCCCCGGGGCTGAAAGGCAAAGGCATTTTGTTGAGGGGAGAACACCCCGGGGTCACGGGGCAGCGCTGCAGTGAGCACACCCTGTCTGAGCGTGCGGGGAGGCTGACTGGCCGTGCCCCGCGCCCTGGGGGACCGCTCTCCATCCACGTGCAGGCGACCTGGAGAAGGAGGAGGGAACTAGCAAAGGCCCTGGCCCGGCAGCCCCATTTGTTCTGGAAGCTTCCCTGGGGAAGTGCCACCTTTCCAAGCCTTTGCTCCCCCAGGCCAGTTCCTTCAGGGCCAGACAGTCTTCCCCTCTGAGTAGGCACCAGCCCCACACACCGTCCCGGGCAGCCTGTGGTCTCCGCACAGGGCTCAGCCCCCTTTGACTTCAGCAAGCACGTTAGAGGGCAGGGGGTGGGGAGCACCCACGCCTCCGGGAGGTGGACAGAGAAAGCTGGGACGCAGGGCTGGTGCCCCACGTCACCACACAGACATTTACTCCCCTAAAAACTAGTATCACACCACTTTCCCAGGAGCCATCGCGGCCTTTTTTAAAATCCTAGTTTTGAACATGCGCACAAGGTCTGTAGTTTGGGCCTTTCACACCCAATATTTCTGATGAGTCTGCTCCTCGTTTGGGGATTGCCTGAGACCCTCCTGCTAACAGGCCTGTCGCACGCCGCCGCGTGTGCCCCCAGGTTTGGAGACGGCTACATCGTCACAATGAAGGTCAAGTGCCCGAAGGATGACGTGCTCCCCGACCTGGGCCCCGTGGAGCGGTTCTTCCAGGGCAGCTTCCCCGGCAGCGTGCAGAGGGAGCGGCACTACAACATGCTTCAGTTCCAGGTCTCCTCCTCCTCCCTGGCCAGGATCTTCCGGCTGCTCATCTCCCACAAGGACAGCCTGCTCATCGAGGAGTACTCGGTCACGCAGACCACGCTGGACCAGGCAAGGCGGCCAGGGCACCCCGTGCAGAGCGCACAGAGTGGGGCATGCAAAGGCCCAGCGCCCAGCGGGAATCCACAGACCGCGAGGCAGGACGTGCCCAAGGGCCAACACTCTAGTCACTCTGTCCGTTAGGGCAAAACTCAGAATGTCAGGAACAATATTTCAATATTTCCCCTGGTTTGTGGTGGTGGCCAAAGGGGACCATCTCCTTTTCAAATCAACCTTACAGATGTTTAATTTAAATACATTAGAATGCACCCATTTAAAGTGTACAATTCAGTGATTTTTTGATCAATATGTGTGCCATGTGTCAGGTTTTTCCACGTGATCACTTTTTTCTTGTGACAAAATACGTGTATAACATTTTTAAGTGGCATTACACTTCAGTGGCATTAAGTATATTCACATTGCTGTGCAACCATCATCCCTCTCCATCTCCAGAAATTTTTCACCTTCCCAAACTGAAACTGTGTCCATCAAACAATAGCTCCCCATAACCACTCCCCCAGCCACTGGTAACCACTGTTCCACTCTCTGTTGACTCCTCCACGTACCTTATACAGGTGTGTCATCCAGTACGTGCCCTCTTGTGTCCAGCTTATTTCCATTAACTTAATGTCCCCAAGGTTCATTCGTGTAGGAGCATGTGTCAGCATACCCTTCCTTCCTAAGGCTGAATAATACTCAGCTGTATGTATTTACCACGTTTTGTGTATCCGTTCATCCGTAGGGACATTTGAGTTGTTTCTGGGATTTACTGGGCCTTTATTTTTCACTTGTTTGTTTTTTAAATAAACATCCTTAAATAAACATCTCCGCTTGCCCTTTGAGGAGTGGGCTGCCCAGCACCCTCTGGTTAGTGTAAGTGGGTGGAGGCAGGACAGGGGTCAGCCACACCGCACACTGAGGGAAGAACGGAAAAGAGATCAACTTCTGCTTTGGGGGGCTGGGACTTTTTTTGTTACTCCTTTAGAGGTTGAGGGGGACACTGCTCCTGAGAATCCGCCATGCCTGCTTACCTGCGAATCCTCCTGCAGGCAGGCGCTCGGCTTAGTTCACAACTGGGAGGAAAAGCCCCAAGCCCCAGGCAGGACAGCGAGCTGCTCAGCCAGGGCTGTACCTTAACTGAGGAAAATAGGAAACAAAGTGGGTGGGTGGAGGGTGCCCTTTTCTGGAAACGTCTACCTACTCTTGTCCTTTTCTTGCTTCCAGGTATTTGTGAACTTTGCTAAACAGCAGACTGAAATTCACTGACCTCCCTTTGCACCCTCGAGCTGCGGGAGCCAGACGACAATCCAAGGTACCCCTGCCACCCCTTCCCAGTCCACTGTTTGAGGCAGATCCTCAGCACAGGGACCCAGCCTGTCCTCTGGGCCCAGACTTGCCTCCTGCAGAGAGCCCCACTCATTCCCGGGCCCCACACCTCCCCACGCCTCACCCCTTCTGTGCTGAAGGGCTTTTCCATCGGTACTTGTGTGGGTTCCTTTGATAATCAGGAAATCTTTAGGTGGTATGGGAGAGCATTTTTGAAAAGAACTTTTCCCACATGTTTCTTGCTTATAGTGGAAAAAAAAAAAACTTGGATTTTGGAAATAAGGAGGGAAGATAGGAGAGAATATTAAAATGTTCTGGTTGTCGGGCTACTTGACGTACATGTCTGCTTGTAGGCTTGAGTTTCAAAGGAAAGAAATTAACTGGCACTCCTGTCAATGGTGGACGCATTTGGTTAGATCAAGGACGGTTGTCTGGTTAGGGAGAGGGCTCTGTGTTCTTTATAAAAATATCAAGATGATGAAGGAAGAAACACTAGAAGGTCTGTCACAAGCTGTGATAATTCAGGATGGATGCCTGAGGCCCTGGTAAGGAGCACACTCACCCAGTTCCCCAGCAGGAGAGAAGGAGTGAGAGAGCTGGATAAAGTGGTGGAGGAGGCACCAGGACCCAGGTGCCTCGGATTAAGCCTGGGACATTGAAGGGTCAGATTAACTGAGCCGTTCTCTCCTGACTTATCTGTAAGTCAGAGAAAACCACAGCATTTTCCCAGTAAGAAAAGACATGCGAAGCCTGATTTCCCATAACGTTCTCAGAAAAGCCAAGTGAGGTGATGATTGAAACAGTCCTTTCCAAGGCAGCGCGTGTGATGAATTTTCCCCTTTCTCTTGGGTAATGGAGACCTAATGCTACTCGGCAAGGCTGGCTTCGCCCAGAAATGCCTAAGGAAAGACACCTGTCTGGGGAAAGGCAGTTCTGCTGAGATTTTGCAGCCACTCTTTCTCAATTATGTATCTTGTACTTGCTGTTTACACCCGTAGAAAATTATTCTTTGAAAGCCACTTGCAGTTAGAAATCCCTTTTATAACTCGTAATACATAATTGGGTAGCAAAAGCACTTCCTAGAACTAAATTGGTATCTTTCTATAATAAATTCATGATTCAAAGTTAACTCGGACTCTGCAACATGCTGCCTTCATAACGGCTTGCAAAATTCCTCCCGCACAGCATTGTACATAAATAAATGTCATGAAACAGTCATTATGTTCTTGTTCACATTATCCCACTTTAAACAATTTTCCTCTGTAGGAGGTGGACAAAGGGAATTCTGCATCTCAAGGATGACCTAAATGATGATTTCTTGGCTTTTAAGACAAAAGCTCAGTAAATATCTTGGGGAAAAAAAAATTGAAATGCACCATAACAGCCATTGGGAACAGCGCAGGATGTGCCGCGTCCCTCTGCAATGCCCGCGAGTACGCACATGGGGGCTCATGCCCCCATTAGCACTTCTGCGTCGTAGAGTCAGAGGGACCTGCGGGACCACCTGGTGTAGCCTTTTCACAGACAAGGAAACAAGCCTAACCCCTAAGCTCGGGTGATCCAACAGAATCACAGTACCCTGAGCTCAGCTTCCTTCAGAGACTGATTGACAGCTGTTTAACTTAAAATCTAACAGCCATCACACCATCTCTTCAGAAAACTGAAATGAGAAGGGTCCATCTGACCTCCTTCTGCACTGCTCGTCCACTGCAGCTGGAAAGGAACTCTGGGCAGCTGGAAGGGCAGGAGCCTTTGCCACATGGTCATCTGATCGGATCTACCAGCAGAAATAATCCCTCGGCAGCAGACACAAACACCTGGGCTGCATACAGTGAACTCCAAACAGGGCTCTTTCAGAAGGAAACCAGAACTGACTCGCTCCCCTGGAACACCTGGTGGTGGAACCGACCCAGCCAGATGAGCACAGAACCCTTTCCTCGCGGACCACACGAATAAAAACCCCAGCTCAGGCTCCTGGTGGCCGTGGCCCCGTGCCGCCCTCATTTCAGGTGGATCTGCTTTCCTCTGTGTGTGTGTGTGTGAGTGTTTTATTCTTAAGGAGGAAATAAAATGCAAACATGCTTACCACAAGCTGTCAGAAGTCACTCATCTCCCTGTGCATCCTCTCGTGTAGTTTAGACAGTCTTTGTGCCTGTAAGGCTTCCCGTCGTCGTGTGAGCTCCTGTGAGAGTGACTGCCGTGGGAGGGCCAGTCACAGCAAGGCTCTGCAACACCGCGGGGAAGTGAATGGGCGAGTTGATATGCGCATCAAGTGGGCTTCAGGGGGTTTGAAGAGAACCCCCAACTGGCAGCGCATGCAAACATTATCCATTGTCAGCCAGGTATGGTTTACATCTAGGTTTCACATCTGTTTGCCCAGCTTGTCTGAGTGCCTTTCTCAAAGATTTTTAAAATGTTTAAGACAGGAGACAAAGAGGCAAGGACAGTAAAGGTGGCTCTTTGGTTGGATGGGGCGCAACATGTCCTTGTAACTGTTTAGAGATGTCGAGGCCTCAGGCACACAGGGTAAGCCATTTCCACAGTGCTGACGTGTACATCTTCTGCAGTGACGTTAGAGGCAGTGGTTCACAGGACACCCAATTGTTCACAGGAAGGCACACCAAGAATCAGAAAAGAACAGTTTTAAACCAAATCGTTCCAGAAGATTTACGGACGAGAAGAGCAAATGGACTTCCTTGCCAAGGCAGTCTTCCCTCCGTGACCCACATGGGCTTCCTAGTTCAAGCATGTTCTAGAACAGTTCTGCCCAACGCACGTTCTACCATGGGCGTACTCCAGAGTCCGGGGCGGGGTGGGGGGGAGGGAAGGAGGGAGGGAGGAAAGAGAAAGACGCTGAGACCCAGTCACTTTACTGAGAAGGGGACAGAAGAAAGTGAACACAAAGTGGTGACCTGTTCCCTGGGCAAGGAGAGCCCTGTGCTCCTCCAGAGGCAGACAGAGGGCAGGTGGCGACATGACTTTAAATCCTGCACTGCTACTGGCTCCCGCTTTGCACACAATAGATTCTTGGCAAATAACTGCCTATAGAGGTTACAAAACTACTTCAGAAGACTTAGAGCTTGATTTGGTTTTGACTTTTTACAAATCTCCCAATAATTTATTTGAAGAAGGTTAGGCTGGAGTTTGGCAGAGCCCAGGCATGAGCTGCGATCACCCTGATCACCAGGTGCTTACACCGCCCTGCTGCTTTCCGGCTGGTTCTGTAAATTGATACCACGATATCACAGGGAAGAAGGCTGCGCAGGGAGGGGGCAAGCTGTCATTCGTGGTGGGTTGTGGACTACGAAGAGTCAGGTGTAGGTAAGATCTTGCCCTCCCTCGGGGAGGAAGGCTCCGGTTAGCCGTCTGACTTTACTGCACCTGAGCTCTCCAACAGCAAGGTGTCTTCTTCATCATTTTCCCCAGCTCCTGACATACAGAAAACACTCAACAAATACTTGCTGAACTGAACGCTTTAAAAACCCAGCAAGAAAAACAAAATACAGAAAAGAAATAGGTCCAAAAAATGATGCCTCCAAACGGCTGAAGACAGCAGCAAAGGGCAGGCAGAACCACGGGGACGCTAGGCTTTAAAAATGCCAGCTGCGAACCAAGCAGGGGAAACTCGAGAAGGAGAAGGCATGCCCACATTCCCGTCTGAGGAATACTCAAGTCGGAAACTTGGCCCAAATCTCCTGAGAACATATTAATCTATTGAAAAATCTCCCAATCTGGTTTAATAAGGGAGATTTACAAAGAACAGGAGGAGACAATGGAGAGAGAGTTCAGAAAACAAGACCTCTCGGGAGCCGTTCCAAGGAATGTGACTTGCCAGGTTTTCTAAGATTCCATTCTTTTTTGGCGAACTCGAGACTTCAGAACAGCTGCAATCAAAAAAGAAGCTCTTTTGCTTTGAGTTAAAAGCTCATAGAGAGCTTCATTTGTTCCTGCTACTGTAGCTCTCTTCAGGAAAAAAGAGGAAAGTGGGGCAGGAAACAGGTCAGCAAAGCGCTGGGCTTGGGAGAAAGGGCCTCTGGGGCAGCCTGGGTCTCTGCGCCTGGGCCAGTGAGGAGAAAGTTCTGCACCAGAGCCCCGAGGGGCCTGCGAGAAAGGAAGTTTTCCCCTGGAAAGAGGACAGCACGCCCTTTCTGAGGCAGCTGTTTCAGGCACCAGGACTCAGCCCGCTGGACCGAGCTTGGGGCTTGGTTTCCTCGGTGTGGGCCCTCAGCGCCTCAGCAGGTGCTCTGAAGTGAACGGTTCATGACTCCTGGTGTCCACAGGGCAGAAGTGCCACCACGTTTCATCCGCGGTGGCTGTCGAGGTGGGGAACGCACAGGCACTAGAAGTTTCAGATTCACACGCCCCTGGGCTTGTACAGCTAGGAAATCTCTCAGTGTTCGAAAACAAAGCCCTTACAGAATTGCTCGGTTTTGCGCTGTTTTAGTGCGAAAGGAAGCCAAGCCCCGGGAGGACTGAAGTACTTGGCTGGCCTGCCGGCCCCTCTCTGGTCCTCTGGTCGCTTCACTCCCATGTCTGAGCAGACATGCCCACCAGACCCAGAACTCTGGAGTTCCCTGCCCAAACTGGCCTAACACCCGCCTCTAGGGCCTGGCGGACCTCTTTGCTGGGTCATAGGTGGTCCTGGATCACAGGCTCGAGTCTACACATGGCACATGAGGCCCCTGGGAAAACAGAAAAGCGGTGAAAAGAGAGGTGAGCCACTTAGCAGCTGGGCCTGCACCACCACCATGGGGCTCCAAGGAAACCAAGACGCTGAAGTTGAATTGGACCTAGGTCACCGTGGAGGTCATTATGTAGCAGTTTCTTAGCTTCAGTTATTACTATAAGAATTGAGACATATTGTGGTATGAGAACCCCCGAAAGGTACTCTCCTCAGAGCCTTTCCCAAAGCTCACCATGACACACGCTCGGCTTTCTCAGCCTGACGTCAGGCCCAGAGGTGTGTGTTCCCCACCCTTTCCTCTTTGGTAACCTTGTTTGTTTTCTGTCTGTGAGTCTATTTCTGTTTGTAAATAAATTTATCTGTATAATCTTTTTAGATTCCACATGTAAATGATATCATATGGTATTTGTCTTACTCTGTCTGACATCACTTAGTGTGACGGTCTCCAGGTCCACCCGTGTTGCTTCAAATGGCATTATATTGCAGGCTTTTTAATGGCTAAGTAGTATTTCACCTCACAACTTTATCCAGTCACCTGTCGATGGACATTTAGGTTGCTTCCATGTCTTGGCTATTGTAAATAGTACGGCTGTGAACATTGGGGTGCATGTATCTTTTCAAATTAGCATTTTTGTCTTTTCCAGACATATGCCCAGGAGTGGGACTGTTGAATCATATGGTAACTCTATTTTTAGTTTTTTAAGGATCCCCCATACTGTTCTCCATAGTGACTATGCCCATTTGCATTCCCTCCAACAGTGTAAGAAGGTTTCCTTTTCTCTATGCTCTATCCAGCATTTATTTGTAGACTTTTTGATGACAGCCATTCTGACTGGTATGAGGTGTTACCTCATTGTAGTTTTGATTTGGATTTCTCTAATAATTAGTAGTATTGAGTATCTTTTCATGTGCTTGTTGGCCATCTGTATGTCTTCTTTGGAGAGATGTCTATTTAGGTCTTCTGCCCATTTTTTGATTAGGTTTTTTTTTGATATTGAGGTATATGAGCTGTTTGTATATTTTGGAAATTAATCCCTTGTCAGTAGCATCATTTGCAAATATTTTCTACCATTCCATATGTCATCTTTTCATTTTGTTTACTGTTTCCTTTGCTGTACGAAAGCTTTTAAGTTTAATCAGATCCCATTTGTTTATTTTTGCTTTTGTTTCCATTACTCTAGGAGATGAATCAAAAAAAATATTGCTGTGATTTTGGTCACAGAGTATCCTGCCTACATTTTCCTCTAGGAGTTTTATAGTATTCAATCTTACATTTAGATCTTTAATCCATTTTGAGTTTATTTTTGTATGTTGTATTAGAGAATATTCTAATTTCATTCTTTTACCTGTAGCTGCCCAGTTTCCTGGCACCACTTATTGGAGAGACTTTTTCTGCATTGTATATTCTTGCCTCCTTTGTCATAGATTAGTTGATCATACGTGCACAGGTTTATTTCTGGGCTTTCTGTCCTGTTCCTTTGATCTATGTGTCTGTTTTTGTGCCCGTGCCATACTGTTTTGATTATTATAGATTTGTAGTATAGTCTGAAGTCAGGGAGCGTGGTTCCTCCAGCCCTGTTCTTTCTCAAGACTATTTTGGCTATTTGGGGCCTTTTGTGTTTCCATACAAATTAAGCATTTTTTTGCTCTAGTTCTGTGAAAAATGCCATTGGTAATTTGATAGGGATTGCATTGAATCTGTATGTTGCCTTGGGTAGAATGGCCATTTTAAGAATACTGAGTCTTCCAGTCCAAGAACACAGTATCTCTTTCCATCTGTTTGTGTCGTCTTCAATTTCTTTCATCAGTGTCTCACAGTTTTCAGAGCACAGGTCTTTTGCCTCCTTAGGTAGGTTTATTCCTAGGTATTGTATTCTTTTTGCTGCAATGGTAAATGGAATTGTTTCCTTAATTTCTCTTTCTGATATTTCATTGTTAGTGTATAGAAATGCAACAGACTTCAGTATGTTAACTTTGTGTCCCGCAACTTTACTGCATTCATTGATGAGCTCTAGGAGTTTTCTGATGGTGCCTTTAGGATTTTCTATGTATAGCATCATGTCATCTGGAAACAGTGACAGTTTTACGTCTTCCTTTCCAACTTAGATTCCTTTTATTTCCTTTCCCTTTTCTGATTGCTGTGGCTAGAACTTCCAAAACTATGTTGAATAAAAGTGGTGAGAGTGGGCATCCTTGTCTTGTTCCTGATTTGGTTTTTTTTTTGTTTGTTTTTTTTTTTTGGTTGTTGTTAGCCAATCCACTTTTTAATTTTTAAATTCTTTTTTTAATGGTACAAATGCCTTTTTTTTTTTGCAACAGGAAGGGGAAGAGAAGGGGCTACAACAGCTCTGGCTCCTGGGGTGGCTTCACAGGTCACTGTCCTCAAAAAGTTTAATTTTAAAATTCGTGACATTACACAACTACACTGAAATTTAACATTCCACTCTTACATTTCTTATCCACAAACAGAAACAAAATGCATAAGCAAAAAAAACTTACAACAAAACTAAAAACAGAGACATGCTTACAAAGTAAATATGAATCCCAGTATTAATAGCTGAACAGAGAATGTAATTGTTTTTAATTCTTAAGGGGTGATAAAGTTGTGTAGAAACTGAACACTTAGAAAAGATTTGAAACCTGGAAGTCACTGACCAGAAATTACACAGTAGAATTATGAGAAAGCAGCAAAAAGGGATTAGGAGTGAACCCACCGTATTCCCACTGCACCCCGTGCCCTTCTCAGAGGAAAGCCTGGCACGGGTTATACATGAGGCCAGACTAACACAGGCAACAGAACCGGGGAGAGGAATCTGCCCGCCGGGAGAGCCTTCCTCTGGGTCAGCAGTTCGGTATGGGCCCTGGACGTCTGGCAGATCGTTAATGCTGGTGCCTTGGCACCTGACCATGCAGCCAGTTAAGCTATTTGGAACGGTGAGTTCATGGGTGGTTTGACTAAATGTATCCAAACTTGCCCAACAGCCTGTTAGACAAGTGTAATCCAGTGATAGTCCCCTAGGGCCTGTGCACAGGCAGCATCAGGCCCTCGGCCAGCCCCAAAACGGAGCCTGGCTTCACGGGGAGTAATACACACACTCCCTCCAAAAAAAACTCAGAGCTGCTTAGGATGTTAAAGTTCCTCAACAGAGGAACCCTGTAAAGCCCTGTATAGAAGAATGGATGTCCTGACAAGTGCCCAGAGCCCTTCCTGCAGGCCTGGGATGGGCTGCCACGAGCTCAGCGGTGGCTCCTCACAGACCATTCACAACACTTCCTCTAGAGACACAGTAAGCGAGCTTGCTGGCCCTGCAGAGCAGCTGGGCTGTGTCAGATGAACCGGGGAAGACGCTGCTTATCAAGCAGGGTTGGAACTCTATAGTCATTTAGTTCCCAGCAAGGCTAAAACAGCTCCCAAGGCACGTTTAGGCCCCAGATCCAACTGGCTGCTCACCGGATAACACCCAGGGATCAAGGGTTAGATGTTACATAACACAGCACACGGTCCAGAGCAGGAATACACACACGCACATGCATACGAGCTCGTGCGCACACACATCTTTCTTTGGCAACAGGCGTTGGCTTTCATAACCACATTCTACTTGAATTTGCTCAGGAGTTTGGGCTTTTGTTTTTTTTAATAGCAATTAAAAACAATTAATGAATGTCTGGGCCAGCTATCTGACAGTGCCCTAGCAGAGGGGAACTAGGGTATCTGATCCTGGACCTGGCAAAAAGAAATTTGGAATTTTTCAAGGATGAGAAGATATTTTCAATAATTAGCATTTTTGACAATACTTAGCATGTCCCCAAGAAACAGCCTGGACTCTTCATTAGAGTCTTCATTTAAAATTTAAGGAACTTGTGGGGAGCGATTAGCTCAGTGGAAGAGTATGTGCTTAGTATTCACGAGGTCCTGGATTCAATCCCCAGTACCTCCATTAAAAATAATAATAAAATAAATTTTAAAACAAAAAATAATAAAAGAAGAAAGAAAATGAGACATGTGTGAGAATGGACATGAGAGAACAGAAGAATTAAAGAAAAAAAAATTTAAGGAACCTGCCCAAGGTCAGAGGGAGACTCAGTGTCAGAGCCAGGATCAGGCTCAAGTTTTGAACAGCCCCAGTCCTGTCTCCACAGCCATGCTCACACCTCCCTCCCTTTTAATTAAAATGAGCACTAGAGAAACAGCACCATCAAGCAAATGCCAAAAATTGCGTGTGTATACTTGTCAGACCCTCTACTCAAAAGTACAGTGTTTCTACATTAACCACCTAAGAGCGTTGCAGCGCTTAAAGCACTAAGAGAAACAGACCTTGGGGTTGGAAGAGCAGGGCTGGATGGAGAAGGGGCTGAAGTGTTGGCGACACTGTGTGCAGTGGGACTGAGGGAGGGTGGCCATACCCCCACACGGAGGTCATGCACACGGCCGAGCAGGGAGCGCCAGGGCCCAGGACAGAGGCTGGGGGACACAAACAATTCACCTCTGTAAGACTCCCCAGCAGTGTGTTTGCATGGGAAATCTGATGAACAAACATTGTTTAATTCAACCTTTTGATGAGGTGAAAAGAATGGCAGATACTTGCCAAACTGGAAATAAAAAGACAAGAGAACTGAAGAAAGCTGAAGAAGCATGTGTGGAGAGGCATTTGGAATAAACACCCCAGTGCTGACAGCCCCTGGGGCTCCAGGAGGAGGCTCAGGTAATCTAGGGAGGCCAAGCTTGAAAAAAAAGAAGTGTGCAGCGGGTGTTAAGGGACCCACATCTTCTACCAGAGATGCCTGTGAAGGAAACTGGTTCACAGCCTTCGGAGTGTGACTGAAGTTACTAAAGTTTCAGACGTGCAAACTCACGATCTCACTTCATGGCGGTGGGGGGAGCAGGGCGCAATCAGTGAAGAAAGTCGCCGTCTGTGGTTGGCCAGAGCAGGAAGAGGGACTATGGCGTTTTCTAAAACCACAGAAGCTGTGGACAGTGCCAGAGCCAGAGAGGGAACAAGAAAGCTTGCTTCCTGTCTCTGCTCCTGGCCACAGGAGGATACAGTGAGAAGTCCGCAGTCTGCGACCCAGAGGAGGACCCCTCCCAGAGTTCTGCTGTGCTGGCACCCCGATCTCAGACTTCCAGACCCCAGAGCCATGAGAAATAAATATCTGAGGTTTATTTTTAAAGGGAGAGAGAGCGGGGAGGCTGGTAAGAATTTTGTCAGAGGTTCCCAACTGCCCACCCCTAGGTGTCATATTCCCGTGAACATGCCCTCAGGGCCCACAGCTACCTTCAGCTGACCACCCAAAATGAGGCCTTTGTTATAAAACCCCATCACAAAGGCCTGCCTGCTGTCCCAAGGGCTCCTGGAGAGCAGTGCTCGCCCGCCTTTTCCAAACTCTTCACTGTTCTCGGCCCAGTTTTCATCCAGCTCCTGACCCTTGCTGATGGTGGTGTTCGTGGCTCTGCAAACTGCTGCCTTCAGGACGTGGTAAGGTTACTCAGTCTCGGGAGCACTGACCCTGCCGGTGCTGACACAGACCTCTGACTCCAATCTCCTTGGAGGTCCTGAATCCCTATCTTAGTTTCAGCCCCTGGGCTCCTCAGCTCCCAGTTGTAGCCCACCCAGCCAACGCCCCACCACCTAACTCCAGCCCCCGAGTGTGATTTTGCACAGTTGGGACGGGGCCACACTGCAATCATACTTCCATTTGAAATTTGTTGCATATCTAATGCCAAAGAATCTCTAGTAAACTATACCTGGTTAATCGCATAGTTTGGGTTTATTACTTCTTTATTAATCCCGTTGTTGCCTTTGAGAGACCAGAATTTTTTTTAAACACCACCACCACCAATATTGGGGTTTTGTTAAGAAAATGGACTCAACCCAAGTAGACGCAAAGCTCTGGTGCCTCTAACTTGAAAACCTGATTTATTCCCAGCTGTTTCTAAGCCTCTACTGAGGGCCAGGGAACACAGCACACACTGGGAACCAGGGCAAGACACAGTCCCATCTCATGGAGCTCATAGTCCAACGGAGAGAAGGACAAGTACCAAATGGTTATGATTCAGTGTAAGTACCACTATAAGGTTTGAGGCACGTCTAATCCAGAAGAGAAAATAACTGAGCTAATTGCTAAGAATAAAAGGCTAACAATGGGAAAGGAAGGGGGGATGGGAGGGAGGGTGTTCTAAGCAGTGGGAGCATCTTGGAGGTGAGAGGGAGACCCTGATTCTGTGAGGTGCGTCAGTCTGGCTGGAAGCGCAGGTGCAGGGCAGGTACGTGCTCCCAGGAGGGACGAGAAGACAGATGCAGGCAGGACCACATGCTGGTGGGCCTGTGCACGAGGCTCAGCAGTTGGACTCTCCCCTGCAGTGTGCTTTGGTTCTCCAACTTGAGTGCACGTAAGAATCAGTTGGGGGGGGGGGGGGTTTAACTGTGGTTCCTGAACCCTCCACAGAGAAGCTCATATTCAGCAGGGAGTGGACCCAGGAATCTGCATTTTTATAACCACTCCCTCTGCTGGGTGAGTTTGATGCAGAGTAGGGTTGGGTGACACTTTTTCAAATACGGCTGCAGGAGACATGTGCCATAGAGGGGTGGCGTGATCAGATCTGTTTCAGAAAAGTCACTCTGGCAGAAAGCACCCCGTGCATGCTCACTCAGCAAGGCCCCTAATCCTTCGGTAATCCTCCAGTAACCTTCTGTTGCCCAGGACCTCGCAAAGCCTGGAGCTGGCTCGGACAGAGACCGTCTCCTGGGAGGAGAGGCTGCTGGGAAAGTCATGCCTGACTGCTCCTGGACTGTTTATTGGAACTTTTCTAGCCCAAACCCAGGGCAGCAAGGGTTGCTGGTTGTGAAAGCATGAAAGCCTTGAGGCCCCAAGTCCACCGAGGCGCTTCCAGATCCTGGAGGACACAGGCTCAGCTGGGGGCTGGGGCCTGGAGCAGACCCGTGTCTAGTCTAGTCGGGGTGCAGGATCTCCTGACAGGACAGAGCCCGGGCTCACTTGGTTAATAAGGCCCCAGGGGGATCTGGGTGCAGGCCAGCTCAGCTCTTCACCCCTGAAATGCCAGTGGTATCATCTCAGAGACCTGAATCTATCCAGATTAGCGTAGTCTAGCTTCTT
The DNA here is from genome assembly GCF_009834535.1 of Camelus ferus. Lineage (NCBI taxonomy): Eukaryota > Metazoa > Chordata > Mammalia > Artiodactyla > Camelidae > Camelus > Camelus ferus. The sequence continues at coordinate 66,712,702 of NC_045704.1, read as the reverse complement.
GCACCCAATGGTGATAAATACATTGCTAAATATTTTGGGATCGCTCCAACAAAGACATGCTGACCAACAAGCCTGCACACTCATTTCTTGGAACTGCCTCATCGGCTGAGCTGTAGTTCTGCAGAAATTGCCTTCCTGTAACCTGGGGACTCTGAGCATGGTAAGAAATCCAGGCTGACTGGTGCTGGCTGACAGCACAGGAGGCTAGGCGATGTTCACCCCAGCTCACCACCCACGCCCACCCCAAGATGCAAGCCTGGGCCTTCAGAGCCAGCATTTGCACCGTCTTCCATCGCTCTTTCACAGCAAAGGTCAAACCTCTCCCAAAGTTGGACAAGGCTCTGCTCAGTGACATATTGTTTCATATTCTTCCATCTCAGAGGGCAAGGACCCTGTCTTGGGCTTTTTTTCTGGCTCCCTGCACCAAACAGCTCCTCAGATGAGCGAGTCTGAAATGACCAAGAGACCTCTGTATGGGTGGGCCTGCCCTCACGTTCGGCTCCCAGCCAAAGCACTAACAGCTCAGCTCTGCCGCTACCCAGACTCCAGGCTCTAAACTGGGACATCTGCTTCCTGAACAGTCCCCAGGTAAGGTTTTTGGCTTACACTTAGCAGGATGGCCCCTTCGCCAGCTGAATCCTGGTATTTGCTGGAACAAGCCTCATTGACTACCTAGCAGGACACCATTAAGAATCTAGAGAAGAAAATGGAAAAACAGTCATGTTCAGGTGCTTTAAAGAGCCATGAGGAGATGATTCCATTTAAATCAGCTGCGGGGAGCCTACCTTAAACATTATGGCTTTTCTATGTCATCTTGTCTGTTTCTAGGACATAAATATTTAAACATTGTGTGTGTGTATGAGATCTAGTGACATTTGTGAGTATGTAATTGATACTGAAAAAAAATCTAAGAAACATCAACCTGATATTATTAATTGAAAGGTAAGTTTCAACATAGGTATCAAAACTATTTATAATTAATGAGTTTCTAGAAAGTTGATCTTTTGTAATCAATTTTCAATACCATGATTAAAACTTGAAGAGATGACCAACAAGGACGCCGCTCTACTGTAAAGAAGAGAAGCAATAAAGTCGCTGTAATTCATTAACGTGAGGAATTGGGTGGTTGGCGCCAGTGACACCCAGCCAGGTGCCCATACGTCTTGGCACAGAGGCCGCGCGGTCAGGACAGTCCGATGGTGATTGTCTCTCTGCTGCCTGTGATGCCTGGAGACAGGGGCTGGGAACTGGCCAGCTCGTGGGCCCTGTCACCATCCATTGTGACCTGAGATAAAGATACGTGAAATCTCAAGAGAACTTTAAGATCTAGGAATTGGTTTATTTTAATTAATGTAGACTTTTAAATAGTCTTCAAAATTACATGTTTGTGTCATTTTATGGCTATTTTGTTAAAAGTCAGGCACTTCCACATACATGACGTTTATTTTATGTCATTTAATTCTAGATATTATTATCCCAACTTTAATTAAGAGGGTTAAGTTGGGGCTCAGAAAGATTCAAAATCATTCAACTGTTAAGTACTAAGGTTGGGATTCGCCCAGATCTGTCTACTGCAATCCCTGTATTCTTTGTACCACAATTCTTTTCCAATATACCATACCTATGACACCTGCGTTTGCTGAGTCGCCTGGAAGTCACAGCTGTTTCCTGATCTTATAGTCAAGGATATCCACCTGGTGCAAGCCGAAATCACAACAAAAACCCTACCTATCGGTCATGTGTGACCCACGGGCTAGGATGACCCCTAGCACATTTCTGCAGTGCCATTAAGGACAGAACCAAAGATTAGGAGGCCCCACTGTCATGCTTCCACCCTTCCTAAGTACCCTCAGCTCAGAGACACACCCAGAAATATACAGTGAGTTTTCAGGCATCAAATGACACACACACGGGTTGCCCTTCATCTTAACAGCCATACAAAAGGCTTTCTGTGCACCTGCCTGGTTCTCTGAGAGACTGTGTTTCAGGTGGGTTGGGCTGAGTCTTTCCCATTCTCAAATTGTCATCTCAGTTTATAAACTCCAACTACCCAGCTGTAATAATCATGTGGCAAAACTGTGACTCTGTGACCCACCCACGGCAAACAGAGAAGGCGGAAAAGGCATAAAAGGCAGGGGAGGAGCACTAACCTTTGTCAAGTTCCTATCATGAGTCAAAATAATCCTGTGAAGTATTTATTCTTAGCCCACTTTTAGATGAGGCCGCTCCAGCTTGGGAAGTTGAGTGACCTGCCAAGCTCACACGGCTAACGGGAGGTGGAGTAGAATTTGAACCAAAGTCGGCCTCTCTTAACACCCACACGTTATCTTACTTTATTTCACTTAATATAATTAACTCTTCTTCACATTATGATGAAGGTATTTTTATCGACACGTTACAGGTAAAGAACCTGAGGTTGCTTCTGGAATGAATTTGCCCTCTGGAATGCTCAGCCCAGGTGTTTCTCCGCACTGCCTTAGGTAAGTATTATTAATACACGAGTCAAGACTCTTAACGGAACGTGAAAGAAAATACATCTTTTTGAGGACAAACCCCTCCCAGGACTGCTCTGTCTCTTCATAGTTCCAGGCAGGCTAAGACGTCATATAAGCGCTCATGATTCAGCGTCATAACCAAAAGGGTGACGGTGTACTCACCTACATCAGAAGCACCATCGCCTCTAAATCTGACACTCACATCTGAAGGTCACTAGTGTGCTCTGTCCTCAGCTTCTAAGATTTTCTTGGTTAAGACTTCCATGGCTGCAAATAACACAAAACCAACCTGAGTTAGTATCAATGAAACAAGAGGATTTTTAACAGAAGGATGAAATCCAAGAACCAGAGCAAGAGGGCTTGTAGGACCTCAGTCAGGGGGTTGAAAGGCCTTCCTTCCAGACATGGGGCAGCTTACATGACTCAGTTCCCAACTGCAGGACTCAGGCCACATTCTCAGACTGAGAAGTGAACGATTCCAACTAATCTAGTCTTCACGGAGCAGGGTTGCTGTGCAGAAGCATGGCTGCCAGGACTCACCCTCATGCGGGGCGGAGCTCTTACCAAAGAGAACGTAGTCACTCCTAATATTGATTCACAAAAAACTATAGCTCACTCTAAACTCTAAGCATAAGATTATAATCCAGACAGGACACACAGTGGGGAAAACACCCTGTGAGAAGTCAGGAGTCCTGATTCCTGTGAAGTCTCTGCACTGGGCAATTCCTGCATCTGTCACATGAGCAGTTGAAGTAGATGACCAAATGCCTTCTAAAGTGACCCTCAGTTCTAAGTCCCTGGAGGTGACTGGTGTAACCGTCACTTCAAGAAGCCTTTAACACAGCTGTCTGAAGGACGTGCATGTTTTGATGAGCCTCAAGGTTTGTGTGAAGCTTCCTCCTACAGAAACAATGGCTGCAGCCTCTCAAGCATGTCAACATCCAGCTCTGTGATGAGAGAAGAAAAGATAAATATGCAAACTCTAGGTCTTCAGTGCTGGCCTCAAGGACCCCGTTTTAAGGGGACTTCTTCCACGCCTATCTAATGCTCTACTTGTCTGGCTCACGTAGCAGACCACATAACTGTGTAACCAGGCAGAACCCCATGGGTCTTCCCGGAACAGACCCCCTCGCCTCCACCGTATTCCCCACCTGTCTCTTGTCTGTAGGAAAACCTTAGCCTCCTGGGCCTTCCCTGAATTCCAACAGTGAATTTAATCAGAGAGGTGAGAAAATGCAGAAAGAAAGGAAAACAGCCAAGCAGGACAAAATAATATTAGTTTAGCCATTAAACCAAGTCAAGGACCTTTATTCCTCCACAAGGACAGTACATAAATCGAGCCATGTCCCTTGAGCTGTTCTGCAGGCGCTGAAACCCCCACCAGGTGGAAGACATTAACTGCGTGCTGCCCACAAGCACGTCGACCCCAGACCAGCTGGAAGCAGAAGGCTGATGATGTTGACTCCCGATGAGCCCGCCGCCAACCAGACAGAAGAATGTCTACAAGCTGATCACACAGCCCAGAGCACCCCCTCCGCCACCTTGTCCTTAAAACATTTCCCTGAAAGCCTTTCGGGGTTCCAGCTACCTGGGCTCCTGGCCGGGTGCCCTGCAGTAAGCACTGCCCTTTGCTCCACCACAGCCTGCTGGCTGTAGGCTGGCTTTACCGGGCATGGCAAGCAGATCCCAGTCTGGTTCGGTGACAACTGCGACGTCACATCAACACGCTGGACTTCTGGTCAGTCCTCTCGTTCAAAGCTGCTTCGCATCAGCTGTGGGTCTGATTCAGGGTTGGTGCCGGCGTCACCCTTACCTGACACTGACCAGCCGAAGCAGAACTCAGCTCACTACTAGAAGGAATCAAGGCGATTCGTCTCAACCGGATGCTTTATTTCTTACTGTGCCCTCCGTGTCCTTTCTTCTAATGATTCTTTTCTGCACCAACCACAGAACTGAGTTCTTGTCTAAAACTAAATTAGTTCTCGCTTGAAACACTTTTAAAATGTAACATATTTGCTCTCCTAACCCTCCTTACTCTGCTCTGCCTTTTTTCCCGTGGCATTTATCACCTTCCAACATATCATATAACTTAGTGTGTCTATTTTTTGTGTGTATATTCTCCCAACAAACTGTAAGCTCCACAAAGGCAGATATCTTATTCTGATATATACATATACCCGGACTTCATTCCCAGTTCCTGGCACAGGGCTTCTAAAACCCTTGGAATTTCCTGAGTGATACGAGTATCTTTTGTTACTCATAACAAACTTTTTTTCCTGAATGTAGCTGAACGTATGCTAGCGAGGGTCCTAGATAGCTTCAGGACGGAGGCTAGTGGCCAGAGAAACCAGCCATGTGATTAGAGGGTTGGAACTTTCAGCCCTGCACTCAACCTCCAAGAGGGGAGAAGCACCAGTGGTCAATGATTTCATCCAGTCGTGCCTATGTAATGAAACCCCACAGAAAAACTCTAAAAGAGTTTTTCTCTTAGAGAAAACTTCCACTTTGTTGAACACAGCCACGTGCCAGGAGCATGGTATGCCCCGACTCCACCAGGACGGAAGCACCTTCCAGATCTTGTCCTATGTACCTCCATCTGGCTGTTGAGTTTTACCCTTTATAATAATCTGTGATCAGATTCCTATTCTGAGTTCTATTCTAGCAAATTATCAAACCTGACAGGGTCATGGGAACCCCAGTTTTGTAGTCAGCCAGGCAGAAGTGTGAGTAGCCTGGGGTCCCCTCTTTGTGGCTGGCATCGCAAGTGGGGCACTCTTAGTGGGACAGCTCTCAACCTGCAGAGTCTGCGATAACGCTAAGTCGTGTCAGAATTGAAGCAAATTATTGGACACTCACTTGGGGTTGGAGAAGCAGAGAACTGGTTGTTGGAGGAGAAATGACACACTTACGCTGGCTCCTAGCAGACACTCAACTAATACTTGCTGAGAACGAGTGAACGGGGGGACGTCATCTCCCCTACCAGGGGTCGCCATTGAAGCGCTCCTGTTCTGACTCTCGTCTTCTTGGGCCTCCCCAGTCCTTCCTAATGGCTTTCTAACTATTCAACAGATAAAGATTTTTGAGGCCCCAACACACTGCCAGGCACTGAGACATCATCATGGATGAAATTAGCCAGGAGGCATCAAGGATGCCACTTGATGCCGTGGGTCTTAGAGCAGCTCAAGGACTCGGGGGTTTTTGCCCACCCCACCAGGGCGGAGCCAGGCCCTGTGGACAGAACAGACCTGACCCTCTCTGAAACTCAATCCTCATGGTCCCCAGTGATTCTTCAGCTTGCCCCACTACACAGCAAAATGCAGCCCTGAACACATCCCACTGATGCCTTCAAGCCTGGATTAAAATCACATGGGAAAGGCTGGCCCTTAAGACACAAGGTTTGAGGGTCATTCTCAGCAGGAAGCAGATGGAACTCCAAGCTGGCCAAGAGCACCACCCTCTGTGTTTTCGGCAAACAAGCTTCCCCTGCACAGGGCATCCAGCCGAGTCTTCTCTTAGCTTTTAGTCTCTACGTCCCACTCTATGGGGGCTTTTAAAGAAATTCCAGTTTAACACATGACATTCATGAGAACAAATCCCAGATAGATGGGAGTGTTTACCTTAAACATACAACTCCCACTTTACTAGAAAAGAGTATTATTGTAATCTTGGTGTGGAAGAATCCTTGACACACAGAACAGAAAACACAGTGGTAATAAAGGCAAAACTAGGTGGATTTAGCTAAATAAATTTTGAAACTTCTTAAAAACAAAAAGTAAGACTGACAATGTTAAATATAAACTGATGCAAATATTTTCCATATAGATAAATAAGAAGGTTAATAGTGACAACGTATTAAGAGCTTCTACAAGTAAACATAAACTCTTGAAGACAAAGGACAAGAGAGAAGAGGACTTTTCTTTGTGAAGGTGGGTAGAGGCAGAGAAAAGGGAAAAGGGCGATGAGGCAGAGCATCTCCCCTTCCACGTGTCCCCCAGACTGAATTTGAGGCCCCTGCAAGAGGCTTTAGCAGAGGAGCTGATGGGGCCATTCAGTAGAGATGTCTTGAGACTGAGGGTATAAGCAAAGCATCCTTGGGGCCCCCAGTGATAAAGGATGATTGGCACGTGGTGAGCAGGTGGCCCTTTCCCTACCTCGGCCAAACAAGAACCAGGAACTCTGGAGACATCTGGAGACAGCACCCATGGCGTGGACTTTGGTGTTTGACTTCTGTTAACTTCTCCAAGCTTCCACAAGCTGTGGACACACAAGAAGCAGGGGAGAAGGGGAACCTGAGAAGCTGCCATGTGGAGACGCACCCAACAGACAGGCATATGGACACATGTGAGGGACCCTTTGGGGACTTCCAGAAAGACCCAAAAGACCTCCTAAGGGGCCTGAGAGCCTGGTTTTACTTGGGAGACTGCAACAGAAAACATCGGGACATACATACATACACACTTCCTTTAAAGTCTGGAGAGAGAATGGTTTTCTTGGAGAAACGGGATTATGGGAAGAGACAGGAAATTTTACTTTCTATTGTATACATTTCTGGGATGTTTAATTTTTATAGGAATATATATTACTTTCAGAATAGTAACATGCAAAAAGATAGTCCCATTTAGAAAAACAAAAACAAAAAAATGCGCAGGCTATGGCATTTGGCTTTCAAGGATGGAGCCCCCTCTGCAGCGTAGGTGGTGACAGTATGAGCCTACAGTCAGTCATGTAGTGTATGTGACCCGTGACAAGGAACAAAGCACAGAACAGTGGGATGCCCCAGAGCTACCCTGGCCCGAACATCTGGAACCGAACCGTGTCCAAGGGCAAAAGCTGGTTTGGTGGCAGCACGGAGTGTCAGGGTTCGTTACCATCCCTGACAGAGAGGCCTGACTTGTTCTGCCTCCAGAGCTCTTGGAAAAACACCTTCTGCTGTGGGCAGTCACCACAGGGCTCAAAGGGTTTCTCTCTCACACATGTTTAAGTTGCAAGGGAGAGATGGCACCGAGGTGTCACAGTCTGCCGCTGCCATGAAAATGTCCAGCATCCCTCACTGAGATTCCCAGGCCTGGCCCCTGCCTTGCTCTCCCAGCCTCATGTATCTCCTCTTCCAGCTCCAGGTGCTTAAACACGTGTGGTCCCCAGATGGTGTCCTCTTTCTGACCTGGAACCCCTCACCTGCCCCTTCACTCACTCTTCTGTTCCCAGCCGTGTTGTTACCTCCTGCAGAGAGTCCTCCCTGAGCCCCCACTGGGTGAGGTACCATCAGCTGTGCTCCCGGACCCCGTGGGCCACCCTCTGAAACATCACCGCTCTGTACAATGGTCGCCGGACGATGTGTCTGCAGCTCTGTGTCTGGCGAGGGTGATAGCGTGAGCCCGGCGGCTCTGGTCCTGGGCCTGAGCTCCATAGACGTTTGCTGAGGAAGGCACCTGCTGGGTGGCCCAGCCCTCAGGCACCCCCAAAGGAGGCCCCCCGCAGTTCCGCTGCCTCACCTGTAAGCCCTCACAGTTCCCAAGGGAAGGATGGTGGCAAAACTCTAACAAATTACTGCCCTTAACTAAAGTGTCTCTTCCAGGAAGAGAAACTTCAAAACAAAGAGCTGACTGCTCACGGAGGCAGCCGGGCCTGCAGCCCTCCCACACGGCTGTCCTCAGTGTGCCAGGAGCAGGTAGGAGCCCCATGGCCTGGCTGGGCTCAGGAGAGCACTAGGGGACCAAGGCTCCAGCTGTGACTCTGCCCCAAGCCGCTGAGACTTGGGGCAAACCCTTCGCCTCTCAGGCCTGTGAGTCCCGGGGCCTTTGAAGTGAAGCCTGCTCACGTGCTGGCCAGGCCCTGGGAGGGGAGGCAGGAGAAAGGCTGGGCAATCTGAAAGGGCCTCATTTGGGCTCCACCCAGCCTCGACCTCAGCCCTGGGTCAGCCCGGCCCCAAATCCTCCTGCCTCATTCCCCAGACTCTCCTCACAGCGGACGTCAGTCTGGGTCACAGAAGCGAAAACCTGACCAAGGCCCTTGCCGTTGATGCTTTTTACAAAAAAGCAAATCTAGGTCGCACCGGCCCCTGCCCTTTGAGGGGAAGGTCACAGGCCTCTTCACACCCCATTTCCCACCACGCAGGTTTTACATGGACCTTGTTTCTACCAAGACCCTGCAACAGCTGGCCCCACAGTGCTGGGCAAGGTCACCAGCCTGAGCGGCCCTCCCTGAGGCCGCTCTGGAGGCAAACCCAAGCCCCCTTCCCAAGGTGCTGCAGCTGCGAGGCTGCAGTTACAAGGAGGAGGGGCTCGCGTCTATGCCCCCTGATGTCACTGAGCCGGGGGAACGGAGACAGTTTACTTGCCCTCTGCGCTGCTGAATGCGCAGCCTCGGGCATCCGTCAGACCTGGGCTCAAGTCTCAGTCCTGCCACTTTCTAATTACATGACTTTGGGCCAGTTACCAACCACTCTGCATCTCAGCTTCGAATCGGCCGAGTGGGGACAGAACGCTTACCGAGAAGGCCTACCTTGCAGGCCTGTCACGGGGATGAAATGAAACAACACCAAACACACAGCACAGGGCCTGTCTGGCTGCTTAGCCAATGTCAGCAACTGTTGACAGCCTGGAAATGTCTGGCAAGAGCAATGGGGCTTATGTTTTCCAAAGAATTTCGCCATGTGTCATGGTCAGGACCAAATCCTGACCCCCACGGCCCAGAGGCAGTCTTTCCCTGCCCCCCACTCACCCTGCCCCCTAGTTTCAATTACTTTTGATTAAACAACTGAGAATTGTAAACATGAAAATCTGCAGGCAGACTGGCCTGTTCCTGAGCACAGGGGCAGACCCAAACCCCAGGGGTCCCCACGGCTCAGACCTGCTGCGTCTTTCTGCCCCTGCAGCGGGCCCTGAGACCCAGGTGCCCAGCACAGGCTGCTGCCTCCTTGGCTGCAGTGCCTCCGACCCGGGCACTGACTCACGGTGGGACCTTCAGGATAGTTGCTTTTTAATCTCATGAAAAATCCCTGGGGCCTGCTTTGCAGAGGAGTGAGTACCAGGAAGCAGGGAGCGCTTTCTGGGATGCAGGATAACAGATGGCACCTGGGCCTGAGAGGCGGGTCCCCAGGTGCCTCTGCCAGCTCTGGGGCAATAGGCCTTTTTGTTCCATTTGGGTTGGCTTCACTTTCTTTCTCTTTTTTTTTTTTTTTTTTTTTTTTTAATAAAACCAAAGGATCAAGATGAGACAGGCAGTAGGGTTAAAAAAGGCGAATGCCCCAAATGTAAGTGAGCTTCACAGCCAAACTCTCCCTGAGCTGGTTAATGAATAAGCCAGTGATTAAGCTGCTCTAGCACGTTCTATTCTGTAGCCCAGAAAGGATCCTTCCCACTAAGGGGGCCATAGACACTGGATGAGTAGCTTCAGTCCCTGTCCAACTTCCCTGTGCCTGTGTCTGCTGTATGTGGTGGTAAGACGACCTCTGACCCCAGAGTCATTTCTGGGACACCACCTGGGCCAGAGAGGACCCAGAGACAAAGGGAGGCGTCTGGGGTCCTGTCTTACAGGATCGGCCCATGAGAGAGGGGTGCGTGCCTGGCACCGTATCTCTTCAGCTGGTTCTCACAATAACCCCAGACTGCGGGACCTGCTATTGGGGCAAAGGTTTGGAGAAGTTAAGGGGCGTGCCCAGAAACTGGCAGAAGCAGGTCTTAAAGCCCACAGCCCGATGTGCGAGGCGATCACCTAGTACGGCCTTTGCCATTTTACTGCAAATGACAGATGCTGCAGTAGTCCCTAAAACTGGGAGGCTGGTGAGCAGCGGTGTTGCTTGGGAAGGCTCAGTGGAAAAGGGGGAGGCTTTGGACGGGTCCCGGGGAAGGAGGAGAGGCAAGGACCCCGGGTGCTGGGAAAGAGTCAGGCGTGTTCAGGAAGCAGGGCAAGACCAGGCCCAGAACTCGTTGTGGCAAAACATGCTGACCTGCCTGCTGTGATGCTCCTCGTCTGTAGATTAAACCCTCCCTGAGCACGTGTAAGTGAGCGCTGCGAAAACATGTGTGAATTTTAGCACTCAGCACTCGGGACGAAAGCGCTGCGGGCAGGCGGGGTGTTGCCCCCACCGTGTCCTCAGCCAGCCTCTGTGGACATTCTGTGCCCCCCGCGAACCTGGGGCTTCGCAAACCGCGGTGGCTCATGACAACTTCCTCTATACAAGCTCTTTGAAAACCCATTTAGAAAGGAAGTTGCTCTTTCTTTGTGCTTTGGAAACTCTGCTGTGCAGATGGTTCCTGCAAGTTTAATTTCTTCACTGCTTAGCACTGAGAGAAAAATGTTTGTTTTTTGTTTTTACTAGATTTCTACAAATCAGATACATAATATTTCTCTTAAAATTGAGGTCATCTGGTCAAGATTCCGAACCAGACACATCGCAGGTTGCCCTGACACAACCAGAAAGGGCAGTCCCTGCCTGGTGGAGACCCCGGCTCCCTGTGTGAGAATGTCGAGTCCACTCGTCAGTCCCCAGCTCCCGGACCCCGTGAGTCTCTCCCTCCTCTTCAGGCCCTCGGCCCTGGCTCTGTGCCTCTCCTGAAATCTCTGCCCTCAGCCTCACATTACAGCTCTCTGGAACCAGGCCACCGTGCAGGAAACCCCTGGAGGTGAGGAGCATGCTTCGTCCACTCTTCCAACAAGTATGCCTTAATGCCTTCCACATGCCAAGCAGTTTGCTGGGCCCTGGGATACACCTGCCAGCAAGGCTGTCCTGGCAGCAAGCTTAACGGCACAGACTCCGGAGCTAGGCTGACAGGGCTGGAGTCCCAGCTCTGCCGTGCGCTAGCTGTGCGCCCCGGGCAAGCCCCGCAGCCCCAGCGCGCCTTAGTCTGCCCACGCGTGCAGTGGTGATACCAACGCCTACCTCCCAGCAGTGAGGGGATTGAGTGAGTCCACACCTAGTAACCAGCAAGTCTCCTGCATGTAAGCTAGTGTTACAGGCTAGTGCTACGGAAACAGACTGATACAACAAAAGGCAAGCGGTCTCTACAGCAAGGGTGAGTGCAAGATGTTTTTGGAGGACACAAGAGGGGTGAATAAACCCAGACTTAGGAGGGCTTCCCAAAGGGGGCCACACTCTAAACAGAGGCTTAGAGAACCAGTTAACTGTAGTAAGGAGATATGAGGACAGGGAGAAGAATGTTCCAGACTGAGGGAACAGCACGTGGAAAGGTGGAGAGGCAAAAGTCCATGCTTTCTTTGGCAAGTTTGCTTCAAATTAAAAATAAAACAAAGCAATAAGTCAGTCACTGAGTAACAATTATTACAGAATTTGTAATGTGCCTTCTATCCATTGAACCATTAATGTACGAACTGCAAAGAATTCAGGCTCAAATCACAAAGAGCAAGGCTGAACTCAAGTCATCTTTGAAGGTTATACCAACAAGGTCACCATGGCTCACATGTTCTCTTTCTATTTTCTAGGAGACAAACATTGATGAGCCTCAAATTGTTATATTAATTGAATCGTTTCTTGAGTGATTTCTGGTCTAAAAGCTCCCTAAGAGAAGACAGAGGACAGTCTCTGTTTTTCACTCCCCACACTGCTCCCAACACACCCTTCCACGTGGTAGGTATCCAGCAAATGCATTTTTTTCTTTTATCCTTTAATGCACTGAATTTTAGTTTGAATCCCAAAGTTTTCTAAACAAATGCTTTTTAAATGATAAGTTCTAAAATGAATCCTGCCAATACCCAGTGGTTCTCTTTCCACCCAACTCAGAGGAAAGCAAGTTTGGGCCTGCTTCTGGTCTCTTAGAGCAGGAAGCCAGTCTCCAAGATGACCTCACTGCAGAGCCGTGTTTTATAGTCAACTAGCAAATCTCGGCATGAACTGAGAATAAAAGTTGGAAAGACGATAAAAGTCCAAGTAAGCCAGCACTGTGCAGGTCAGGTCAGTGCGGAGAACCAGCGGGACCCACGATTAGCTTTCAATTTTAAGGAAACTCAAGAGGGAGAAATCTTTCCGGCCAGTAATCATCCTTTTTCAGAAGACCAGCACAGCCTTTTCCTTAGTCGCAGGTGAGGAACTGTGGTTCCTAAGATAACAGAAGGAGGAAAGGGATTTTAAAACTCATCTAAGCCAGGGATTTTCAAACAGGTTTTGACTGAGGAACGCTTCATTCAAACTAAGTGTTACCAAGATGTATGAATACATGAAAACACACCAAGACGGAGCTGCTCTGCCTTAAGGCCAGGTCCAGGCCCCAGTTCCAGCTGCTGCCCCCTACCCCTGAGCACTTCTAAAACCACTCATGGTCACCTAACTACATTGGCCCTGCCATTGAGGCTGAGAAAAAATACTTGACTTGTCCAAGGTCATACAGAAGAGCCAGGATGAGTTCAAGGTCTACTTACTTATGCCAAATTCAGTGACCCTTCCACTGCCCTATGCAGACATAGGGAAAATGTGCTTACTACTGCAAAGGGGTGGCTGATGGCAAAGAGATGCAGCAGGAAAGGAGGACTGCCTATCAAATGCACAGAGGGACAGAGCAGGGCAAAGCCATGCGGTGACTACTAGCTGTTTGGGGGCTCCAAGATGCTGCTTAAATGACAAGACAGCATATCCCACCTTTCTGCTGGATTACCAGCGTGCCATGATCTTCTTGCGTGGTCAAGTCAGCAGACAGCAACTGCTCTCAGGTACTGGGCAGAGCAATACCAAAATGAGTAAGTCAGTCTGCCATCCCCAGTGCTCATGGTCTAGAACAGAAGACACACTGGAAACCCTAAGTAGAGAGAGTGTTAGGCTGCAGTCAGGGACCTGCCGGGCAGCTACAGAAGTAGAGGGAAGCAAGGACATCAGTTCACTGGGAGACTCCAAGAGGACCCAGAAGAACAGACACCCATGCAGGCTTTCCAAGGATGCGTTTGTCTCCAGGTAGACAGGACAGGGGAGGCATGTGGTTCAGAGAGAACAGAAACAGTTTTCAAAGCGTGGCAAATTTGCTCATTTACAGCTTAGAAAGACCCCCGAGGTGGCACTGTGGAAATCCACGGCGAGAGGCAGCTTCTGCAATGGTTGAACTGAGAGGACTAAGAGGAGGGATGGGAGACAACGGTGGTTTTCAGAAGGAAACTCAGCACGAGGAAGGGGAGCCATAAAGGGACAGGAGGGCTCCCCGGCTCCCACGGTTCTGGAGAACTGCTGGAAGGTGGTGCCGCACGCGACAAAAAAGAGCTCAGGCGGGGAAATGAGGAGCCAGCTTCTGCTGCCAGGAGTTCAAGGTGCTGGTGGGTCCTCCAAGAGGAGGTGTGTAGCGGGGAGATGGGTGTAGGGGTCTGATGGTGCACACAGCACAGGCTGGGCTTGTCCTCAGCTTTAATTTCTAAAGGAAAAGTCACAGCCTGTTTCCCCTGTGTGTCACAGAGCTTGTTTTAACCTTCAGCTCTGAGGGCTTTAATAAGGAGAATTCACTGAAAATTTGTGTTGGTTCTTTCCTTTTTCCCTAAGCTATCTAGTGGAATCCAAACCCTATCAGCTTTTACCACAAGTTAGCTGGCGAGTGCAGCCACACCCCAGACAAACTGGCTTCCTCTGTTCCATCTGAATTAAGAAACAAATTTCAGTAATAATAAAAACACATGACATAAAAATGTAGAGTGTATGTCCAGTTTAGCTTTGTCCCATCCATTCTTTCATGGAATAAAATTATCGGCATTTTTCAAGCAATAAAAGTAGCGTATGAAGAAGGTAAATGTACAGTCCCCAGGCCAGGGAGCCTGCAGTTGCTCAGAACTGAGTTAGGTACATGGTTAGCGGTCAGTCAATATGTCTCCACCAAGTAACTCATGGTACTGAGACACAACACGCCAAAGCATGGGCAATATTAAAAATAGAGAAAGGCTGAGACATCGAACATCAGCTCTAGGAGCTGATAATTAATTGGCTAGATAAGCCAGTACCAAAATGAAAATGTAAGGACAGATGTGACAAACATCAACAGAAATTAAATGTCCAAAAGTTCAGAGGTAAGAAATAGCAAGTTGGACCAGAGCAATGAGGAAGCGTTTCCTGGAAGAGAGGTGCTGTCTAAACTCAGTGTAAAAGGATGAGCTGGGTTTGGACAAGCAAATAAAGGAGAGGGCAGCTAGGATGGAGGGAAAGAATGGACTGAAAAAGTGATGCGGGTACCACCAGGTGTTTCAAGACTAGAGAAGAGGTGATTTGGGGTGGAGCAGAGGGTCCACACAAGACTGTGACCTAAGACAGGACCGGAGGGGGTCTGAGAGCCCTAATGCCTGTTGAACTTTATCAGGGAAGGCCTTGGGCAATCCCAGAAGGGATTCTCAGCAGAAAAGGACATGGGGCATCAGAGGGGTGGGAGTAGGGGGATAACCACACCGACTGCTAACCTGATCATACCCCAGGGGAGAAGAGAGTGAGGGCAGGAGAGGAGCAGAGCAGAACAGAGCAGGGGTGCCTTTGTGAAGAGAGCCTGTGAGGTTGGCCTTGAAGACTGGGCTATTTGGGATGTTGAGATGGAAAGACAATGTCCTGGAGGCTGGAAATGTGGCACAGATGAGGAAAATTGCAAAGTCCAGCTGCCTTAAATGCAGGACGTGACTAGGAAGTCAGAGGCATGAGGCAAAAGGCAGACTGCAGGCACAAGTCGGGGCCTGCAGAGGACTGGCCTTTGCCCAGGAGGCAGTGAGAGTGTCTGGAAGTGGTTGATAAGGACACTTTCTGGATCAGAAGTCATGTGTGAGAACACTGAGTAATGACGGCTTAACAGTTGGCAACATTCCCAGCATTCCAGTTGAGTAGTGAGGATGGTCTGGAAGGATCCGGGAAGGGAATGCTCCGGAGGCTCAGCAGAGGGGTGGAGGGAGCCGGGCACACGGCAGTGCCTGCCTCAGTGGGAACGTGGGCACCGGGAAGACTGGGAGTGAGGGACTGAGGGGCATCTCGGCGCATGACCTGAAAGTCTGAATGTGTTGTGGGAAGTTTTGGAGATTTTGAACAAACATTCTCACAGACCCTCTGCTTTTGTGAACTGTGAAGTATGACCAAATAATGTTTATATCAATGCTCTCTGAACTTCCCGAGTACAAGGACCCACACCCACACCCACACCCACCGCCCCCCTAGACTACTTTCTGTGTCCTCTCTGCACACATGCTGAAGGTGCTCTGAGCACAGTAAGAACCTCTAAAAACACTCTTAAATTGTGAGGCATAGCATCTTTATAGAAAAAGTAAGTAAGGCACACTGGTGCAAGTTAAAGAATTATGCTAAAGAATCATACCCCTGTAAAATCTCCTCCAGGTCAGGAAATAAAATGTTGGCAGCGCCCCAGAAGCCAGCTGTGTGCACCTCCCAATTCACAACCCCACTGTCACGCTCAGCAGTGGCCACACTCCTCAATTTTGTGACTACCATTTCCTTCCTTTACTTTCTACGCTTAATACCTGCATATGCATCCTCAAATTATAGCATAGTTTTGTCAATGTAAGTTAAATAAATCATGAGACCGAAATAAATAAAATTAAATTTAGAAACATGATAGTGTGCCACTGGGACAGACAACAGAGCAGTGGAAGAGAATTCAAAGACTAGAAACAGACTTAATCAACAGCAATCAAAACAGTATGGCATAAAAACAGACACATGGACCAATGGGATAGAACAGAGAGCCCAGAAATAAACTCACACATATATGGTCAATTAATTTAAAACAGAAGAGCCAAGAATATACAATGGAGAAAAGACAGTCTCTTCAATAAATGGTGTTGGGGAAACTGGACAGCCACATGCAAAAGAATGAAACTGGTCTACTATCTTACGCCACACACAAAACCTAACTCAAAATGGATTAAAGATTTGAAAATAAGACTTAAAACCATAAAACTCCCAGAAGAAAACATAAGGAGTAAGCCCATTGACATCAGTCTTGATGATGAGTTTTTGGATCTGACTCTAAAAGCAAAGACAACAAAAGAAAAAAATCAACAACTGGGCCTACATCAAACTAAAAAGCTTTTGTAAAGTAAAGGAAATCATCAATAAAATTAAAAGGCCGCCTGCTAAGTGGAAGAAAATATTTGCAAATCACTTATATAATAAGGGATTAATATCCAAAATATATAAGGAACTCATGGAACTCAATAGCAGGGGGAAAAAAAAAAAGGAATCCACTTTAAAAATGGGCAGAAGATCTGAATAAACATTCTTCCAGAGAAGACGCACAGAGGGCCAACATGCACATGAAAAGATGCTCAACATCAATAATCAGCAGGGAAATGCAAATCACAACCTTACCTCATACCTGTTAGAATGGCTATTATCAAAAAGACAGGAAATAAAAAGTGTTGGTGAGGATATGGAGAAAAGGGAACCCTTGTGTACTGTTAATAGGAATTTGATTGGTGAAACCGCCAGGGAAAACAGCATGAAGTTTCCTCAAAACATGAAAAATAGAACTACTGTATGTCCAGCAATTTCACTCCTGAATATTTATCCAAGGAAAATGAAAACACTAACTTGAAAAACTATACTTATCTTTATGTTTATTGCAACATTATTTACAATAACCAAGATATGAAAACAACCTAAGTGTTCATCCATGGATGAATGGACAAAGAAAATGGAGTAACATATATATATGTAATATATATGTGTATGTGTGTCACACACACACAACCGAATATCATTAGGTCATAAAAAAAGAATGATATCCCGGCACTGTGACAACATGGATGGCATTATGTAAGTGAAATAAGGCAGACAAAGAAAGACAAATACCGTATGATCTCATTATTTGTGGAATCTAAAACAAAACAAAACCAGGATCATAGATACAGAGAACAGATTGGGGGTTGCCAGAGGCAGCGTGTGGGGAGTGAGTCAAATGGGTAAAGGGGGTTAAAAGATACAAACTTCCAGTTATGAAACAAATACCATGCAGGTGTAATGCACAGCATGGTGAGTATAGTTAATAATACCGTATCACCTGCTTGAAAGTTGCTGAAAGAGTAGATCTTAAAAGTCCTCATCGCAAGAAAAAAAATTGTAACCATATATGGTGACAGATGTTAACTAGACTTATTGTAATGATCACTTCACAATATATATAAATATTGAATCATTATGTTGTACATCTGAAACTAAAATGTCAGTTATATCTCAATAAAAAAAATAGGCCCAAGTATGTGTATGAATTAGATGATTACTTAGCAGCACTATTTACAATAGCCGAGACATGGAAGCAACTTAAATGTTCGACAGATAAATGGATAAACATGTGGCACATATGCTCAGTGGTATACTACTCAGCCATAAAAAGAGTGAAATAATGCCATTTGCAGTAACATGGATGGATCTAGAGATTATGATGCTAGGTAAAGTAAATCAGACAGAGAAGGACAAATATCGTATGATATCATTTAGATGTGGAATCTAAAATATGACACAAATGATCTTATTTAAAAACAGAAATAAGTTCACAAATGTAGAAAACAAACCTATGGTTACCAAAGGGGCACGGGGGTTGGGGAGGGATATATTAGAAGTCTGAGAGTAACATGTACAAATTACTCTATATAAAATAGATAAACAACAAGGTCCTGCTTTATAGCACAGGGAACTATATTCAATATCCTATAATAAGCCATAATGGAAAAGAAGATGAAAAAGAAAATGTATATATATGTATAAATGAATCATTTTGCTGTTCACCAGAATCTAACACAACGTTGTAAATCAACTATACTTAAATAAAAAGAGAATTAGCTGATAGGTATTTCATATCCTTTATCAAAACAGATTACAAATGGACTAAAGATTTACTGTAAAAATTGGAGCAATAAAAGTACTAGAAGAAAACAGATATTTATGGTATCTTGAGGTGGAAAGGCTTTTCTAAGGATAATACCAAAGGCTAAAGCCATAAAGGAAAAGAATGCCAGATTTGTCTACAAAGAAACACAAAGCTTCAGTAAATCAATAAACACAGGAGCCAAAACTAAAAAGAAAACATCAAAAAGGGGAAATTACATGTGACATCAGACTAACAAAGCAATTGTGTCCTTGGTTCTTACAAATCAGTAAGAAACTAAAACAGTGGAAAAGGGGCTGGGGCACTGTCTCAGTTAACTATTGCCGTAAACTTGATGAGTAATAAAGAGACCCAGAATTCTAGTGTGAAATGACACTTATTCTTAGTACGACACACAGGGCAACTCAGGTTGCTCGGGCTTGGGCTCGGCTGCAGGTGGGGTCCAGGTGCAGTCCCCTGTGTTCCTCCCTGCTTCTGGCGGCAGGCTGGCCAGGGCACGTGCTTCTCACAGGGGTGGCAGGGGACCAGCAAACACTCCCCACCCCCTAGGCACATTTCAGACCTTTAGTCACAAATCTTCTGCTGACACTTTATCAGCAGGTCACATGCCCAAGCCTCACCTTAGTTGGCTGTGTAAATAGATTCTGCTGCTAGTGGAAGGGAAGGTGATCAACACTTGACCGAGTGTGTGTGTCCCTCCCAGATTCATACGCTGAAATCTAACCCCCCCTCCCCCCCGCCCCGTGCTGGTGTGAGGAGGCAAGGCCTTCGGGAGGTGGCTGGGTCGTGAGGGCTCTGCCTTTATAAAAGGCCCAGAGAGCTCTCCTGCCCTCGGCCATGTGACTACGCAACAAGAAGAGGACGTCTGTAACAGGAAGCAGATCCTCACCAGACACTGAACCTGCCGGTGCCTTGGTCTTGGACCTCCCAGCTTCCAGAACTGTGAGAAATAAGCTCCACCCAGTCTGTGGCAATTTATTATAGAAGCCCAAATGGTCTAAGACAGCAGGTATCAATGGGGCTACTTGAAAAACGTGGACAAATGACCAATTAGCATGTGAAAAACAAGTGCAGCATTATTAACATGGAAAATGCAAGTTGAAACAAAAATACAGTATTCTTTGTGGCCTACCAGGTTGGCAATTGCAGACTAACGACATCTGGTGTCGGTGAGGATCAGAAGCAGGCGGCTCAGGAGTCTGATGGAGGACTGTAAACTGGTGTCATCCTCCAGAGGGTGACTGCACGTTTATAACACGTAGTCCTATACCCTGCAACCTCACTTTTCTATTCTACAGTCTTACCAGTGTGACAGCCTAACAATGTGTCACAAGAATATGCAACACAAAGTACTCTGTAATAGCAAAACCTAGAAAGAGTCCTAAGCCCAACAATAAGGGACATTAACAGGACATAGAAATACGTGGCAAAAGCAGCATTTAGGAGACCTTTTTAAAACTGGAGATGACAAAAGAACTGAAACTAACCCACGTTTCAGGAAATACAGAGTTTTATGTTGTGCATATTTGTTGGCATAAAAATACTCACAGAACAGTAAATAGAAACAGAGTATAAAACAATTCAAAAAGTATGATCAAGTTTTGCTTTAAAAATAAATGTATGTATTATATATGCAGCAAAAGTCTCGACGGTGATACACCAGAGACAATGGTGATTTTTGGAGGGTAGGATCATGGACTTCATTCTCTTTTCCACTTGTATATTTTCATCTTTCTATAATAAGTAGGCATTAATTTTGTCATAAGAAAAATGCAGTTTTAAAAATGTTAATGATGCTTAAAATAGTTTTAATAACGGGGATATTTGCTATAATATTAAGTTAAAAAAGGAAGATACACAGTTGTTGAGACAGTAAGAATAATAGTCATGTAAAAAAATAAGTGTTGAAAATACCAAAGTAGATGCCTTTGAACAGTGTAAATGATTTTAAGTTATACTCTTTTTATAATTAAAAAATATTTTCTAAAGAAAAATGCTGGGCAAAATAATTTAGGATCCTTTAACAAATTGAATTGTCTCTGTAGTCAGATGTCAAAGAAAATACATACGCAAGACCCATGGTCCTCAAACTGCAGTGACTCCAGGAGGCACCCGGAAGACTTGTTTAAAGGCCGCTTCCAGTCCCCCAAACCGAGATAACGTGGCAGGCGGCACAGCGCTGCCCGGCTGTGATTCCTGCGGCACAGCTGTAGTTGCTGGTCCCAAATAGCATAATGGGAATGTCTCAACACAGTATCTTCTAATACGGACAAATTTTTCATTGTCTCTCCAAGTATTATAATTCTGTTCCTCATTTTATCTTTGAATTTCAACCTTTGTGATAATGAGCATTTAAGACTTTGCTTTCTCAGTGGCCAGTTATTCAGAAAAGTTCTTCCTGGAGGGAGGGTATAGCTCAGTGGTAGAGTGCACGCTTAGCATGAGGTCCTGGGTTCAATCCCAGGCCCTCTGTTTAAAAAGAAAAGAAAGAAAATTCTGTATTGGCCAGCTCTTGGGAAACAGCATCTTTCAGTTCAGTCCCTTCACTTCACAAATGAGGTTCTGACCCCAGAGAAAGTTTGCAGCTTGCCTGAGCCCCTTGCCTGCTCCCCGGGCTCCTCCTGATTCCCCAGCAACCCAGTTTTCTCCAGCCCCTTCAGCTTTTCAATGGTAATTTGTCGCTTAATGGCAAACATGTTATTCTGACTTTAGTCCACGCTCGTCTTGGGACGGAGACATCATCGGGAACAGACTCTAGACAGAATCTGGGTTTCCCCATTCCGCTGTGCGCTGACACCTACGCTACTGCCAACGTCCAGCGGTCCCCAAACCAACACGCCCCGGGTTAATAAAAGCCCAAAGCTGACTCAACTGTAGTCAGATTTTAAATATAACTTGTGCAGAATTAGCAAGTACTAGCAAGTTCTGAAAACATTTAAAGGTAATTTCTTTCATCATCTAGCATTTCCTCAGGAATTTTGGACGGCTCTTTGGAGAAGACAGCCAGCATACCTTACAGTGTATGAAGTGATGCACAGAAATACCAAAACCAGTAAGTATAGTTTCCTTGCCAAAACTTTTAGAATCTTTGTCCTAATAGTCCTGTATTTTCTGAGTAAGCCATGCAAAAAAAAAAAAGTAATTTATCTGTCTCTGTGACAGTTAACATTTATTGAGCTATATATGCCAGACATTATGCTAATAATTCTATATACAACATCTCACTTATGTAACAACTGAATGAGTTGGGTGCTAGCATTACCCTCATTTTATAGATGAGAAGACTGAGGCTTCGAGAGAATAAAAAGCTTACCCAAATACATGCTTCTGGCAAGTACTGGAGCCAAGGTTTGAACTGAGCTGGTCTGACACAATGTTCCTGCTCTCCTAACCATTCTGCTACGTGTTTCTCTGACTAGCTGTCATTTATCATTCATCTATCTGTCAATGAATATAATCGCAAAAAAGGGACATCAGAATTGAGTTTTTCCCTATTTTTAATCTTCTTAAAACTTTCCTGTTATGTTTTCATATAATAATTTTAAAATATGTGCGTCATACTTACGCATGTGATTTTTGTGGGTATAACTGCCAACTAAAGTTAGCACTTTGCCCAAATGTAGATACACTTGTATCAATGTATACTTAAGAATTTTAAAGTGATGTTTGTTTGCCAGAGATGAGAAAAAATGTTATATTACATTTTCAATGTAATAGTACATTTAAAATGTGATGATAAGAACAAGAATGGTATCAGTCACAGGTTCGACTGCAGTAAAAAGAAATCACTCTGTTAAAGAGAAGTTATTTAATACAGGAAGTTAAGTGCTTATAAAATTGAAGGCTGGACAAACCAGCTCTGGACTGGGCTTCTAGGGATAGCCCCCACAATGACACTGCTCAGCTGTCCTTCCAGGGGAGCTGCTCCTGCCCCACAGAAAGCAGGATGAGCAATCAGGAGGTTGTCACGGAGTTGCCATCGCTGTGGTCCAGGGATCAAAAAGTGGCTGTAACTGCCCTCTGACATCTGCAAAGCTGGGGATTGGACATCAGACCATGGCTGCAGCAAAATTCGACAGTTGACAATGCAGGAAGATTCTCTCCATCGTGCTTCTACCTTTGAAATCCAAAACCAGTACGTGAAATTTATGTAATGTAATTTGTACTTAGAACCAGAGCTGTAAGTACTCTGTGAATTCATTACAGTGTTGTGGGCTGTGTCATACAGGAAGACATCCCAGAAGGAATTTAGGGATTGAGTGGCAATTTAAGATTTCCACCGCAGAGCACGTTATCAGATAACACAGCACTGAATTCCCATGGCTGCGAGGCACTGTTGAGGCCCGCGGCAAACCGTCAGCTCGATCAATGGATGGCCGCCTCCAGTGCTTTATGAAGAGGTATGATTATTCAATGTTATTCAACATGCTCCATTGGAATCGCTACACAAACAGGGGCTAAGGGAAAAGAAACTTGGATTGCAGATTTTCTTAAATTGTCTACATCATCTCTTGCTAAAAGCTTGTTTGTCTCAAGAGGTTACATACTGTCAACAGATATGAGAGAGCTGCCTTGATGAAATATGTTCTAAGGACAAAAAGATAAAACAGGAATTAGCAACATTTTTTTCTGTGTCAACAGAGACTAGAAAATAATTCAGCATAATAATATGGGGAAATGCTTATGATACCATATTAATTTTAAAAGGATGCAAAATTACATATAGCATGATCACAATATATCATAAAACAACAAAAATCTTACCGGTAATCAAAGAATAATGAGATGCCACTTATTACCCATCAGATTGGCAAAAATTAAAAAGACTGACAATATCCAGGGTTGGGGATTGTGGGAGGAAATGAATAGTCTCGTGCAATTTAGATTTGAGTGTAAATTGCCCAGAATTCTTGCCAAGTTGTCTGATATCAAAAGAATGGGTCTGACCTGCTTTGTGACGGTCAGCCAGGACTATGTGAAAGCCAGAGGGACTCTCAGGAAAGTTCTACCTTCTAAAAATTAACTCTACACAGCCTCATTAAAAACCTGCTCACTCTCGGTGGAAGTAACTCAACCCTAGATCTCCTCTTCCCAGTAATGGAAAAACATAACAGTAGAAGCTATCATGGTGCAACTCAAGTGCACAATACCTGGGCATAGCAACGAACAAATTATAGGCACTGTTATAAAGATTGCCAATCTCCCATACGCTTCATCACAATATTCTTTTATTTTCTTCATAGCCTTAAATATTAATTGAAATCATTTTAAAGTTTTATATATATACATATATGTCTTTTGTACTGAAATTAGGGCCCTCTATCTTGCAGAGACATCCCATTCCCTTGGAGAAGTTCTTAGATGACACATTAGATATTCACCAAGACTTCCTGAATGACTGAATAAATGCTACCTATGCCATTAATTTTCCAGGGAGGTTGTGGTCCTGCGCAGGATAAAGTTTGTGAATGACGGAGTCTACCTCCCGTTTTTCTAGCAGGCATAACCCATTTGAAATTGCCTATCCTGCCTGCTTTCTTAGAAATGGTGTTTTCCCCTCCTTTGCCTAGACCCCTCAGCAGCATAATGGGGCAGGAGGAGGTGAGGCCAGGGTTGGAGGATGGAGAAAAAAGAATTGCTTGGGGGCCTTTTCTCCCCCTAGGCTCCAGCTGTTATAGTAATAGCTTAGCAGGGTGAGGACGATTTATCTGGATGATCGTGACCTCAGAGAATAACAAAATGTGACACTCATCCCAGCTCTGAAACAAATCAGAAACAGCACTCACTCATTCATCCATTCAACAGATACTGACTGAGCACCTACCACATACCAGGCACTTGATTTGTGCTAACAGGAGTGCTGTCTATAGGACCAAGCAGATCACTCCTTTGGATACTTCCTATAATCTTCAATCTGCTAAGTAATAATTATCATAAAGTGACTCCACCCCACTGCACACACCTGAAAACTGGGTATGATCAATGAAGGGCAGACGGTGTTAGGATTCCATAGTTTTGGTGTGCTCTTATCCATCTGGAAAATATCACACTAAAGGCTAATTGCTACGTTTTGGCTCTCCGACTTTTCTCTGTGCCCTATTTTCTATTCTGCTTGCTTTCAGTAAATCTTACCAGTTTTTCTAACCCCGTATGGTAACCTGATTCCTCCTTTCCTCTAACTAGGGCAAAAGGAAGGCACATCGATTCTCTTTTGCTGCATCTTCACAGCCTTCATTCACCGTGGGCCAGGTTCTCAGTAACCTATGTCTAGGTGACCGAGTCTCCGCACTGGTCTCTTGGCGTTGAATCATTCCCACGACAACTTTACACACCACTTTCAGACGTATATCTGTACCCCCTCATCTCTTTTTAATAGCATCTTGCCTTTTAATATACCTGATTACTCTCTGTGAAATTTGAGGTTCATACCAAGTCCACCATATAGGAAGTTCAGTAGAAGTAACGAATCAGCCGCCTCTGCGCGAACGGGCCGTATCTTCCCTGATCACACCGGTGTGTGTGCTCTTCAGTCTGAACACAGCTGGAAACTGCCCTACGATATTCTTATATTGTTACTCATTGTTCAACTGGCTTAGGCCTCGTGTCTGGAACTAGAGTTTAAGCCTCTCCAGATGCAAGGGAGACGGGTTACGGTTACGAAGCACTTTCTCGCCCGAGATTTCTGCTTAATCATTGTCCTCCAGGAAGCGGCTCTTCAGCTGGGGCTGAACTCTCTCCCTTACTCTTTGATTGCACACATTGGCCTACAATGTAAACCTTTAAAGAATGGACGTGGCGAAGAATGAGCAGTTTGGGGGAAAGCTCTTGAGAAAAGAAGTGAACTTAGTAAGAGGGTAGCCAAGTGAAGCTGAAGGAGGGGGCCCTTGGGCATTAGCACCCGCTCCGGAGAGCTGAAACCGGCTGGCATCTCAAGCCTCGGTGGATACCTGCGCTGTCTTTTTAAAGAGGTGAGTGAGGCGTCACCGGCGTGACGGCGCAGGGGCTGCGCGGCGGGCGGGAGCGGGAGCGCGAGCGCGGCGGGCGGGGGCGGCGCGCCCTTTGACCGGCAGGGGGAGCCCTGCCAAGCGCCGGCCCCGCGCCGCCCCTCCCGCCCCGCGCGCCCCGCTCTCCCTCCGCCGCGTGCCCGCCCGCCCGGCGCCACGCCCGCCGCAGGCCGAGGGCCAGTCGCCCGCGGCTTGGCGCTCCGCGGCCCGCTCGCCGCCCCGCCCCGCCGCGGGACGGGTAACGGTTACGAAGCACTTTCTCGGCCGCGATTTCTGCTTAGTCATTGTCTTCCAGGAAACGGCTCCTCAGGTGTGAGTGAACTCTCTCCCTTGCGGCGGCCGCAGGAGCAGGAGCCGCGGCCACCGGCGCATCCTTCCCGGGCCGCCGCTCCGCCGCCGCCGCCGCCGCCGCCCGGCCGCCCTCGGGCCCGAGCGCAGGCCGGGGTCCCGCCGCGCGGGGCGAGCAGCCGCGCGCTCCGCTCCCCGGCCTGCGGGGCGGCCTCCTTCCCCAGCTGCGGCCCCGTCGCCGCCGGGCCCGCTCCGTCGGCCGCTGCTATGGGCACTCACAGCCGCGCGGCCGGGGCGCTCCTGGCGCGGGCCAGCACCCTGCACCTGCAGACGGGGAACCTGCTGAACTGGGGCCGCCTGCGGAAGAAGTGCCCGTCCACGCACAGCGAGGAGGTGAGGGCGGCGGGCGTGCGGGCGGAGACGCGGGGCTCGCGGGCCAGGCCGCGGGCCGGGCCGGGCCAGGGCGGGCGCCGCGGGGGACGCGGGAGAGGCGCGCACCTGGGCTGCGCCCGCGGGACGAGGCTGGGGCGCTGTGGCATCCCGACCTGCTGGTGGGGGCATATCGGCTTAAAAAAGTCGGCAGGTGCACCTTCACGCCGAGCAGCGCCTCTGTCGGTGCTCGCGGCCGGTAACCGAACTCTCCAGCCGATGGGGTCCCTCTCCGGGCTGTCGGAGTCCGAGAGCGCCGGCCCGTCGCTCCGTCCCTCTCCCTGCCCCGCTCCCTGTCCCCCAGCGGGGTCCGGCTAGAGAAGTGTGTTTGAGACGAGCTTTTCGGGGATTCAGATGAGGTAGCAGTAATAATCCACTTAGCTTTTAGGGTGTTGGCAGTAGTTTCTCTCTTGCTGTGAGGCAAATGTCTAAACACTCAAATCCGGCTTTAGAATAAGGTATGTATTTCTCTGGCCGAAGATTAATGTGCCTCAGTTATCTACGTAAAGACTGATCACCATTTTGAAGTGGCCGAGACTAATCTGGAGTTACACTCTTTACTACATGTTTGTTACACAGCGGGGCCTTCCTAAGGAGAGAGCCGGTCATCATGCAGGTAATCGCTGAGGCATATTGGTGGTTTGGGATGATTTTAGTATTAACGAATAACAATACATAAACTCTTAATTTAGAAGCTCGGTGACTTCAGGAAGCTGACCATCGCGAGTCTATATACATAACTTTCAAGTTGGATAATATCTTCATGAGGAATGAAAGAGATAGTAGATGAAAATACTCACCATGCAAGTATTTATCTCCCTTATCATCTGGCTCAGTCAGGAAGATATAGCTTGATTAAAGGAAAATATTTCCTACACTGTGTCATATTATGTTATCAGCCGTGTTCCTAGTCCGTTTCGGCTCATTTGTGTGAGATGGTGGTGGTACGCTGTGCAGGAGCACATGGCGTCTCCCTGAGTATGCGCTGGACCTGTGCCCAGGTCTGGTGTTGGGAGTGAGGGCCCATCCGGAGATGAGAACTCTCGGTTGTAACTTTAATAGGAGTCAGAATCCATGCCGTGTTCTGTGTCTAGGATCCAGCTCAGTTTGTATGTTTTGGTTTTTTTTTAATCTACCCCCACTTGGACTATTTCTGCCAAAAATAAATAGTTCTGTGTTTGGTACTAGACCTTGCATTTCCTCCAGGGCTGGTGGTTCAGTATAGCATTCGGCATGTATACTGATAATGTTGGCTGAAGTTTTCCCTCCCTTATCTCACTTAACACACGCTAAAGTAGTGGTTTTCAATTTGACTGCAAAGCCAGTAAAAAAAATACATTTTGCCTTGTATTCTAGTTCATAATTTACACACACACACACACACACACACAGTTTTCATGAAAAGGTTTTAACCCATACTCTATACTGTGTATTCTGATTTTTTGTATCTTATTTTAATTTTTAGAAACTCGATTTCCTAATGCAGTAATGAGTCACACCCCACCGTTAAAAGGATTGATTTTGGTTTGTGTGTTTTATTTTGGGTGCTATATAAGAGGAACAAAACTAAAGAAACATTGAAAACATTTAAGGAAAACTTGAAGATATGATGGCATATGTAGAGAAAATATGACAGCTTAGTTAGAATAGGAGAGGCATGTTTTGCTTCTATGTGAAGAATTTTGTAGCAACCAGAACTTTAAATTGGGATATACTACTTGAAACAGGTTAACCTCTTTGAATAAAGAAACTGATAAATCACTCGTTGAGAACATTTACACATTGGATAGAGAGATCATTAAATTTACTAAAAGGTCTGTTCTAGTTCTATTGTTTGGGTTGGTTGGTTTTATTATTATTCTGTGACCTCCCAGACTTTTTGTTTCACTAGAATTTTATTAAATCAAATCTAATTTTTTAAATGGGCCATTATAAGACTGTTTTAACCAGTTACTTGTTGTAAGGGCATTTTTAAAACTCTTATACAACTGCAGATCTAATGATACACTAAATTATGATGACACTGATCTTCCATGATACTATGTGTGTATGGTAAGAATGAAGAGAACAGAGAACAAAAAAGTACAAGGTTAATGTTAAGTCAATACAGGTAGCATGTGCAAGATTAAAAATCACTAGGTTTGTGATATGGTCAGTGAATTTCTCATATTATTGTAACATTGGACTGTTCTATGATTTGTCCTGACAGAAAGGGGTGAACACTATGAAAACACACTTGTCTTCATGAATTAAGAAATTCACCAGGAAAGCCTTAAGTATGCAAGTGAAGCATCCTTTCAGTGGAAAATTTCTAAGTTTTTCCATGATTTGAACCACAGAATTCCTGAAAGAATTTTTACCTTCTAGTTGGTCCTGCTGCCTCAACTTTTATTAACTTTTCAAAGAATATTGACTTGTAATTCTATCTAAAATGATTATCAACTAATTTTTATCTACTGGCTTAAACTTGATTATGAATATACCTTCCACAAAAATATAGATATAGACCCTGTAAATTGAATTCACGTGGGATATTGTGGCTAGCACATAAATTGCTATTGTAGATTATAAATCTTACATAGGTGACTCTGAGCTCTTAAATTGAGAAACCAGTTGTCCCTTGTAATTATCTGAACTAAGATATAAGCAATAAAGTACTTATATCAGTTTTTATCATAAACAATCCTAGATCAAATAGTGAGTTCAGGAGTTTAGTCTCTGTTTTTGGTGTTAGGAAAGTGCTTTTGCAATTCAGGGATGTACTTCTACTCACTCATTATTTTTTCATTGATTGCCCACAGAATGCAAAGCACTGTGCCCTTAGTATTTAAAAGGCAGTGATTTCAAACTGCTAGTATTGGCCCATTCATGGTCATAAATCAGTTTCGTGAGTCATGGAGCAGCATTTTTTTTCCCTAACTAATAGAATAGAAGCCATCAGAGTATCTGGCATGTAGTAAGTGTAAGTATCATTTTGTGAATTTTTGTTCTGTCCTGTGTATGTAGGCCCTTACTCATTTTGTGAGTGTATGTCTTACTTTGGACCACTATTAAATGCGTCTGAAACTTTCATAAGAGATAAAAGATTAGTAAACACTTTAATGAGTTTACAAAATACTATAATGTTCGTGTAAAAATGTTTGTTTATGTAAGACAACAAGAAAGACAGATTTAAGGTGTACTTAAGTGTTAGGAAATGACTTATGGACTGACTGTATGCAAGTTGACTTCTGCAAGATATTTAGAGTAAATTTTGATTAGTTGGATGCTTGTTAAAATGAAAGTTCTGCATCTCTTAGAGAATGATTCAGCAGATCTAGGATAGGGCTCAGAAATTTAAATTTTTAATAAACACCGCAGGTGAATCTGATACAGGAGTTTCTCTGGCCACCTTAGAGAGTCATTAGTCTGTCTTTGAGGAATACGGCATAGTGGTTAATATCAACTCTAGTCAGGTAGCCTGGGCTTGAATCCAAGTTCCTCCATTTATAAACCTTATTCTTGAAAAAAAAAATGTTTCTTTATGAATGTTTTTATTATGTCTCATAAGTTTACTTAAATTTTCATTGGTACAAAAGTATTTTTTTTTATTTTAATAATGTTTTTTGTGGGATAGAGGTAATTAGGTTTGTTTGTTTCTTTATAGAGGAAGTACTGGGGATTGAACCCATGCATGCTAAGCACACACTCTACCACTGAGCTATAACCTCCCCCCACAAAAACATTTTAAATAATTAGACTACTGCTTTAGGTCAAGAACCTTTGAGAGTTGAAAGTAGGATAAAAATAGGTCTATCTTTGTTAAAGGAAACAAAAACCCTGTTGAATTAAAAATTTGGTTTGTGTGGTATTTCCTGTTGATATCTTCTTTTTCCTCCTTATCAGACTAGCACAGTCTTATTGTAGACATACAGAACAGTGTGTAGCCTTTGATTAACAGTTTCAAAATGCATTTCTTTTGCAGCTTCGAGATTGTATCCAAAAGACCTTGAATGAGTGGAGTTCCCAAATCAGCCCGGATTTGGTCAGGGTGAGTGAAATGTGAATAAAGGAGTCATGTAGGTCAGAAAGGAAATGAAATAAGCAGGAAATTAATTTCCTCAGTTTTGATAGGAAAGTCACATAGGCAGTTAGCATAAAACTCACAGTGGTTGACTTGCTGAGATAGCAGTCTGGCTCACTAGACTTAGCGTAAAAGAGAAAATCCAGACTTTCTAGTCAACTAGACGAGATACAAGGATTCCCACCGCAGTTTCCTCACAGTGTGTTTTGTTCCAGTTTATATTTGGTCTAGTAGAGGAATGACTATCAAACAGTTTTGACTAGTAGATTGCTTTGTTAGAATATAACCCAAAATACAGTCACTAGAAATAATTTTTTAAATGTCAGGTTCAGATGAAAAAGTAAGAAGCTGTGTTTTGTTAAATGTTCATGTGTGGTTATTACCATACGTGTTAATATACAGAATACCTGTCTGTAAACCACTCTTTAGAACCCAGCTTAGCCAAAGGCTTGTAACAAATTACATAGACTACTTTAAAAGTATAAATGAGGACATGTGCTGAAAATAAGTGTTCCCCTGAGTATACTACAAGTTTGTAACTGTATCTGCTAGGTAGACGTTAATTGTTAATTAATGTCTTCTATCAGTCTCCGTTCCTCTGAAATGACCATTCACTCTGTGCATGACTTGGAAATGCTACTGAGCCCCTGGTACATGCCAGGCATTGTAATACACTCAAGAACCATGGAAAAGTCCTCACTATTTACTTTTTGTTTTAATCTTATAAATGTGAGTTAGTATCTTTCTGATCTATATGTACTAACTTTTTATAATTTCACTCATTAATTATTCATTATTATGTATTGGAATGACTTTTTTTTTCATTGCACTCAGAAAAAAAAAAAGTTTTGGCTTAAGATGTTTGTAATTGATACAGAAAGTTTTTAACTTGTCGGGATCCAGAAGGAAAATACTATTTTTCATTGGTTTCTTTTCTGAATAAAATTACTTACTGTGCTAGTGGTTCTAACTCCTCACACACTGCCCAGTTGTTGATCATACATCCCTCTGAGTAGCTGATCAAAATAAGACACTTTTTCCCAGAAAACGAAGACACACACACACAGAGCATTTTACTTTTATTTCAGGGCTTTACAAACCTTCTGAAGCCCATACAGACCTCAGGTAAAGAACCGTGTTGTTTTATGGGTTCTCTGCTTCTAATGAGTGTTATGGACAATAGAAAATATATAGCTAATCAGAAACATTAATTTTATATTTATTGTAAGTATCATGTGTTTATTATAGGAGTTTCCAGATGTCTTGGAATGTACTGTGTCTCATGCAGTGGAAAAGATAAATCCCGATGAAAGAGAAGAAATGAAAGTTTCTGGTAAAGTCCAGCCTTAAATTCATTTTGTCATACAGGAGAAGTCAAAGTGAGGTTTTGTCACTTTTTTTGCTTTCTTTGCTTCTGGTACTGAGTACCTCAGTCACTAAGTGTGGCAAATAGCAAGCTTTATAACATAATTTTAAAGTCAGCCTTAAAAAAGGAGTTGCAGGAGGTCCCTGTTGGCTCCATCAGTGAAGTCAGCATAGAGCTGCACCCTGCTGCTCTTCCCCGTGTTCTCAGTGACTGACGCGTGGGACGTCAGAGCAGCAGGGAGAGGAAGGTGGAGGAAACAGAAAGAATAAAGGGAAGGCTTAAGAGCAGCGGCTCCCTGAAACAAGCGCGAGCCTTGCCGTCCTGGTGCGACACTGCTGAGCAGTGGCTGAGGTTGCCTGGGAGCACGGAGAGAAGGCCGGGCAGCAGGTTACATGAGGGTAGATAAAACAGACATTGTGCCCATTCAGCAGATGTATTGAGTGACTCCTTCTTTCCAGAGGCAGCACTAGTCAGCTCAGGAAATGAAAAGATGTGCTGTTCTCGCCCTCAGCTCACAGTCAGCGTAGCATAGTCATTAAATGCTTGAGCTTAAGTAGGCTGAAATTCCCAGACGTGCAGATTACTGACTGATAAAATTTTGGGCTAACATATGATTTACTCTCTATGGGTTCAGACTCTTCGTCTATGAAATGGGGATACGTCTGTTTCACAGGCTTCTTTGTAAGTGAGGTGAAGTAGCAAAAGAAACGCTTAGCACAGTGCTTGCATGGAGTCAGTGCCAGGCAGCTGTTGCTTATTACCGTTTGTGGCTGTGTTGTAGTGGTGGTTATTTTATATTGTTAGTGTTACCGGGATGGACATGTAAGGTGAGATAGGGCATTGTCATTTGACTTTAAAAATTACTACCATTTGTTGAATCTTGCTTTATACAAGGCGCTGTACTTGACACTTTATGGTTATACTTCTTCATAGAATTTTCAAAACAGTCCTGTAAGGTAGATTTATTTTCCCCATTGCACAAGTGACATTAAATAACTTGAAAGCTGTCATACGGCAAGTAAGTGGTTGCACCAGGAATCCATCTAGGTATGCCTGACTACAATCCCCACTTTTTTCTGTTAATTTCACATTGCTATTTGTGTTGGGAAGGACATCAAAGCAACATTTTCTCTGTAGTTGATTGCAGCTCCTCATGGCAGGGATCCATCTTGGAGCTCTTACGAGTTGTCCTTAGTTCCTATAGGGCTTGAGATTTTTGATAAGCTCTCTACCTGTGAAGAGCTTTACTCTCTCCATCTACCTAAAAATGCCTCATCTTTCAGAGAGAGGAGACCATTTCAAATGGCACAAATTCATGGCCAGAGGAGCAGTAATGGGAGGGTCTTCATAGAGTGTAGTTACAGGAGCCAAGGGTGGACCACAGTGGTGAAGACTGACTCTCAGCTGGTTAGGAAGCTGTGATGGCTTGTAAGTAGAGCAGTAACATGAGGAAAGCCGTATTTTAGGACAATTATCCAGCAGTAGAAAGGAAATGACAAATACAGTGTACAAGGAAAATTTGTTGCATGTGTTGAATGCCAGGCACTTTACGTAAGGATGTTTCATGAACCCTGTTTTCCCTCTGTTCCCCTTTCTGATTTTCTCTCTTCCTGCTTTCCTCTTACTCCACTTATTTGTCTATTGAGATTTTTGAACATATGCATATAAAGTTGAGTTGAAATCAAGACAAAGTTTCAATTTCTTAAATATGAAAAATGACTCAACTTTCCTAATAACCAAAGAAATGCCAGTTAATGTGGTCCTGGGCAGGTGTATTTTGTATTTATCAAGTTAGCAAATATATACGTATGTTATATGTATGTTTCTAATAGCATTCTGTATTGTTAGGAGAGTAACCCCTAACTTTTAGTGGTCTGGTAAACTGATACAAATCTTTTCTAAAGTAGGAGGTAAATAAAATAGAACAAGACTCAGAAAAAAGATCATATCCTTTGACTCATAATCACATTTCTGACAATTTGTCCTTGGGAAATGCTTCAGGCATAAAGTTGAACAAAAAGTTACTATCGATGTTTATTTCAGCATTATATGTGATAACAAAAAACTGGAACTAATCTAAACAGTCACAAAGCAGGAAATCATTTGGTAAATTGTACCCTATCAAAATTATGGAATAATGTGCAACCATTAAAAATGAGTGTGTATATAGTCCCCTGTGCTATACAGAGGACCTTGTGGTTTATCTGTTTTATACATAGTAGTTTGTAACTGCTAATCCCAGGCTCCTAATTTCTCCCTCCGCCCCCTTACCCTTTTGATCACCCTAAGTTTGTTTTCTATGTCTGTCAGTCTGTTTCTGTTTTGCAAGTAAGTTCATTTGTGTCATTTTTTAAGATTCCACATATAAGTGATACATAATATAGCTTGTAATAACCTATATTGAAAAGCATATGAAATATATATATAGTATAACTGAATCACTAAGCTGTACACCAGAAACTAACACAACAATGTAAATCAACTATGGTTCAGTTAAATTAAAAAAAAAAAGAGTATGTACAATTATTCATTAAAAATACAGAGTACATAAAAATCTAAGCAGTAATTACTTTTGGTGATAAGACTATTGGCAGTTTTTTTTTTTTTTTTTTGGTCTTTCTACTCTTAAAGGTTTTCATCGTTTCTAGAGTGAATATTGTTATGATAAAAGAAATTAAGATAACTAAATACTGCATAGAGATGTAAAAAAAGTATTTTTGCATAAAGGTAAACCAAATAGAAGTAGAAAAATATACCCTCCTTCATATGACTGAGAACGTGAAGGCAACGTCTAAAAATGAAAATGATTGTATTTGGAAGGTGGGGTTATGGGGTGTTTTTGTTTTTGTGGGGTTTTTTTTCCAATTTTCTTCTCATTACAAGCAATTTTAATTTAGTCTTTATATAGATTTTAGTTTATTGGAGAAAATACATAATACACTCCATTAATGTTTAATTCATAAAAAAAATACACTTTAAAATATACAAATTAAGTAATTTCAGTTTCTGTATTTATCTGACCTGCCTTCTAATAAATGGGAAGTTAATATCTGATTTTTTGTTTTGACAAATAGATGTTTGTTGTCAACTAGCATATAGTTTTTAAATTACAATGGATATATACTCTTAGATCTTAAAATGAAAACAAAAAAAACAATGTGACTAGGAAAAGAAAAATAATTCATTCAGGATTATCTGTCATCTTAGTATTGTTTGCGGTGTTACTGCTATGAGGTAGGATGCTATTCAAATGTAGTAATCAGTTTTGTTTCCTTTGTTACCCAGCAAAGCTGTTCATTGTGGGATCAAACTCTTCATCATCAACTAGAAATGCAGTTGACATGGGTAAGCAGAATTTTAACCTTATTTTCATAGAGGACTTTAAATTTTTGTAGGTGTAGTAGCTATATCCTGTGTTCAGGTCCAGGAAAAAAAGAAAGTAAGTTTATTCCAGTTTTACCTTTTAAGGTTCTAGCCCAGTTCCTTATGGCTTCTGTAGATCACATCAACTTGTGTAAGGTCATATTTTGATATATAAGAGGAATGTAAAAGATGTAACATTACTAAATGTTAACTATGTTTGGAGATAGAAATTCTCCTTAATCATACTTTTAACACTTTCAGTACTGCAGGTGAAATACCAAAACAGTCCCAACAACAAAAACAAGCATTTTGATCTATTTTCAGCACTTGGTTAGGTTATTGTGGCATTACAGTTGCTTAGTATTTTTTCTTTTATAACATTCTTCCAGTATCTATATACATTGAACAGTGCAGGTCTTTAATATAATGGTGGAGTGAACAATAATCATAAAAATATACTCAAGTTATTTTTATAGAAATTAAGAAATTATCTACCTCTATAAATACAGATTAAGACCATAAATTGAGTTTTTCAGTATCTCAGATTTATTCTTTGCTATGATTACCAATGACAGAATATTAGGTCAGAAGCTACCAAAAAATCCTGGGGCCTAGGAAGCAAGGAGCGCTGTTCCCCAGGAAGCAGTGCCTGGAGGGGTTGTGAGTTCCCCAGGAAGAGGCAGGCCAGAGAGGCCCACTTGTCTGCCACACAGACCAAGTAGAGAAATGTGCACTTACACTTTTTTTAAAAGATGGAAATGTTCTAAGTAGCAGGTAAATTATGAAACCAAATGAGACTATCTGTTATATAGAAAACTAGGGAACTGTACGGACAGAATTCAGTTGGGGTACTTGAAAGACATTAGAAACAACCTGTTTTTATTAAATAATAAACATCTATCCTCTTCCGTGTCTCCCTTCACACCAGCCTGTTCAGTCCTCGGAGTTGCACAGCTGGACTCTGTGATCATTGCTTCGCCTCCCATTGAAGATGGCGTTAACCTTTCCTTGGAGCATTTGCAGCCTTACTGGGAGGAATTACAAAACTTAGTTCAGAGCAAAAAGATCGTTGCTATAGGCACCTCAGATCTGGACAAGACCCAGTTGGAGCAGCTGTATCAGTGGGCACAGGTAGAGGCCGTCTAGATCACGAGCACTCAGGGGGAGCCTGTCTTTTACAGTCTTTGATGCCTCCCGTTAAACATCGTGCACCTAGTGGACACTGCCGCGGGTTGGCTGTTCCAAATATGGGAATTTTTGAGGCAGGCTTTGACAAAAACACTTGAAGATGTGTTTAGTTAAGCATTCACAGCCAAATGAATTAAGGCTGTTTCCTTCAGTTTTAGTTACGTGATAAAAGTATTACATTTTTCTTGTGTATTATTAGTCCGTGGCTCTTATTTCCTAAGTAAGAGGATATCATATATAACAAGTATTTTGCTCACTGTTATTTAAAGCTATATAAGACCCTCAGTTTGTATAACCTGATGTGGAGGGGGAATCATAAATCAATCACGGACACTCTCTGGCCTAATAACCTACAAAATTATTAGGGAAATTGCTTACTAGTATCTTACCTTTATTCTCTGTTTTTCTTTATTCCTTTTACTTCATCCCCAGCCTTCTCCTTTTCAGAGCTTTCAGTTTCTTATGGGCAGGAAGACCCTAGAGAGAAGTGGCCGCTTGTCACTTTGACTTGGTGATAGCCAGAGTGTGGCTAAGAGCCTTCTGAAGAGATTTGGGTGATCCGAAATGTATCTGTAAATTTACCAGAGCATCTATTAGAAATTATCCAATTCTTCTATTTTTCAAATGTGCCTGATTAATAGCCATATTTTAACATTAACATTAAATATACTTACTTATATTTGATTCTCTGTCTTTAAGACATATTCCCTCTGTAGCTCAAACCATACACTTAGAATCATGTTTGTTTCCCAGGCAGATGTATTAGGTGGCAGGTTCTGGCAGGAGGCATTTTAATATTGTGGTACTTGTGGCTTTTCCCTCTCCTAGAGCTATTTTTCCCCTCCGTGTTACCACTAACGTGAGTTAGAAAAGCATTCAGTAATATATTCACATAAAAACGTTGTGGAATGTGATGCTTCTTCTGTTCTAAAACTGAGTCCTTTTATTGCTTTCTACTTTTTGTAGCACTTAATTTAGTCGAGATGTCATGATTTCTTTTTCCACTTCTAGGTAAAACCAAATAGTAACCAAGTTAATCTTGCCTCCTGCTGTGTGATGCCGCCTGATTTAACTGCATTTGCTAAACAATTTGACATACAGCTGTTGACTCATAATGATCCGAAAGGTAAGGCTGAGATTTTCATTTATAGAAATTGGTCATGAGGTTTTATCTTACAAGAAGCTACTTGTTAAAATTTAATTTTTAATTGTGTACAGTGAAAGGTACAATGCTGTTACCTAGAACTATCCTTAATTATTAGTTCAAAACATATATGCCTTTATTTTAGTTTCAGAAAGCTTCAGCTTCGTGTTTGTACCAAAGGGAAAAGAAGTGACGGACTCATTTCCTAAACATTCAGTCTGTTGAGGTTTATAGGCATTAAGCTACGCAGAAAGGATCTTTTAAGATATTCTGAATAATATCACATATAATCTTGTCTAGTACAGCAAAGATTGTATCAAAGAGCCACTTAATTAAAAGAGGACAAATGTCTAGAAAAGGATGCAGATAAAATTTAATTTGAAACTTAAGCATCTTAGACTAGGTATTTGATTAGCTATTTTATTAATCGTATATCAAGACATAAATGTTTGCTGTTAATCAGAAACATTGATTAATGACTATGGCTTATTTTCCTTTTATAGAATAATTTTTAATCAACATTTTACAAGATAACTTGGAGATCTGGGAAGGAAGTAGTTTACACTTCATCCTGTTTATTAGCAGTCTGCTCCATGCTCCCTTTTTCACCGTTTCATAGGGAGCAGAGGCAGAGTTTTACTTAGTAAATGTACAGGCTCTGGGAAACAGTATTTTTGGTATACTTAAGTGAGATATCTTGTGGGAGTGTTAAATCTCCATGACAGTGTTACAGAAGTTCTGGTTTAACTGGAGGAAATTACACTTTATAGGTAATTCCTGGAGAAAACCTTCAGCTTTTACTTCATTTCTGAAACTGTGGTGTTACGTTGGTGGTTAGAGTCGGTTTACTTTTAGGATGCTTGTGGGTAGCGTCTTAAGACTTGATACTGTGCATTAGTAGTCTGCCGAGTCCATTGTTTTACTTGTTCTGTAGGAAGTGCAGGAGGAGTTCTAATGTTGTTCCTCACATGCCAGGCA
Source organism: Camelus ferus (assembly GCF_009834535.1). Lineage (NCBI taxonomy): Eukaryota > Metazoa > Chordata > Mammalia > Artiodactyla > Camelidae > Camelus > Camelus ferus. The sequence goes on along the minus strand of NC_045704.1, from coordinate 66,674,587 downwards.
TCACGCGGATGCCTCCAAGATTATCTGTAATCCTCACAACTACTGAAACTAGACATTTTATTGATGAGAAAATAGAGTTTAAGCAACTAACTGAGGTCACAGCACTGGCACAGAGCAAAGTCTGAACTTGGACCTAAGTCTTGGCTGAAGGTGGAGCTTTTCCTCACCATACCGAGCCACCTCTGATTTGAAACGTTCTTGTTACAGTATTTCAGTCTGAAACTTTACTTTCTTATCAGTTCCCATTTAAGTCCTACCAGAACAGGAGATGGTGACTTTTGCCTCCCCTCCACAGCAGAGCTTTCACAAGCAGGTAATTAGATTCATTTCTTTAAAAGAAGGTCATTTTAGTGAAAATCTAACAAAGAATTCCTTGACTGATTTGTTCTAAAATATATAAGCCATTTAAATTTTAACTTCCCATACGTTGGCAGACATGATACCATTTTTCTGTTTACTTTGGGGGTGGAGTTCATCCAACAGTAATTATTACCAATAGTAGTTATTACCAACAGCTGCTGGATGAGCCTGTACCCTGTTCCAGCGCCACTAGAAAAAAACTGTCCTTTTTCCAGTAGCAAAGGAAGCAGGAAAAGACTAGATGGCTCGTGTTTTATTTCCACTTTATCTAAATGTTGGCGTGTGGGTGATGTGCTAACACATCATTGTTGCGGAAAAATGCGTTGCATATGCATATGTATGTGTATGTGAAAAGAGAGGTTTCGTTCTTTTTGGAGGGTATGTTTTTGCTGTACTGGTGTAATTTGGCATTGGGTGTCTCTTTAATTTTAATTCTAAACTCTGTAATTAGAATTTATAGGCCGATCCCGCATATACTGTTAACTGATCTTCAGACACTTCGATCTGTGATGAAGCAATTCTCTTAAAAGTTTTGTCATGTTTACTGATTCTCACGAGTTAACATAGTGAAATTAAAAGTATGTAGTTAATGAATTACATAGTCCTGATTTTGTGTCAAATTTACTTTTTTAAGCGATCAAGTTGTAAAACATTTAATCCTGCTTGTCATCTAAAGTAGGATTTTGTTTATAAGTCACCTAAAGGCTTTCCTCTGTTCTAAAATTACCCTTATTCCTCAGAAATGTTTATTTTCCATTACTCTTTGTCCTAGAAGTTGTGGTAACAGTTTAACTGCAGTCAGGATAAAATTGTGAAGTAGGTGATTCTGACTTTAGAACTTTCCCCTTTTTATTGGCCTTGCTCCTCCCCCTACTCCCATTGAATCTAATCTGTATTACGCCTCATGCCCTCACGGTCTTCTTCTCTGTTGGACAGTCTGATAGACGAAGCCATATTACAGTTATTTATCCAAAGACATTTGCATTTCAGTCGTGAAAACGACCGTTTGCTAGCTGTGTGACCTTGGGCAGGTTATTTAATCTCTCTGTCTCAGTTTTCCCATGTAAAAGGAAATATTATTATCTGTCTCATTGGGTTATTAACCTATGGATTAAAAGAGTTAATACATGTAAAGTACTCAGCAAAGTGCCTGGCACATAGTAACAGCTAATACTTCCTGAGAGTTTGCTATTGATGCTGATCTAATAGCACAGCAGGTCATCTGGGGGGGCAGGTTCTTCACGCTCCCATGTCTTACTGTACAGATGACTGCTTAGTCCCTGTCTGTAGAGTTGGTTCTAAACCCGGGGAATCTTTCCATATTGACTGATTCAGTAGACATTTACTTGAGCACCTACTCTGTGCCAGGCATTGTTTTAAGTACTAGAAATACAGAACCAAGTCGGAAAAATTTCAACCTATACGGAATTTATATTCTGACAGGAGAAGACACAATAAAATAAAGTTGAATATGGTAAGCAGTGGTGTAAGCTATGGAGACAAGATGGCTGGGGGAGAAAAGAGTGCCCAGATGAGGGGCTGGTGTTCTGTATGGGAGGGCTGATGGTCAGGGAAGGCCTCTCCACTGAGGTGATGTTAATCAGAGACCTACAAGAATGGACCGAGCCGTGTGGGCATCTGGAAGAAGAGTGCTCGGGGAAGAGGGGGCAGCTGGTTCGCGGTCCCCAGGGTGTGAATGCGCTTGAGGATTTCAGGGTCCGGCTCTGAGGCCAGAGTGGCTGGGGCAGGGGCAGCGAGGAGGGGAGTGGTAATTCAGAACAGTGGCTTGGACATCAGTGTAGAAGTGGAAAATAATGATTCATCAAAGAGATGCAGATTAAAATACAACCATTGGGAAGGATTTTTAAAATGAGCGCTGGTGCTGGCGAGGACATGGTACAGTCGGCACTCCAGTGTTACCTGCTGCGTGTGGAGCACAGCCTTCCTGGAAGGCAGTTGGCGGTATGCTATGTAACCAGCCTTCAAAGTGTACTTGTACTTTGACCTTGTTCCATAGCCAGGCATGCATTTTAAGGATGTTCATCAAGCATTATTTTTATTAGCGGAATATTAAGAAAAAACTTGTTTTTTTGTCAACAATAAGGAAGTGTATAAATTATGATACCTATAAAATTTAATGTTGGGAGAATTATTAAAAATAATGTTTTCACAGAATATTTAATTACACGATAAAATATTCATAATGCAAGTAAAAAATAAGTAAATTAGGCTATAACTACGATATGATTTCTAGTTTTTAAGATATGGATAGATAAATACATACACACATAAAGTCACGCGTAAAAGAAGTTGGATGGAAATACATGGCAATGGAAATGGTCCATCTGTGGTTGACAGGATTGTGAATACTTTTTTTTTTTTCCTTCTTTGTACTTTCCTGTATCGTCCCTGGCTGTACATTAGAATCACCTGGAAATCTTCAAAAAACACAGGCTTCCAGGCTCCACTCGCTAGAAACTATGGAGTAAACTGGCTGAGGTACAGGTGTAGATGCTTCCTGAAGAACCTCCAGGGTCTTTCTGACACTCTGGTTCAGGCTCATAGCACATATTAAGGATGAGTGTGTTTTATGTTCAGTTCTGAGGTGTTGCTTTAGTTGTGTTTAACTGCTTGCCTACATAGTGAAGTGCTTTTGTTTTCAAACTTAACAATTTGGGTTTTCAATTGTTGTCTGTTTGTTTGAAGAACTGCTTTCGGAAGCAAGCTTCCAGGAAGCTCTTCAGGAGAGCATCCCCGGCATCCAGGCGCGGGAGTGGGCGCCGCTGTGGCTGCTGCGGTACTCGGTCATCGTTAAAAGCAGGGGAGTTATCAAGTCAAAAGGCTACATCTTACAGGCTAAGAGGAAGGGTTCTTAACTGCGTCTTAGGAGCACATCCTGCTGACTTGTATTTTCCTTGAACGTGAGACAAAGTTGAGATGTGTACAGTCTAGTTACTGCCTGCAAATGGTGTCACTGAGGCAGACATGCTTTCGTTCTATTTGACTGGCAAGTTTTGAATACTTCTCTTGCTTCCGTGTCAGTTCACTCACATGAACCACTGTATTGTTTTCATTAAACTATTGTTTTCTAATTGAAATTGTCTATAAAGAAAATACTTGCAATATATTTTTCCTTTATTTTTATGACAATAGAAATCAAGAAAATTTGTTGTTAGATATATTTTGGCCTAGGCATCAGGTATATATATTACATATTTATACATATTTTTTATTTCTAAAAAATTCATTAATTACTCCTTACTCTACAGTATAACTAAGCGACTTAATTACAATTGTTAAAATTGAAATACTGGAAGATATTTTTCCTGTCATTGATGAGATGATTATTATCTCAGCATAACCGGAGTAGCTGGGATCCACTAGTAGTGTAAATAAAATTCCTTTCTTCAGTACAGGAATGGAAACTTAAATTTTTTTATGTGTCCTTGCTTATAGTTGACGTATAACGATTTAACCTTATATTCTTGTGCCATATTTGCTCTTGCTTATTACAAAAACAAGCCAAAGTAAATCTATAAAGGAGACTAAAAGCTTTGAAATTATTGTTTGGGGTTTTTATAAAAGCAGCTGTTGTCACCTCCAGACTCTTTTTAATTCTCAGTCTATCCTTACTATTTTGCTGCTCATCAGGAGTGTTCAGTAGGCATTGAGCACTTACCATGCGCTGGGCACCGTGGGCTCTGGAGAGGGGCAGGGGCATGGGGATGAAGAGTCAGGTGAGTAAAATGCGCAGCCTTTGCTCCCCGCTGGTAACCGACTGCAGGGGACTAAAAGCCAAAAGAGGGGTGGAAAAAATACTTAATTCAGGGCCAGTGTTGTCTATTTAGGCAACTTTATTTGAGATGTGGTCTTAACTATTTAAAAGCAAAGCAATATAACCAAAACTTTAGAGCTAGAAGAGACTATAGCTCATTTAATATAATTCCTCATTAGTTTAAGAACCAGAAAATAGCAAATAAGCTGTGACCTTTGATGTATACCATAGGTCTTTGTAATTCTATAAATTTGTATCTGTAACCCAAATAGTTTAAAAATTTCTTTAAAAATCTCTCCTATCTCAACACTTTTAAACCATGTTAACACATGGTTTATAAAATGAAATTAATTATATAATTATATATATGTAAACTAATATATAAAACTAATTTTGCCCAAATGTTTTCATCTTAGGAAAAAGAGCTGTGGTTCCATATTCAAAATAAATACAGTAGACTTTTTTCCTATCCTAAGTAAGGGTTTATAGTTTACTAGTTGGATAATTTGATCATTAGAATTGTAATGTGAAATCAGCTGATTTACCTGCTAAGACTTGCTTAGACTTTGAGCCTCCTAAAGCTTTATATAGCCTTTATATTAATTGTATGTAATGTTGTTAAGTGTGTGTAATTAACTTTTTTATTTGGAAATGTACAACATTTTTTCATGTAACCTAAGTGTTTAAACAAATGCTCATTTTAATTTTAGCCTATACAGTGAATTGGCCAAAATATTTTAAGAGGGAACTTTAATATCACATTATTTTTTAATACCTTGGACTACAAAAATGGACTATTTGAAAGATTATTTTGAAAATAGGAAACAAGGTATATTGTTAATATATGCAGACTTGAGCAGGAGCTGTTTTGTGTTTTTCCCCCTACTCTTGACAAAGAAGCAAGATTATGGATTCATTTTGTGAAGGGGATCATGTATGGCATTTTAAAATGTGTTTTGTCTTTGTTTTGCTTCTGTACCTTTAATTTCTGTTATTGAATAACCTTTTGTTTAGAAACTGATTTTTTTAAGGACTTATCATTTCTAAGGTGATAAGCATTTCTCTTCTTGGTGAACCATCAATATAGTGACTGCTTCTCAAATACTTAAGGACTTAATGTTTAAAAAGCCATAAAATAAAAGAGTGGTAATACTACCAAATAATTGCTGAAAGCTAAGTTACTGATAGTATATATAACAGATATTTTTCTGGGGAGATGTGTATCCAGCAACCCAAGGTAGAAAGAATTTATATAATTTTTTTCCCAGTAAACATGACAAGAAGCCACAGCTTATTATTAAATGTCCAAAATACACTGGAGCCTTACTTTAACACAGCGTACTGTAACTTGGAATTCGTCCTGTGATTAGTCTATCTTGAATTCTCATCTGAGAAACTGTAGTCAACAAAAGGACCAAGATGTCTTACAAAAGTTGTTCACATGGTATAAATTCTGAAGACCACATTGTGCCAGTGTGATAATAGAGTATCCATTTAGGAATGGCCAGTGCTAGAACTTGAATCACAAGTAATAGCTAATAATTTTCCCATTCACAGATAAGATCACTCAGACAGCTATTTGTGAAATGGAAATTGAAGTTACTCTATTTTGAATGAGTGGTTCAGACTTTTCCCTACCAGAGCTAAGCAGAAACTGAAATAGGATCCTCGATTTTCAGTGATAAAAAGTCTATGGCTCATTTAAGTATGTCTCTTTTTAGAACAGATTTTTTTTTCTAACTTTTCCACCCAGCCTTTTTAATATTTGGGAATGTAAGCAATTGATATATTTATTGTATACTGGCCAATAATTCATCTTTCTGCCAAATGTACATTTAGAGAAATCTGAAGTTGTTTTAATTAGAATTTAATCTATTGTGTTTTCATACTCAAATATACCAACTTATGATTCCAAACCTATTTTTTTCCCAAAATTCCTAACATACCAGAACTTGTACCTGTTGTTTCCCCATAAAGTTGGTGGCGGGATATGTCAGTTTTATTTTTAAAAAATATGTACTATAACTTTCATTAATACTTTCTATAGTTTTCAGAGTTAGAAATATACTTAGGAGGGGAAAATGTTTTAATTAGATAATTCTACTTTTATGTGTCTGTAGTAGTATACTATAAAATAAATGCAAAATATAAAGCATTATTAAATGTTTTTAATTTTACCTATATTATCAATTAAGATAAAGTGTTAGTTGTACATTTTTTAATTGAGTTGTTTCAATAGTTGGAAGCATACTGGAACATTATATTGATTTTGAACTATTTGAACTCAAACTTAGCGTGATTTGAAAATAAATTATGAAAAAAATTTAAATATCCAGGCCATAAAATTATTCATACATTCATTCAGCAAAGATTTATTGAATGCCTCCTGTGTGTCAGGCATTGTACAAGGTGCCGGCAGATAGACACAGAGATGAAAACAGCCCTATCTTCAAGGAGCAGATAAGTATACTTGGAGAGGGAGAGAGATCTGTATGTGAATGAGAGCAGTGAACAGGTGGCTGCATCTGTTAATGATGGAAGCGGTAAAAAGGGAGTGGGGAAATGGGGAAGGAATGGGGCCACCAGGAAGCAGGGTAAGGACAAGAAGTCTCCCCCACAGAAACAAGTGTTAGAGTAAGATCCGAGGATGGGGCATGGGGTGTGCCTGCTGTGTAAATTTGCTTATATTGAATGGTGAACAGTTTATGTGTAAACTTCAGAAATTCAGTGAAAACACTTTAAGAGCTTGTTCTTATCAGATAGAAAGGAATGGCTTCTGGTGAGACTTGTAAGAGTAGGTGAGGTTTGAAAAGTCACATTTTGTAAAAGACAAAAACTTGCCTCAATCCCCTAAATATATTAGGATATGGCTGTATGTGGTGTGCCTATCAGAAAAGTCAAAGAAAACCTTAACATGTATCCCTCAACAACGAATAAAAGTGTAAAATGTCATGCAAGATTTTGGTGTGTGTTTTGGTCCATTATTTTAAGAAGGTCCATGTTTTACAGTGAGCATTATTTATTTGGACTCAGCGCTGTTTTCTCTGTTTCTTTGCCCACTGTTGATTCTTGCATCCTACTCCATTTAAGTTTACTTTTTAAAATATATCCTTAGTAATTCTTTCACTGAAGGTCTTTGGGCCATAAACTTCCTAGGTCTTGTTTGCCTGAAATGTCTTTATTTTGTTAATAATCTTAAATGATCATTTGACATTAGACAATTTCCCTTGGCATCTGGAAGATAATACTCCATTGATTTCCAGCGTATATACTCTTGCTGATAAAAATCTGGACTTCCTTGCCTAGAAATATCCGTCTTTCCCTCTGGTCACTTTTTTCAATTGAAACTTTCATTTTGATGTATATGGGAATAGAATAAAGCAAGAAAATTAAAACTGGCTTCTAAGTTTTCTGATAACACAAAAAAGTCATCATAAAGGAAAACATTGATAACTGGATTTAATCAAAATTAGTCTTTTGTTCTTCAAACAATACTATTAAAGTAAAAATGTGAGCCACAGACTAAGGTGAAGTATTTGCAATAAATATTTCTCATGAAAAATAAATTGGACATAATCAGGTTTCAAAATCACACTTTGAAAAACATCAAGTAAGTAAAGACAACCCACAGAATAGGAGAAAGTATTTGAAAATCGTACCTGATAAGGGTCTTGTATCTAGAATATGTAAAGAACTCTTACAACTTACTGATAACCCAATAAAAAGTAGGGAAAAAGTTAAGAGTAGATTTTTCTCCAAAGAAGACATATGAATAGTCAATAAGGACATTATAAGATGTTCAACACCATTAGTCATAAGGGAAATGCAAATTAAAACAAATATCACTAAAATAGCTAAAATTTTTAAAAACTGACAATACCATGTGTTGACAAGGACAAGAAGGAAGCAGAACTCTCCTATAGTGCTGGTGGAAATGTAAAATGGTACAACCACTATGGAAAATAACTTGGGTAAACTGACTATATGCCAGTAAACATACATATGTATATTGAAATAAATAAATAACTAGGGATTTGTTACAAAATTAAATGTACATGTACCATGTGACCCAGCAATTCCACTTCTAGGTATTTACTCAAGAGAAATATAACACATATCCAAAAAGGTATATATGAATGTTTATAGCACTTTACTCATAGAAGCTGAAAACTGGAAACAACCCAAATGTCTGTCGGCAGTTGAATGGATAAATGAACTGTAGTATAATCATACAGGGGGGTACTACTCCGCAATAAAAAAATAATGAACTACTAGTATACACAGTGACATGGATGAGTCTCAGAAACGCGCAGAAAGAAGTTAGACATGAAAAAGTATGTAAATTACTTCCTTTGCATTAAATTTTAGAACAAAAATAATCGTGACTGTTAATCTATTGCTGCATCTGGGTACTTAAAGGCCTCTCAAAACGTTGCCACAGAGGTCATCTGGGACCATAGTGTCATATATGATCTTGATTGAGGCTGGTCTGCTTCCAAGCTTGCTCATGTGGCTGTTGGCTGGACTCAGTTCCTCTCTGGCTATAAGGCAGAGGCCTCCCTCACTTCCTTGCCACGTGGCCCTCTCCACAGGGCAGCTCATAACAAGCAGCCACTAGCTTTCCACAGAATGAACAAGTGAGAAAGTGCAAGGTGGAAGTCAGAGATTTGTGTAACCTAATCTTGAAAAGTGACAGCCACCACTTTTGTTATAGTTTTTCATTATAAGTCACTAGATCTAGTCCATATTCAAAGGTTTGAAGACCAGAAGATGGGATCATTGGAGACCATCTTACAAGTCAACTTAATTTAAAAGTAATGTCTTATATGTAATAATGCAAAATGGCCACGAACAGTGTGTATTTTTAAAAGGCCTATATACACTGAAACTCTTATCTTTTGGTTAATGCCTAAAATTCCGGGGAGAGATTCAACCCTACAATTTAAGGGTCTAGTTAAGTAAAACATACAGACTATTAAGAGTTTCCCTTTGGGCCGGAGTAATAACAACTTTTTATATTGTATTTACCTAAAATTGGGTAAACCCCTACTCACTATCTCACCTTTAGATTATATAACTAATTAGTCTACAAGTTCCTGGGGCAGCGATATATTTTACCCCAAGTCTTTTTTTTAATGGTGTATTTTTATTGAAGTATAGTCAGTTTACAATGTTGGGTCAATTTCTGGGGTACAGCACGATACTTCAGTCATACAGGAACATCCACGTATTCATTTTCATATTTAACCATGTCACTACAAGACATTGAATTTCCCTGTGCTACATAGTATAAACTTACCGTTTATTTTATATATAGTAGTATCTGCAAATCTCGAACTCCCAATTTATCCCTTCCCTCCTCTTCCCCGCCAAGTCTTTAAATTTTATTTATATTTAACCTCACAAGTACTACATGAGCATGTGATCTTTTTAAAGGTATTACAAATGCAAACGTCTCCTTCGGCCACACGCACGGCTACATTAAGACCTTTAGAACTGCTGAACAAAGAAGATGGGCGGAGTGGGGCAGAAGTTGCTACTTTCCAAAGCGTTCATGTGAAACAGGCCCTAGGCCACTGGGTTTCGCCGCCCCCACGAAGGTCCCTCCCGGCGCAAACCTGATGCGTCTCCTACCGCGCCGTAGTGAACGCTAAGACCCGCGCCCTCGGGCATCCCCGGGTCCATCCGCCTTGACCTAGGTCGGAGGGGCGGAAGTGAGTTCCGGGATTCTCGCGGGAAACGCGAGCGACGCGCCTCTCTGACGCACTTCCGGGGCGCCGGAACAGTGGGAGACCGCGCCGCGCGCTTGGAAGATGGTGGTCACCAGGTCCGCGCGGCCTCAGGCCGGGGTCCAAGCCACGTCGGCTGAAAGCTCCCGGCAGAAGGTAGGAGATCGCAAGTCTCCCTCATTCCTCCTCACGGCTTCGCAGAGCGTCGTTCGTGGAGGTGGCGGCGCAGGGGTGCCGCGGAGCGCGGGGAGGTGCGGCAGAAAGGACCCCTGCTTGCGGCGCGCTACTGTGTACCGAGCCGCACGCCAAGCCTGTAGCTTCCTTTTCATACCTCACTGGGGTCTTCAGTCAATGCTTAGCGTGGATTAGAGAGATTAGGTAACTTGCTTTGGGTAGTTCAGCTCCGTAATGTAGATGCACAGAACTTTTCATCTTACTGGTAACACCGTGTTAAGGATGATTAATTTGAGCCACCAAGCGTGAGCCTAATTTAGCTGCATTGGAGAAGGCACCATTTTCACTTGGGAAGGCTGGCGGTGGCTCCGCAGCACCTCCTCTTGACTTTGGGAGGGCTGCGGTGAGGTCACTTGGTGACTCAGTGGCTCTAGTCTGCTGCCTCTGATGCGGCGATTAAGGGAAGAGAGCATTAATTCACTTAAGTATGAAAAGGTAAGGGGAGCGACCGTTTCTATCGGGGGGGGGGGGTGTATGTTCCTAAACATATTTTTGCTCAGTTAATAGTCCCTTTCTTCCCTTTTCCCCTATACGTGTCGGAATGTAGGTCCACCTAGCATATGTAACTGGAGAAGATTTTCTTTTTCAATTACTTACTTTGTTCCCTAAAGTCAGATCCTAGGCGTAGGTGATGCTAGTGAGGCAGTGCCTACAAATGCAAAGTCAGATTCAGTATTTAAGTTTTGATTTTTTTTTAATTGTGGGCGGTGATTGTTGTTGTTTTGTATTAATCTTGTATATTGAGTTCCTTAATGCCCTCTTAAAATCTGCTTGAGGGGAGTGTCTCACTCACTCTGCCCTTGTCCTAGCCCTACCTAAATTACAATGTATTTTCACTGTCTTACAGAATTCTGCTGCTAGAAGAATTCAGACGCATCCAAAAGGCAAGAAGGAATTTCCATCTGAGGATCCTAGAACTGCTGAATCACAAGTCACTAGGAAACAAAGTCCGGCTCCTAGAACCAAGAGGAGGAAGAGCGGAACTACAGGCTCATTACCGGAAATGAACAAACCTGCTGATGGAGAGGTCTCTGAAGCAGAGTCAAACTGTTCTTCTGTGTCTGAGGTCCAGGGTCCCATTTTAAGAGTAACTAGGAGAAGACAGATCTTAGTTGCGGGCACCCCAGTGTCCAGTGTAAGGAAAAGGATGAAAATAACTCCAGTAAAGGAGTCTCATACTGAAGAAGTCTCTGAAGCAGAATCACATGTTTCGGGTATTTCTAGAATTGTGCCTCCCACAGCAGTAACTCCAAGAACCAGAAAAAGTAAGGCTAAATCCCTGACAAAGCCAAGCCAAGAATCACATATGGAGGCTATTTCTGATGCTGAGTCATCGTGCTCAGACATTTCTTCATTTTCTGGAATTGCAACGAGGAGAAGAACAAGGAGTATGCAAAGGAAGTTACAGGCACGGACCGAGGAGAGGGACACTAAGACTGTACTTGGAAATGGAAAGCAAGTCGTAAACACACCTGTGGGTTCAGAGGATTCCGATACCAGGCGAAGTTCTCGTTTACTAGCAAGATCTCTTTCTCAGATAAAGAAGCCAAATTTCTACAACAATGAAACATATAAGGACTTTGAGGATGATTCCTTCTGTGAAAATTCAGAAAAAAACCTGAGAGTGCAAAAACACCAGTGTTTTAATATGAGAGAGGAAAAGCAGGACAGTGTTTCACCTTTCAGAGAAGTAACAAAGCAGAGTTGTAAGAGTTTAGATGCAGAAGCCAAAGGAATAATAGATGAGGGAAAACAAACTAATGAGGAAGATTCTCAGTTGAAGAGTCTTTCTGAACATAAGGACACTAGCCTTCCACAGTTGGTTTCTCAAAGACATTCAACCCCTGAAAATAACAAAACCACATCAAGGCCCTCAAATCTGGACTGTGAGGCTGTGATGAGATCATTAGCTCAAACATTTGCAGTTGTGGAGGTGGACAGATGGAATGAAGAGAAAAAGAGCACCATGAAAACAAGTGACTGGACAGAATTTGGTGATGGTGGTGGTAGTGATGAGGAAGAGCACACAGTTGTAGGTGTTAGTGGAGACGTGAACAAAGAAAGGGATGTTGATTTTGTGTGTGATAGCGAACTGTATAAACTTGAGCTGAAAACATCTCAGGATAAAGATGATTCTGTTTTATTAGTTCTCAGCAGTGATGAAAGCCAGCAGTCCGAAAACAGTGAGAATGAAGAGGACACTCTGTGTTTTGTTGAAAACAGTGGTCAGAAGGAGACATTAAATGGGAACTCAGAAGATACGTCACGTGACAAGGCATTGTTTGTAATTGACACAACTCCTGGATTGAGTGCTGATAAAAATTTTTATTTGGATGAAGAAGACAAGGCAAGTGAGGTTGCCACTGAGGAAGAAAAGGAAGAGGAGGAGGAGGAAGAGGAAGAAGAAAGTGAAGAAGAACCATCAGAACATGACAGTAAAGATAATGAGTTTAGTGATGAAGACAACTTACTAAACAGCACAAAATCTAAACTGTAAGTTTTCTCTTTTAAAAGTAAGGTTTTCATACATATTTCAAGTGGCTAATTTACCATAAAAATATTACAAAGCATAGGAGTTGAGAAAATTTGCCTTGGGTTCTTTATGGAAGAGCTTTTTCATCCAGCACCTCTCATTGGGGTGTTATAAACCACCTGTTAAAAGACTTTCCTGCATGATTGTTAAGAGCAACATGACAGGGAAGGGGAGGAACTTTTTTTCCTATGTGTTGATTGTAGAGAAATTGAAAACCAGAGAAGAGCCTGAGTAAAGTAACACCCTGTAACCCCATCTGCCACTCATTGCAGAGCACTGTTTGGGGCTGTTTGTTTTAGTCTTTTTCCATTTTGTGAGTTTGTTTTTCCTAAGCACAGGCCCCGGGTGGCAGCCTATCTACTGGAAACGCAGGTATCCTTGGTTGGGAACTATCCATTAACAGGTGCCCAGTCTTCACTCTAACCAGAGAAAGCGCCGAGGCTAGTCTCAGGTGTACTTTTTTTTTAAAAGCCACTCTCCTGTTTGGGATAACTGCAGTATACACTCAGAGCTGAGAATCACTGCCAGCGCACTGCAATTTAATGACTTCACGTTCCAGTAGAGGTAGATTATCAAAGCTTTCAACGGCTCCATTTATATGAGTAATTAGGGAAGAAAGTGACTATAAGTCTGGGTGTCCTTGCTTATAAAAAGGACTCTTTGGTAATATAAAGTAGAAACTCTCATTAGATAAATACAGCAGAAGCCCAAGCCAACTGCAGGAGACTGTGATTTGGTAGATCTCGGGTATGACATTAATCGTTTTTAAAAGCTCATGTGGGAAATACAGATGTTCTCTGCTGTTTAAAACTCACTGACTTAGAGGTACTACCTAATGCCTTTAAATTGCCCAGAAAAACATTCCAGGTTTGGATAACTTGGAGATTTGCAATTGAAGAACCTGTCTTTTTCATTAGCAGATCAAAGGCTATGTGCATTTAACTCACTACCTTTACATGAAGTTGAGCTAAATTGCCAGATGTATTTCCTCCTCTTTTCTTTATAAAACCCCTTTAAGAAATTTATTGGCATATTATATGGTCTTAATCTTCCTTAAGGAAATCTGAGGAATAATTTGGATGTGCTCCCCAAAAGCTTTTTTAATTCATTATTCATCCCGTAATTTGCTTCTAATTCAAAACACAGTCTCAGTTGTTTCCACTCTGAATTACTTGATCTTTAAGTGATCCTTTCTCTTTCAGTCTGAAGTTAACGAGCAGCAGCATAGACCCTGGCCTAAGTATTAAGCAGTTGGGTGGTTTGTATATTAATTTCAACGCAGACAAGCTGCAGCTGAACAAGAGAACCCTAACACAGATCAAGGAGAAAAAGAAAAATGAGGTAAGTTGCACAGTGTCCCCCACTGGTTTTCATAGAGTTAACCAGTCACTTCTAGAAATGATTAGTCCTTGGTAAGAAACTAATCTTCCTACTATTTTTCCTACTGTTCTCCTTTTTTCCCTTTTTCCAGAACAGTCATCATAAAGCCCTAGGTATAAAAGATGACACTTGAAGGCTAAAGTAACAGTAGGATTGGTGTTCCTCTTCTTGCACCCACCGGTTAAGATCCCAAGGACTGTGTTTTCTTTTTCTCCTCTTTTCCTGCTATACTTTTAGTTCTTAACTGTTCTGGACTCTGTTGAGAATCTGAAAGCTGTGAGTGCCCACCTGCCCCCATCAGGTAAAAGAGCACATGTGCACACAGACTTAAATTTGTACATATAATTTCAGAAGAATTTACAGGGTAGGTAACCTCATCCAAACCCTCAGTTTCAGCTGCCCCCTTGCGTGGCTTCCATACCTGAGGTAGTTTCTAGCCTTGCAGCCTACTCGGGTCTTTAAATCCAGGTCCTGTTGTTTGTTTATTCAGGGGTGCTCGGGCACTTGACCTCACTAACTGCCCTTCTCTTCCCTGCCTGAAGCAGCTTCTCCGTTTGTCTTCTTCATCCTGGTTAATGATACCAAAACCTGTTTCCCTTTTACAGTCAGTCACTAAGCCTAGGGGACGATGCTTCTTACCTCCTTTTGGCTCCTTTCTACCCCACTGTCACTTACTAGTGACATCTAGTTAATTTCCATCTAGACGACTGCAATGGCCTCCTTACTCTTTCTTCTTCGAGCCACCCTCAATTGTCCTGCTAGGCTTCTCTTTGTAAAAACACAAATCTGACCATGATACTCTGTTTAAGTCCCTCAAAGTTTCCTCAGAGCCTTCAGGGTGCCTCTGCTGCTCTGGCTCTGACCATCCATCTGCTGTGTCCTTCCCACTGAAAACAGCTCTAGTTCCCTGAACAAACCCTACGCTTTCCCAGGCCAGTGCAGAGGTCGTAGATCACCACCCTTGGGAAACTTTCTTTGACCCTGGTCCTTCCCCCACCTCCTCCCTGCTTCTGCAACACCTAGTATAGATGTAAGTGATCATTGATCATGTGGTGTCACTGTTACTTTACTGTCTTTTATCTTTCTTTGTATTCCTAAAACAGGACTTCTCAGCGTCGGCAAAACTGATGTTTTGGGCTGGATATTTCTTTGTTGTGGGAGAATGTCCTGTGCATTGTAGGATGTTCACCAGCATCTCTGGCGTCTACCTTGTATAAGGAGGTAGCGTCCATCCTCCCTGGTGCCCAACTCCCAACACACACACACACACACACACACACACACACACACACACACACACACACACACTCACACACACTCACACTCACTCACTCACTCACTCACTCATATACACTCATTCTTTCTCTCTTTCTCTCTCTCACCCCAAAAATGTTGTCAGATGTTTCCAGTTGAGAACCACTCTCCTAAACCCTAGCATAGTACTTTATACACAACTGGCTCTTAATAATGTCATGCTCTCTGAGGGATCCTTCAAACTGTTTTGAGAGCTAAGGAGCAGTCCTCTTTAGTCCTTGTACTGAGGGTAATGACTAGTTACCCTGAGATTCCTTTTAGTCACACTCACAGTATTGACAGTATTTAATCATCCTAGGCAACTAACAATGAATGCAGAAGACATTTAAGAAAAGATGAACAGATTGACTACATAAAGTTTTATAACTTACGCAACTAAAAACACGTTAAGAAAGACAAATAAAAGACCATGGGTTAATACCACTAAGATACAAATATATTTCTACAAATTAATAAGAACACAACCCTATATAAAAATGAAAAAGAACCCGCCAAAATACAGGCATTCCATGGAAGACATGCACATACACAGAAAGGTGATCCACAGCAAATAGAAATATCCGTGAGGCACCAGCGACAACACAGAGAAAGATAACACCCCACGTCCCAGTGCTGGCCGTGGGAAGAAGAGGGAACTGATTGACTCGTGGTAGGAGTTCAGACTACTTGGATGTAAGGCAGTTTAGTAGTACCTATCAAAATCTAAGTGACACATTTTGGAATCAGTTTTATAGAAACAATCACAAGTATGCAGAGATGATGTTTACACTGTTCAGTGGAAAAAAGTTTAACGGAGACCTTTAAACTGAGTATCCAGAAGAAAAATTGTGCATAATAGCTATTAAAGGTAATGAGGTCGATCTGTGTATGAACTGACACTGAAGGAGCGCCTCTGATATGCTGAGTTACAAAAAGCAGATTTGCTTGATGGAAGGATCTCATCGGTAAAACATAAAAAGCATATGTTGTTCAGTGGACATCTATACCGCTGTTCTCATTAACAGTCTAGCCAGTCTCCTCAGATCACAGGCAGCCGTAGTACCAAAGTTATAAGAACTCATTAAAGCCTAGTCACGTTTTTCAGGGAGTTTAAGAACTGTTACGGCATTGCATCTGTTGTCTTTATTTTCCAGTTGTTTGGTGCTGGTAGCTGGTTGCGAACCAATGAAATGCAAGCGGGCGCATTAATGTGAATCTGGTGTGTGCAGATTCAGATTAGAAAAAGAAATTTGAGGTGAATGTTGATTTTATAGAGTCCCTAAAGTAATCCTTCAGCTTGTCTCCTAAAGCGTTTTTTGATACAATTTACGAATTTAAGGACAGGAACACTTTTGCAGTAGTATGTCTAACTATGAAAAAAGTTAGTATTTTTGGAATAGTCTTCAGTGTGGAAGATACTTCCTTTATAAGGCAAAAATGTTGAAAAAATTATGACATTCCAGCATTATTTTCAAATTAATTTTATATTTTTGTAGCTTCTGCAGAAAGCCATCATTACTCCTGATTTTGAAAAAAACTACTGCATCCCACCATATAGTGAATCAAAGCATCAACTTCAGAAAAAACGCAGAGTGAGTACAGTGACTTCTAGTGTTAACATGTGTTTGACTATAAATGTGTTCAGTGTGTATAATAAGTACATTAAAATACGTTTCCAAAGACAATTATCACACATATCTAAGAGCCCATAAATTTGGTTCCATAAACACACCTCACGGATTCTTACGAAGTTGAAAGTACACGGAGGGGCACCCGTAGGTACAGCTCCTTCTTTCCTTCCTTGAGAAGTGGCAGCCAGCACACGAGGGCACCGCCATGCCTCTTGGCTCACAGACCCTGCTCACGGCGGGGTCAGGAGCTCTGCCGCAGGCTGTCGTCAGGAACTGAACGTAACTGGCTGAGAACACTGATCTGTTTCATCTGCTAAGTGAGGGGGTAGAAACCATCTTCTATAGTAAAATATATGGGTTACTTCCATCTGCCATTTTAACCAATAAAAACTAAAGACTTTGTCAAGAGAGG
Source organism: Camelus ferus (assembly GCF_009834535.1). NCBI lineage: Eukaryota > Metazoa > Chordata > Mammalia > Artiodactyla > Camelidae > Camelus > Camelus ferus. Next base: position 66,657,240 of record NC_045704.1, on the reverse strand, counting down.
CTGGAGGAAATTTGAGCCTGGTGCCCCAGTAATGTCTTGTCGCTAGTATGACTGGAGTGCGCTGGCTCACGGTAGACACTCCGTAATAGTTGTTACATGAATGAACAAAGGTAAAAGTAAGCAAATAACTTGCTAGGAGTTTTCGAAAGAATAGGATTTTTTTTTTTGAATTTTAAAAATAATACCAATTGCTGGACTGTTGAAGTGAGTAACTTTCTGAGACAACTAAAATAAATGACTGAGTAAGTGTTAATGTTTATGTATAAGCTCCAGAAGTAAAAATGTTTTTATATATCTTGTGTAGGCTACTTTAGACAATAATTGAAGCTGTGGGTTATTGTCCCATCAAGTTGGCAATTCTTACTAAGATAGAAAGTAAATTTTAAGGAGCCCTCATGGAACTGATAGTACTGTGCCTAACTTACCAAGAAATCACTTTTGTGATTTAATTCCTCCTTAAAATTAGAATTTTCTGTCTAATTGGTTTTGAAATTTGAATTTCAGCAAGAGCGACAAAAAACAGCAGGTGATGGCTGGTTTGGTATGAAGGCACCGGAACTGACAGATGAACTGAAAAACGATCTCAAAGCGCTGAAGATGCGAGCGAGCATGGACCCAAAAAGGTTTTACAAGAAAAATGATAGAGACGGCTTCCCCAAGTACTTCCAGGTATGAAGCAAACAGAATAAGGATAGTGACGCTCAGTGGACTTTAGTTTGGAAAGCACTGTAGTGATCTGTTTACTCTTAAAATAAATGCATGTTTCCATGGCTTAGCCCGTAAGATAATGGCCAGAACCCAGCTCAGACAGCCAGCACTTGCAGTGGCTTTCCATGTGGAAAGACCGCGTTCCAGATGGCGGCTAGGTTTCCCGCTCAGCTTTCTAGAAGTTACGGAGCCTGTAAGATGGGTGTGTCCTACGTAAATAACATGAGCCCGAAGAGCAAGACCCCTTGCGGGGTGGAGGGGGGAAGAGGGGTCATTTGTACCAGACTCTTCTTTTTTTCAAGGTTCTTTATTCTGAAAATAAGAATTGGTTTCCAAAGTGCTTCCAGATTAAAGTCCAGTGATTCACCCTCTGGCTCTCAAGTTCATTCCTGACCACCTTTCTTGTCACTCATGGATTACTGTAGTAGTCCTTTGCCTGCAGGTCTGCTCTCCCTTTCAGTTCCTCGCTCACATTGTAGCCATTCATCTAGTCTTTAAAAAAAGCAATCTGTTCATGATACATCTCTGCTCAGTGATACCAAGATATCATTGGGTGGTACCTTCAATGATTCTTCATTACTTGTAGGATGGAGGCTGTGCTCCTTAATGTGGCCCTCTGCAGTCTGCACCCTGGCCAGCCCAGCAACCCTTCTTTCGTCACACAGCCCTCTTAAGCTCCAGCACGCTCAGCTCATTCTTCTGAGAATACATGCAGACTGGTCTTGGCATTCTGACTTTGCATGTGTTTGGCTCTGCCATGTTTGCTTGGTGAAGTTTTACCCATACATCCAAGCTAAAATGTCATCCTTTGTGAAACCTGTACCTCCAGTAGGTAGAATGGGTCACTTGGTTTTCAGAGCATCTAGAGTGTGTCTTCCTTATATTAGGTTATGTTTTAATTTTTTAATTGCGTGTCCATGAGTCTTCTGTAAGACCCTAGACTCCACACCGGCAGGGACCAGACGTTCTCTATCTTTGTTTCCCTCACACTGAGCACAGTGCCTGGCACATAGCAGACACTGAATTTTACTTGGTTGAATGTATGAACAAACGCAGAGTGGACTTTGAGAAGGTTCTAAGCTGGCAGCATTTATGATAATCTAGGAGGTCAGATAGATAGGTAATAGAATTTATGTGTCAATTTTATTAAATTGGGAAACTAAAAAGATTTATTTTTATCTGTCTCACTTTTCTCCTCCAGTTACACTGTTCATCAAGAAGTTGCTGTGTAGCACTAAATTATATAAAAGGAACTTCAGTTTTATTATAACTCTAATGAAATGTCAGGCCCAGTGCAGACTGAATAAGTGATTATTTTCCTTTGAAAATGGCAATGCTAACTTCAATATTGGTAGAATGTAAGCTTTGTTTTCCATTGCTTTCTGTAAATATCCTTTGTTAGTGCTGCCCTGAGATACGCAAGGAACTTGGCCTTCAGGTGTTGCATGACTTACTTCAGTCAATCGTTTGTAGGTTGGAACCATTGTTGACAATCCAGCTGACTTCTACCATTCACGAATTCCCAAGAAACAAAGGAAGAGAACTATTGTGGAGGAACTGCTGGCTGATTCTGAGTTCAGAAGGTAATGGAATTTATGTTTCATTTTATAATATGTGTGCTTTCCTTTAGAATTTTCATAAACTTGAAATTTTAGGTAACTTTTAAACGTTTTGCACAGAATTTCTCAACAGCAGCACTGTTACGTTTTGGATGGGGTAATTCTTTATTTGGGGACTGTCCTGTGCACTGTAAGATGTCACACAGCATCCCTGGCTTCTGTCCACTATTTGCCAGTAACAGACACACCTCCTCCCACCCCCAATTCATGACAATCAAAAATGTCTTCGAACATTTTCAGGTTTTTATCCTCTGTGGGACATAAGCATTCCCAGTTTAGAACCAGTGATTTACAGGGAAGGTGAAAGTATTTGACTGGCTGGAGGAGAACAGGCCTGCAAAGGAGACTGGAAAGAACAGCCAAGGGGGTTGAAGAAAAGCAGGAGAGCACAGTGCTGTTAAGTCAAGGGAAGGTAACGCTGTGAGCAGGTGTAAGCCGGAGCGGGAGGGTCACAGGAATAAATGATGCCGAGAGCGCCGAGGAGATAAGAACTAAAAACTTCCTTTGGATTTAGTACATGGAGGTCACAGCAACCTTGGCAGGAGGAGTTTTAAGGGAGGGATGGGGAGGAAGCCAGACTGGAGAGGACTTGAGAGTGAGTTGAAAATGAAGAAACAGAATTACTTGGAGAAGTTTGGTTGTGAGGAACAAGGGCGAGGCAGGGCTAGTGGATGTGGATGGAGTTGGATTTTTTTTTTTTTTTGAGCTGGGAGAAATTTGAGTATGTTTCAATGTTCTTGAAGTAGGTGCGTATATATTACAGATTTAAAAGCATCCTCATATAGAAACTTCTGCTGAATTTCCAAAATGGCTTAATAGCAAAAGTGAAAATACTTATCAACGGTTTAAAAAATAATGTAACATACAGGCATGAAAAACAAATGTAACCCACGTGTCCTGTAAGCGCTTTAAAGATTGTAGGAATAAGCAGCGCTCTTTTCTCACTGCTCTCTCCTTGGAGATCTCATCCCCACAGAGTTTTGATTATCATCTGTATATACTGCCAGCTTCCAAATGTGTAAGTCTGGTCTGGGTCTCTCCCAAGCCCAGACCCACGTAACCAGCTGCTGCCTCAGAACATCTTATGGGCATCCCACAAGCCCCTCTGGGAGCTACCTTGTGGTCTCTCCTGACCCCGGCCGCCCTGAACAATCTAGTCCGCTCCCAGTGTTCTGTATCTCATGACCGAATGGCATCCGATCATCCATCCATCAGGGCAAGTCCTTGACACTCCTCCCTTCAGTCCCATGTGTGGAGTGTCAGAGTCCCTCCCATTTTCCCGTCTCTGAAGCCTCTCTCTTTCCCTCCTTCCCCACAGAGGTGTGGTACAAGCTGATCGAGTCTTTGCTTGCCTAAGTGTTCACTATACATTGGTGATAAAAATTGACCTACGCTTTGTAATGTTCACGACAGCAGTGTCAGAAATCACAGCAGTGTTGGTGCTTTTGCTAAAAAGTCATCTTAGAATAAGGAAGTTGAGGCAGTAAGCTAGAAAGTTAGTAGACTGGAACTCATAAAATTGCAGGTTAGAGGTTATCGTGTCAGTTCATTGCTTCCCGTACTCCCATCACGGAATACCATCTCCACCATGCTTGCCTTCTCTGTATGCTGCCTACTTTGTTTTAAAAGGAAACTGTATTACTACTGAAAATGAGTTTGTTGACATATTTTTGCTAATATACATTAAGATAAATGCATCTTAACTTATGATAAATATGATAATTACATTACTTAAAATGAATATTGTCTGTCACACAGATTTACACAGCACACCGTGTGAAACATTCCACTAGCCCATCTGTCCATGGAATGTTTTAATCCTTACCACAACGTGCTCCTTAAGAGGTTTTCTGGCCTCTAAATACCTTGGGATAAGGAACTCCACAGAACATCTTTAACTATATGTTCATTAGTAGGACTGTCCTGGGACAGCAGAAATAAGCGTAATATATAGGAGAAAATGTGCTTTCCTGTATTGTGTATATTTGGTTTTGTTTCATTGTTAATCTAACCTTAGGTTTGTTAGAAAGTCTGTAAATTTTGCTGCTGACTTCTTGTGTCACTGAGTGAGCTTAAAGTTGTAAAAGGCCTAAATAGCTTCTGTTTTAATGAGAATATTATCTAATCCCCAGCTTTAGTAATGTGTAACAGATTTATGTAACAGTGAAAGTGTTTTAGAACAAAGGAATTTTTACAGAATTTTTAACTTTTCCTTAGTAACTGAACTGAAAGCCCTTCTTTTACTGAAGCTTCTAATTACAACATCATTATTTTTCTGCAGTTGTGCTTCTGTGTTTCCAAAGCCCAAAGGGTAATAATAGTCTCAAACAGCAATTCCTTGGTCTGAGGATGCCTTTTTTTGGGGGGGGGGGGGATGCCTTTTAACTCTTAAATATTATTGAAGACCCAAAGATTTCTGTTTTGTCAGTTACATTTATCAATATTTGCCTAATGGAAGTTAAACTTAAGAAACCTTAAAAATATGAATTCATTTAAAAATAATAACTCATCACACATTAACATTTATTTTCATGAACAAAACAAAAATAATTTAGTGCAGATCTCTTTACTGTCTGGCCTAAAGACAACTGGAGCCTCCCATCTGCTTCTGCATCAGTCTGCCATGATACCACACTTCGTGTAGCCTCTGAAAAACTCCACTATACACTCTTGAGAGCATAAGAGTGAAAAAAGCAACTAAATGCCTTAGTATTTTTGTAAAAATGGTTTTTACTTAATGGACACCTTCAAAGAGTCTCATTCCCACATCACATTCTGAAAACCATTTGTGATATATTTCTTAAGGTTCTAAGAAATATATTGTATTTTCAAGTAAGTGTAGACCTTTGGTTTTGCTTAGTTCTTATTTTAAATTTTCATCCCACAAAAATATTTAAAGCATTTGATACCATCTGGTAGCTGATGTAGTGCATGGGTCTCTAGTGGCTGAAGGTTTTCAAAAGCCTCCCTTCCCATTGCCATTTTTCCCTTACTAGACTGCAGACTATGAGGGCAGGGGCTGTGGCTGTCTGGTTCACAGCTCTGTCCCTAACTCGGGCTCCTTACACATGGTGGAACTTAGTGCAACTGTGATGAATAGTGAAAATGCAAAAAAAAAAAAAAAAAAGGAATCTCCTCGCCCCCCATCCCCTCCCCCACATAAAAGGTTACATTAACATCTAATGTCTGGTGTCTCATATACTTTTTGGTTTTTCTTTTTAGATATAACCGAAGAAAGTACTCAGAGATCATGGCTGAAAAGGCAGCAAACGCAGCAGGAAAGAAGTTTCGAAAGAAGAAGAAATTTCGCAATTAAGATTCACCAGGCAAACCACAAAATTTTACACCTCCTCTGTATTTATTTACTAACGATGTTTTGAAAAGTAACATCACCACCACATAAATTAACATAGGCTGGTCCTATTTATGTAGAGATTTCTGTTTGGAAAAAGTTGACTTGAGAAAGGATCAGTCATGTGCCCCTTGGTATATCTACAAAGATCCACTCGTGCTTAGACCCTTTGAGGGCAAGAAATGGAAAAGAACTTCACCGATTTAAAGATAATTAACTTTTTTGTAAAGTTTTCAACCTTTGGTTATTTAAAGAAATTTGAATTAAAAAACATTTAGAAAGCATAAAGTTTGCTAACATATTCACAAAACTTCAATATGATCAAACATATATAAACAGTATTATAATTATTATGTAGAGGTGTGTGTGTTTAGGGGGAGATGGCAGATAGATAGGAAATGGCCTGTAGTTGGTTGCACATGCAAGTCCAGAAAATTGGCGAAGCTGGGATACAGAGATCTTGTTGGCCAGTATAAAAGTCATAGTTGAAACCAAAGGAATGATACAAGTGTTCTTAGAGCAAATGTATGTTAGTGTATGACCAGAGAACTACATGAAGCTATAAAAAGGACCTGAAAGAGAGACTGCCTAGAAAGTCTGGGTCAAAGTTAGACACAGGAGAGCTCTTTTCCTTCCTTAGCAACTGAAACAGGAGGAGAGAGATTTTTACCCAGAGTCAATGATAGGATTAAAGCAATATAATTTTAACTTGGTCAGGAGGCAAAGTGGCCCGACTCAACGTCATCTCCAGTGGCAGAAATGTGCATCCTGGCTAAGCTACGCAGGGCACCCAAGGAGCGATGGTCACTGCCATTAATACGTCTTAGCGAGTTGTTGCTTCCTTTATGTCATTATTCATGGGATGTCCTATTTTCCAGCATACTGCTTTCTTAGTATTTCAGTAAATACTTATTTAGAAGTCTCCTTTATTGTGTTTACTGCTTGGGATCAAAAGCAAACTAGTTAACAGAACTGACAATGACATTCATAGGTGGAGTTAGGGAAGCATCTGTGTCTGTTCTTTTATAGAAAAGCTTTCATTCCAAGAATATTAAGTTTTGCCTTCTGGGTAAAATAAGGACCTGCTATGAGAAAATTAAATACCAAAACAAGAAGAGATAATAGTTAATTTACCCTTTATACGTTCTTCCAGAAGGAGACGTTGTTAGAACATTTCTTCAACTTACACTACCATGCTATAAGAAGACTCAAAGTTGTCAATCATTGTGTATGGTGTTTCTCTGCAGACAACTGAGGACTTACCCAGGTTTTGTCAGACTCAAGGTGGGGTCAACTTTTTATCAACTTTTATGCTGATTTCTCACTCCTGAGTGCTAGAATAGGTTGAATTATCTGGTACTTCAAAACTGTAGTTATGACAGATATTTGCAACATGATAGTGTGTTTTACAGGGAAAACAAGATTAGTGACCTGTGATCTTTCCCACACGTAGCATTCAAGCCTTCTGGATTAGAAAGCAGTGATGAGGAGAGAGAACTGAACCTAGGTGCCAAGTCCAGCTCGCACACCCACCTTAGAGGTCCTCACAGCAAGTGTTCTGAGGACAGGTGACCCTTGAACAACACGGGGGTTAGGGGTGCTGAGCCCCACACAGTTGAAAATAAAAAACTTTACCATAGGCCCTTTGTGTCTACAGTTCCGCATCTGAGGGTTCAACCAAGTGCTTGCAGATCATGCAGTACTGTAGTGGGGGCTTGCTGAGAAAATCCGCGTGAGTAGGCCCGCCCAGTTCAAACCTGTGTTCAAGGGTCAGCTGTATTATAGTTATATTTTAACATGCTCTTTTTTGTCTCCATTGATTGGTTTTTTAATTGTATGTATTTTTGTAAGCCACTTAAATAATTTGGAAAAAGGAGAGAGTTCTTAACAAATGTAAAATACTTATCAGTGAAATAAACATTATTCAACTAAAAATCATTTAAAATCACCTTAACATTTATTGTAAGGAATTAAAACTGGTAAGATGTATGGCTTCATCTCACATGTGATATTCACAAATTTAAGTCGTCAAAACTGAAGAGTATCAAAGTAGAACCATAGGTAAAGATCAGAAGGACGTCTCAGTACTCCTAGCCTTCTACAAAAATGTGTATTTGAATAATGGCTGTATCTGTCTTTTTTTAAGCAAAGCAACTGTTGAGAAAAGTTTAGTGACTGGCTTATGTCACTAAACTCAGTTCACTTACTGGAATTATTCTGAGGCTTAATGACTACCAGATGGCTCCTCTTCTCAACTGAAAAGCATTACAAAGCATACAGAGTGCTGGTACGGTGTGCTAGAGAAAGGAGGGCCTTCGTGATACCTTAAGATCTTGAAAGATTTCCAAAATGCTTTTAAGACAGCTTATTAAGAAAAATCTGCAAAGTTATTTTTTTTAAACAGGAAATTAAGGAAAGGAAAATGAAGGTGGAAGAAATTAGGAAGCCAACAGTGGATAAAGGTAAGCTCTGCGCATCCTGGCATCTAACACAGAACATGAGCTCTGTGTTCAGTGTTTTAGTGCAAGATAAAAACAAATCAGCTGCTTTAGAGAAACACTACATCTGTTACTAAGACAGGAGAAAATGTCTCATGGGTCCCTGTAACAAGGATGTCACACTACAGGCGTGCTTGGCTGTCCAGAGGATATATGGCAGGGTTTTAAAAGGAAGGAAAAAAGAAGGAAAGTCTGTATAGAAACTAATAAAACCTTGAGTAATGGGGATAAACTCAAGGGATCCCACTCTCAGAGACAGCAAGTTACAAGAAAACATGGAAAAAGTTTTCAGTGCCATTTCTGGGGTATGTGCAGGTACTCATTCATTTCAGTCTCTCGAGCAATGACAGTACTGTTCAGAATAACTACATTTTACTGAATGTTTTCAGTTGAGGATGAAACAAAATGCTTTTTAACCAATTCCCCACACATCTGACTAAAATGTCAAATTCAGGTCTTATTGTTAGTCAATTTAAAAACAAGAAATGTTTCCAGCTTTAAAGTGAAGAAGGAATGCTTTCAATTTCTAGTAGCGTCCAAGGAGCAAGGTCAATAGCATGACCTGTAATTAAATGCCTTAAGCAGATGAGTGCTTTATCAAAGAACTGGAACATCTCAAACCTGTGAAAGGCGAGCTCAGATGTAACAGTGGAGGAGACTCTGAAATGGAAAAGGCTGCCAGTAAATACTGAACACCAGCCGTAAGAAAGGCAGAACTACTTGAGATTCAGGTGGTGGGTGGCGGATGGTGTACATCCATCCCAGCTACTGCTGCACAGCAAATTATCCCAGAAGTCAGTGACTCAAAACCACCACCATTTTATTACGTATCTCGTGATCCAGGGGTTCAGGGCTTGGCTGGGTGACTTGTGCTCTACTTGGAAACAAACGCGGTCACTCGGCGGTTACTGAGCTGGAGCTGAGTGTATCTGGAAGGTCTAAGACATCTCCTAACGTGGCTGACAACTTGCAATATTTTCTTTTAAAAATAAGACAACTGAAATTTTTCTTCAGCTTAACAGCGGTATAGCAAAGGAATTGCTATAAAACCAAAAGATGACTCACACTTGGTGTGGCACTGAAGGCTCAGTGTGGCTGAGTGGGCTCCATCTGTAGTACTTAGGAAGTTCTACTCTTCCCCACCTGTCTCCTTCCTCGTCGCCCCTCCTAAGGGAAGAGGAGTTACTAACCAGATTGCAGTGAGCCCAAGCTATTCATTGGGCTGTGTTTTTACAAATGAACATGACTGCAGAAACCACGTGCAGTCACTCACTCTTGCCCTCTTAGTGGGCAGGCCTGCCATCCTCTCTTCCAAGCGAGGTGGGGAATTAGACCTGGGGCTTTCCTGAGCCAAACTTTCTCTATTCAGGGTAGGGGATGATGGGACTCTGAGTTGTTCCGTTGCAGCTCACCTGAGCAGGCCTGCGGTCAGGGCGCTCTTCTAAAGCTACCATGTGAGTGGTGCTCTCTTTTCCATTGGCTCATCTTCCTTACCGTTACAGCCTCCTTGGCAGGATTGCAATGCAGAAACCGGTACGGTTCAGGCACCAAAATCCTGACCTCAAACCGCATGCAACATAACTGAAGTTCTGTTCATTCTGGGGGGAAAAAATGGATATGAAAAGTATGGTTAGATTTAGCTCAATTACCATATGAATTTCAGCTATCATGCAGTGAGGAATACTACAAATGCCTTAGAAAGGTGTTCCTTAACCTTCTTAAACGGTAGGAGAGAAACGTGCTTGTAGTCATCCATATGGAAAAAATGTATGTGAAGTTTTGTCCTGTCCCTCCTACATCTACTCCTTCACCCCCCATAACTAAGAGAAGTTCAGAGAAGTAACAAACTAAAACAAGAGACAAAAACAAGATACACATTGTGGTTAACAGACTTCTATATCTTAAGGTAGAATCAGGAAGACTTATTTTTTCCCTTAAATGTATGTATGTGCGTGTACACACATTTATAGCTGTACGTACACATGCGCCAAAGTACTATGAGACAGTGAACTGGCAGAAGAACAAATCATAGCTTAATTCTGGAATGTGAAGCTCATCAAAACCTTGGCTGATTTACCTGTAACATCTGCCCTTCCAGCCAAATCTGCCACTTTATCTGACTTCAGCTGTCAGCTGCGCGCACCTGCCAGGAGCGGGGAGGGTGTCAAATAGATGAAGGGATATTAAGCTGGCCCAGTGCCTTTCCCTGTGCTTTGGTGACTGCTGGATGAGTCATGATTTAAGCCCTTTTTACAGATTTTACCTGACTATATATCCTTTAGGGTTGACTCTTGGTTTTTCCTTTAGTGAAAATCACTATCCTATGATTTAGCCAAAGGCATCAGAACCAAGATGCCCCTACAGTTCCCTCAAGCTCAGAATCACCACCTCCAGTTACCCGACTTCCCACCCCAATCAGTCACCATCGTGGGCTTGGACTCATACCTGAAACTGTTCAGTGGTGCAGATTCTGAACTTGCCAGCCTTCTCTCCAGTTCCCTCTAACCCAGCCCTGACTGCACTTTGGAAGTACTTGAGGCTGCTCCACAAGCACTGACCCTAGGCCCCACCTGCAAAGCTTGTAAACTCGCAATGGCAAGCACGTCGGCGCCTCTCGCGCTCCCAGTCCTCCGCCTGCGTCGTGTCGTCCTCCCCGCTGCGCTGCCTGGACCCGCCGGTCAGACATTTCAGAAATGCTTTGTATATCCTACTATTCTCCTTATTCTTTTTTTTTTTTTCTTTCCCTGTAGCTCTCACCTGCCAACCCAGCCGAGGAAACACCCAGTCTTATCTGTTCAGGTTACTGAGACGTGGGGAAAGTAGCGTGAAGTTGTTGACTCTTGGCTGGGCTTTTTCTGCTGCTCCACAATTTTTAAATTCAATTGAGATTACTTGGCACCAAATTCATTCATTTATTCATTGTGCAAGTCAGTCAGCCAGTCACCATGCAACCGAGTCCTATGCATTGCTGAAGCTGCAGGGTTCACCAGTGAGGAGGACCCAGGCCCCGCACCCGGGGAGCTCAAGGGAGACGCGGCACAGTCCTCTCTCCCGGCGGTCCCCCGCCCCCCTCGTCCCCTCGGCACCTTGCCACGCCTCCTGCTTCACTCAGCCGGCCAGGGCCAGCTGACCAGGGCTGCCTTGCCTTCTCGTGACCTCACTTGGCTAGAGAAACTATTCCCACGTGCATCCGCCATTATATTCAACAGCTTTCCCCCTCGGTCTTCACTTCTGGCCAGGAAGTGTTATTTGCCACTACTAACCTTTCCTTCCTGAAGCTCCGGCTTCTCTTGGCTCCTGAAGGGAGATCAGCTTCTCTGCTTCTCCTGGCTCTCTGCACTTTTTTCCCTTCATTGATTTTCCTACTCTGCCCACCACCCCCGCTGGTCTCCCATAAAGCCTGCCTGCTTATCTTCTTCCTCTACACTCGGTGACTTGAATGGCTTGTCCTCCCTCACCTGCTTTGTGCTCCCCTCTCTGCAGAAGACTCCAAAGTCTTCATCCTTACATCTCTACACCCCTGCTCCAGATGCACATTACCTGTTACATGGGTAGTACACTCATCCAGGTATGAGGTCATCTCAAACTCAACATAGCCAGACCCAGACACATCATCTTTCTGAGATGAACAAATGTTGGCACCATGCTTGATACATGAGAGGAACTCAAATGGAAGCTATTCTTTCCCTGTTTCCCATCTTCCCCATCAGAAAAGTCTTCCTAAAATGGTTTTAATGACGTCGTTCTCCTTTTTTTTAACCTTCTGTGGCCCGCCTCTGCCTAACAAAACATACAGAAACCCCTACATTCAAGATCTGACATTCAAAACTCTCTATAAAAAAAGACTGCATGGAGACTAACCAATATGCTACTAAAATCCAATGGGTCAACAGTGAAATCAAAGTGGAAATTTAAAAATACCTTGAGAAAAATGACAAAACACAACCACAAAAAATCTATGGGATACAGCAAAAGCAGTCTTAAGAGGGAAGTTCATAGTGATACAGGCCTTCTTCAAAAAACAAGAACAATTTCAAATAAATCTAATCTACAACCTAAAAGAATTAGGAAAAGGAGAACAAACAAAACCTAAAGTCAGCAGAAGGAAAGGAATAATAAATATCAGGGAGAAAATAAATAAAATAGGGGTTAAAAATAGGAAAAAATCAATAAAATGAAGAGTGTTTTTTCAAAAGAGCCAACAAAATTGTCAAACCTCTGGCCAGGTTCACCAAGAAGAAAAGAGAAAGGCCCCAAATAAAATAAGAAGTGAAAGGAGAAATTAACAACTGATCCCACAGAAATACAAAAACCGTAACAATACTATGAACAATTATATGCCAACAAATTGGACAACCTAGAAGCAATGAATGTGTTTCTATAAACATACAGTCCACCAAAACTGAATCAAGAAGAAATAGATAATTTGTACAGACTCATTACTATAAATGAAATAGATTCTGTAATTTAAAAACAACAACAACAACAACAACAAAAACCTTCCCACAAACAAAAGTCCAGGACCAGATGGCTTCACTGGGAAATTCTACCAAACATACAAAAGAACTTAGATGGATCCTTCTCAAACTCTTCCAAAAGACTGAAGAGGCAGGAACACTCCCAAACTCATTCTATGAAGCCACCATCACCCTGATACCAAAACCAAAGGTACTACCAAAAAAGAAAATTACAGGCCAGTATCTTTGATCAATACAGATGCAAAAATTCTCAACAACATACTAGCTGTTTATGACAAACCCACAGCCAGCCTTAACAGTCAACAGAAAAAACTTGACAGCCTTCCCACTAAAATCTGGAACAAGACAAGGATGCCACTCTCACCACTTCTATTCAACATAGTATTGGAAGTCCTAGCCACAGCAATCAGAAAAGAGAAAGAAATAAAAAAGATCCAAATTGGAAGGGAAGAGGTAAAACTGTCACTATATGCAGATGACATGATACTATAGATAGAAAACCCTAAAGAATCCACACAAAAAAATACAAGAGCTAATAAATGAATTCATCAAGGTAGCAGGTTACAGGATTAACATACAGAAATCTGTTGCATTTCTTTACACTAACAATGAAATATCAGAAAAGGAAAGTTTAAAAAAAAAATCCCTTTTAAAATCACATCCAAAAAAAATTAAACACTAAGGAACAGACCTGATCAAGGTGAGTCACACACTGAGAACTGTAAGACACTGATAAAGGGAATTAAAGATGATTTAAAGAAACCGAAAGCATTCCACGCTCTTGGAAGAATTAATATTGCTAACGTGGCCGTACCACCCAAAGTAATCTACAGATTTAATGCAATCCCTATCAAATTACCCAGGACATTTTTCACAGATCTAGAACAAATAATCCTAAAATTTACATGGAAGCACAAAAGACCCAGAATTGCCAAAGCAGTACTGAAGAAACAACAAGGCTGGAGGCATAACCGTCCCAGACTTCAGACAATACAAGGCTACAGTGATTAAAACAGCATGGTGTTGGCATAAAAACAGGCATGTGGATTAATGGAACAGAATAGAGAGCCCAGAAATAAACCCACACACCTTTAGTCAATTAATCTTCAACAAAGGCAGCAAGAATATACAACAGAGAAAAGACAGTCTCTTTGGCAAAGTGGTGTTGGGAAAGCTGGACAGTCACATATAAATCAATGAAGTTAGAACACTCCCTCACAACATACACAAAAATAAACTCAAAATGGTTTAAAGACTTAAACATAAGACAACATAAATCTCCTGGAAGAGAACACAGGCTAAACATTCTCTGATATAAATCGTAGCAACGTTTTTCTAGGTCAGTCTCCCAAGGCAATAGAAATAAAAGCAAAAATCAACAAATGGGGCCTAATCAAACTTACAAGCTTTTGCACAGCAAAGGAAACTATAAACAAAACAAAAAGACAACCTATAGACTGAGAAAATATTTGCAAATGATGTGACTGACAAGGGCTTAACCTGCAGAATACACAAACAGCTTATACAATTCAATAACAAAAAAAAACCCCACTGAATCAAGAAATGGGCAGAACATCTAAACAGACATTTCTCCAGTGAAGACAAACAGATGGCCAGTAGACACATGATGTTCAATATTGCTAATCATCAGAGAAATGCAAATCAAAACTACAATGAGGTATCACCTCACACCAGTCAGAATGCCCATCATTCAAAAGCCCACAAACGATCAGTGCTGGAGAGGGTGTGGAGAAAAGGGAGCCCTCCTACATTGCTGGTGGGAATGTAGTTTGGTGCAGCCATTATGGAAAACAGTATGCAGATTCCTTTAAAAACTAAAAATAGACTTGCCACATAATCCAGCAATCCTACTCCTGGGCATATATCCAGAGAAAACTCTAATTCTAAAAGATACGTGCACCCCAATGTTCACAGCAGTACTATTTACAGTAGCCAAGACATGGAAACAACCTAAATGTCCATCAACAGATGACTGGATAAGAAGTTGTGGTATATTTATACAATGGAATACTACTCAGTGATAAGAAAGAATAAATGCCATTTGCAGCAACATGGATAGACTTGGATATGGTCATTCTAAGTGAAGTAAGCCATGAAGAGAAAGAAAAATGCCATATGATATCACTCGTGGAATCTAAAAACAAAAAAGGACACTAATGAAATCATCTACAAAACAGAAACAGACTTGCAGACATAGTAAACAATCTTATGGTTACCAGGGGAAAGGGGGTGGGAAGAGAGAAATTTGGGAGTTTGAGATTTGCAAATGTTAACCAGTATATATAAAAATAGACAAAAATAGAATTCCACATAGCATAGGGAACTACAGTCAGTATCTTGTAATAACCTTTAATTAAAAAGAATATGGAAATGAATATATGTATATTTATGCATGATTGGGACATTAAGCTGTACAGCAGAAATTGACACATTGTAATTGATTACGCTTCAATTAAAAAAAAAGGTGTGGTATACACACACGTGCACACACACACACACACAAATCTCAAACTCCCAATGTCCCACTGGCTCTAGGGGCAAAAGAGGTTTCCTACTGTTGCAGTCTCTGGATGGCCTACACTTTCAGTATTTCTGTCACTTGTGTGAAGATACTAAATTCTCTAGGGTGACGTGTCACTTTCTGCCTAGACCCGACTGATACATTTCAGCCAAGCCAAGCAGTAGATAATGTGTGTTCAGTCAACATATACCAGGCTCTATGCACACCAGCATCTGTGCTGGATTGAGTTTTCACTTGTTATCTTTGTTCAAATGGTTACCTCCACCTAAAATATCTTCCTTGCCTCCAACCCACCTAACAACACTGCTGACCTTCCAAGCTCACTCAGAAACCAGCAGTTGGAGCATCACTGTGTGGGAGGCGACGTGCCGGGTGCTGAGGGTGCACAGGGAAGGAACGACCATCCCAGGCACCATGGAACTGACACTACATTTCTTCATGAAATACTCTTTTAGATTCTTTCCACCGATGTGTACATTCTTGAAATTCCCATTTGGCTGTGCTTATTTTTACTTTATTTGCTTTTAATAAAAATCGCCTATATAGTACTTACAAAGTGCCAGGCTCTGTTCTAAGGACTTAAAAATACAACATTTTAATGTAATCATTACATAGGTATGTACCTATGAAACACAATATAACACATATATAACAATTTAGGTGACTTCCTGGTAAGCCTCCTTACCAGGTGGGTGCTAATATTATCCTCATTATTTTATTAGTGAAGAAACTGAGGCACAGAGAAGTTGAGTGACCTGCCTGATGTCACAGAGCTGGTATGTATAACTCTGTCACACTTTTATTTTAGCCTTGCACTACAGGTTTCTGCAAACTTATTTCAGCATCACCAGCAGAAATTGCTGAATTTTTTCCCTTTCTTTTACAATTACAGAATGTATGGTTTTTAGCTGGGAATGGGTCCACCTCGGGAAAAAGAAAAGCTATGGTTCCCACCTTGCCATGGGATGTGTGAGTAAACGTGGTAAGTTTGCCTTACCTTTTTAAAAGTTAGCTTTATTACAAGGATAAGACAGGATTATTATGAAAAAAACTCAAACATCACAAAGAGGTACACAGTGAAAAGGAAGGACCCACCCTTCAGACCACTGCCTCTCTTGCCCCAGCACTCTTAACTGTTTGTACATCCTCCCAGAAATTTTCTATGCACATATGTGTATTATGACTGTTATTATTAGCATTTTAATACAAAAGGAATCATACTAAACATACTCATTTGCATATCAGCTTTTTTCATCTAATCTTGCATACTTCCCATAGCAGTACATAATAGATCTTCCTTATTTTTAAAAGGTCTCCACTGTATTCAACCGAGTTACATGGCTCTGCCATACTTCCTTCGAACAGTTCATTATTGCTAGATGTCTAGGTTATTTCCAGCTTTAGGCCATTCTAAACAATGCTGCATTTATGGAAGATAATTAAATGTCAATCTTTCCCACACAGCCCACAGGTTATCAAACAGGTGAAAAATGGTTTCCAGCCATTTCAATTCATGTCTTTTATGATGAGTGAAGCTGAGCATCTTTTCACATATAGAATACTTTGCATTACTTTTTTATAATCTATCTGTTCTTCAATTAGGTCATTTTTCTATTGCATCATCGGTCATTTTCTTATTGGTTTGTAGTTCTTTACATATTACAGAAACCAGCCCTTTGTTTATGATATGTATTATAATTATTATTTTCCAGCTTGCCTTTTGATTTTGCTTATGGTATTTTATTTTTTGGCTTAAAGAAATTCATGTATTTGGATTTATCAGTTTTTTAAGGGCTTCTAGGTTTGGGGTTATACTGCACTCAGTTTATCAAATAACTTCATCATGTTTTATTTTAGTGTTTTTCATAGTTTTATTTTTATACTTGTCTTTTCATCATTGGGAATATACTTTTGGATAAGGAGTGGAGTGGGAATTTTGTCCCAGAATCACTGGTAATGAACACTCCTCCTCTTCTACTAACTTGAAATGCCACTTTTATCACTGCTGGTGTGAGTAAAATGGATACAATCTCTACAAGAGCAACTTAGCAATATCTATCAAAGAATGCACAAACAAACCTTTGACCCAGCAATTCAAATTCCCAGAAATCTACCCTACAGATATGCTTGTACTTGTGCACAATAATGTAAGAATAAGGATGTCTACTGAAGCATTGTTTGTAATAGGAAATTCTGGACATTAAATGTCCAGCTATTGGGGACTGTTAAATCATTAAGATACATATGTACAATTGAACCAGGCATATCTACTTGTATTAAGTGGAAGAGTAAACACAGCATACTACCAATTGCAATGCTATATCACCTATGTCAATAACATCAGCAAATATAAAGAGAATAAATATAAAAATGCTGACGTGTGCATAAAATAAATCTGAAAACATTTTCAGGAAACCACTTTCACTAATGGCTTACAGGGAGGATTGCAGCCTGGGATATCAGAACAACAGGAACGTTGACTTTTCCCGGTACCTTTTTTGGACAATTTTGGATTCTGTATTATTTCCATGAATTGTTTGTTACAATGAATTTTTAAAACTTCATTCACTCAACTTATTCGCATTTAGCGAATGCTAATCTTGTACAAAGCTATGAGTTGCCAGGAAAAGAGGTACAAGTTAGTAATCCCTGCCTAGAGGAGCTGACAGGCAGAGTGGACCTCATACCTCTTTGCACTGGAATCATGGGGGAGGGGAGTGGGAGTTCTTATCAAAAAGTCAGATTCCTGGGCCTCACCTTGATGGAGTCCCAGAGTGACGCCCAGAAATGGGCATTTCTGGCAGGATCCCACTGGGGATTCCAGTACGTGACAATTCGGAAGCCTTCCAGGCTGGAGAGGCAGCTCACTGTGTGGGTGCATTTTCTCGTCCCTGCCTCACTCCTGCCTAGCAGCCGAGACCGTGCTCCAGGCGAAGGGGTGTCACCCTGGGGCATGGGCCTAGCTCCCCGAACACTTGAGACCCGGGCCTCCCCTGCGCTCTCCTTCAGGCCGAAACTGCGAGGCCTCACTTCGCCGCACCCCGGGGCCGCTCTTCTCAGTTCCCAGATCAGGCTTCGGAGTCGGCTGGGCCCAGGCGGTCACCAAGCCAGGGAAGCAGGGGGCGTGGGGCAGGGGACGGGAGGGAAGTGGAAAGGAGGGCAGACGTGACCCGCGCGAGCGGCTAGAGGTGAAAGAACTGCGGAAACCGAAGGCAGTGGGGCAAGTGGGCAGAGAATGGGAGGCGAGGTAGACGCTTTAGGAAAAGGAGGAAAACGACACGTGTAGCTAGAAGAAATGTACAGGAGGGAAAAAACTGCGACTCCGCCGGGACTCGAACCCGGAACCTTTGAATGCCTTCAGCCTCTAGAAGTCCAATGCGCTATCCATTGCGCCACGGAGCCACCTGTTGGAGTCTTTGCGCATCTGCCATGTTAAGCCAGAGGCGACGGCCCCGCGCCTTTTCCATCACCCCTCGGTCTATGTCGCCGAGGCAGGGCACTGCCATACACGAGCTGCGGGCGCCCGTCCTCACCCAGAGACCGCCTCTCAACGAGGCCCGGGAGCCCTGCAAGAGCTCCGGCCGGGTCTCCGGCCCACCCGGGGCGCCGCCGTACCTGCCCCGCGCAGGACAAAGCACGCCGGCGCTCTTCCTCCCGGCTCCCTTCCTGCCCACTCGCCCCCGCCTACCCGCTCTCTCCGCCAGCCGATTCCGCCGGCCCGGCCCCGCCCCGGTGATGCAGGCCCCAGGCCGGCCGTTGCGCGGTTAAACCGGGCCGATGACGCGGGGCACTTACGTCGCACCTTTTAGCGGCCGATCCCGAGCAGCGGCCCCTCCCGGGCCCCGGGCTCTTCCCTGGCCGCCCGCGGCGAGCGCGGGCCGCGGCGACGTCTGTGTGAGTGCTTGTGCGTGTTTATTTGCGCGGGGTTCGCCAAAACGGGGTTTGGGTTGCATTTCGCTCCCCACAGCCCCAGAGCCGAATTTCTGAGGTATCCGGGCTCTGGTGGACTGAGGAGGGCGACACGCCCCGCGCCGCAGCGTCCTCCGAAAGCTCGTCCCAGCG
This sequence comes from Camelus ferus, assembly GCF_009834535.1. Lineage (NCBI taxonomy): Eukaryota > Metazoa > Chordata > Mammalia > Artiodactyla > Camelidae > Camelus > Camelus ferus. The sequence goes on along the minus strand of NC_045704.1, from coordinate 66,637,981 downwards.
CCGGCGGCCGCCGAGCCCGCGCGCCGGGAGCACGTGTCTGCGGGGGCGGCCGCGGCGCGGGGCCTGCGCGAGTGGGAGCGCCGGGCGCGTGCGCGTGCGGCCGCCGGGGTGCGCGCCCGAGCGGGGCCGCGGGGCTTCCCGGGGGCGGCGCGCGGCGGGAGGAGGAGGCGGAGCCCGAGTCCGGCCGAGCGCGCGGCCGCTCGAAGGGTGGCGGTCGCTACGAACCAGTTTGGTCTGAGGGGGGTTCTTCAGTGACCCTGCAAGTCCCAGCTGCACGACTCCGGAGCCGCTTGAAACAGACAGTCTAAGTAAAAACCGCGTGGTTGCCACGCAACCGCGGCTGCCAGACAAAACCCTCGGTGCCGGCTGCAGTCGGCTGGCGGTTTCAGAGCCCCGCCTGCGTAGAAATTGCGGGGCCGCGGCTGTGCGCGCTCCTAGGGCGGGTCCGCAGCCCCCTTGTGCGCCGACCAGGCGCAGGTGTAGCCCACCTGTGGTCACCTTGCATCAGGCGTCAAAGCCGAGTGGACTCTGTCCGTGCTCTGCAGATGGAAGGGGGCTCCCAGGAAGAGCGTGGTGCGGTAGGGGTCTGTGCATTCTTAGGTAACTGTGCCCCACAGCTGTGCTGCGGGCCAGGTGCTTCCGTCCCCTTTACGACTTGGGTAGGGGTACCAGCTGGTAGTGTCAAGAGCTGTGAAGAATCTGAGATTTCACCCTGCTTCCAGCCGAACATGTCAGTCTGCCTCACTTCCGTGGGTGTTGACAGAACACACAGCACTCCTGGGTCACGGGGAAAAGACTACCGCAGCGAAAGCGGCAGCCGGAGTATTAACATGACTGGTTCCGCCCCCCGAACCCCAGTGCTCACGGGGCCGAAGCAAGCGGGCCCAGCCGGAAGCTTGCACGCAAAATGGGCTGCACTACTGGAGAGGAACGCTGAGCTTGGGGAACCCACCATTTTGTGGCAAGCAGCAAGCAAGCCTGCCCTCTGTCCCACAGGGAAACAGTCCCTCAACCCTCAAGGCTGCTGACTGCAAGCACAACCCTGAGAAATGGCCCAAGTGAGCAGGGTCTTGCCTTCTTAGCCCACCCAGCAAGGATGTGCAAGGATGCTAAGAGCCCGTGATCATTGCCTGTCCAAAGAAGTGACAGAGCCCTGAGTGACGCCAGGCCTGCCATTCCACCATAATAGATCCAGTTCCTTGACAACAAGTTATGGATAACATTGTTATGCACCCATTAAGATTAATGAAGTAAAACAAACATCCTCACATGCACGAGGTAGGGACTTTTACATGTGCAAAATTAACCCTTGAAGTAGAATATGACTTCAAATTGTATTTATTTAAACGAATCTTTATTGAGCTCTGAAATGTGCCAGGCACTGGTGGCACCTCAAGAGTCTCCACTGGTCGTTGGAGTTGCACATGGCTGAACAGGAGAAGAGAGATGCTCAGTGCCTCCTTGAGTACCACACAGAGGAGTCCTCCTGGGGGACACTGAAGCCAAATCTCAAATGGTGAGTCACTGACATGATTTAGTAACAATTCAGATTCATATATGTAAGTCCTGGGAAGGGAGAATTGAGGAAGAAACCAAGTGTTAAGGAAAGATGTGTGTCCATAATTCCATTTAATGAAGCAAAAAAAGAATTTTAAGGTACTTGATTCCTTTCACTAATTGAGCTATCCCATCCAGAAAGAATCCAGAGTAATGTACTAAATCAAGTTTATGCTCCCCCCCAAAAAAACTTCTGGGAGATTGGACAAGTTGGGGGAGTAGAAAGACCTTTCACTAGTTGAAACCCAAACCCCTTGTCTCTGTCATGGAAAATATTACCAAGATACGGTATTAGCAGACAGTGTGGGAAAACCAGGCTTGTGTGACCAACTCTGTGAGCAATCGAGGTATATTTTTTATGCCCTACAATTAGAAGCTTGGGAAAGCCATGGCTGAACAATTGCTGTGAGTGTCCTGTGACAACTAATAAGCATTTTATAATGAATCTGGCTTTAGAGGCAGCAATGTTAGCATGTAAAAGGAATGAAAGTGTGTATTTAGTTGCCATATAAGGAGAAAGATCTGGTAGGTTCTTTCTTCCCCTCTCCTAAGTCTGAGCTGAATTTTCTCAGGCAGTAAGTACATGCAGTGAACAGCAGCCGCCTACAACCTGAAGGAAGAATTCCTGCAAGTCAAAAAAAAAAAAACAAAACAAAAAAAAAAAAAACTCTTCCTTTCTGCCGACAGAGGGAGCCAAAGCATGGACTAGAACCACCTGTGGGCCTGCTGATCTCCACCTGGCTGCAATTTAAGTTCCCTGGACAGTAAAACCCTAAATTAAACAGGGCTTCATTTGGTGTTTTAAAGTTCACATCCATTATACACCCCTGGGAGTCTGCAATAACACTTTTCATGTTCGTACAGAAGGATTACTTTCAAGTTACCATGTTGCTCTGTTTGCAGTGCTTGGAAGCAGCTTCAGCCTTCCCACGAGCTCTCGAAATGTACTGTATTTCTACATATTTTCACTAGCTTTGCTTTCTCCAGAGGGAGAAGGTCGCTGGAGGACCAGTTTAATTCAATTCAATGAGTATGTAGGGAGAATACAGTTGGGCCAACTGTGGGAGATAAAGTAGAAATTTACTACACAATCCCTACCTGCAAGGACACTTCAAATTCCTTGGGAGAAATACAATGTATGGATATGCAACGGTATGCAAAATAATGCAAGGTGGCATATGAAAAAGTGGCAAAATGTGATTGGGCATCCCTACCAGTTTTTGAGTTTGCACTCCCAAACAGTAAGCATGTACTGCTGTACTAATTATAGAAAGGAAATTTTAAAAGGATGAGATTTTTAAAAATCAGACTCTTGATAGTAGAGGTTAGCACTGTTGTGGAGTCAGATCGCCGGTGTTCATGTCTAGGTCCTGTCTCTTATTTGTAAGACATGATCTTTAACTTTTCTGAGCCATTTTGTCCTCATCTCAGTCCAGGCACATGGTAAATGTGTAGCAACTTAGCAACTGTTTGCTGCTATTGTTAGCAAGCAGCTTTCAATAAAGAAATCCCACACCCTGCAGAAACAAACCAAAGTTCAGATACAGCATCCACTAAATTTGTTACAACCTAAGGAACATTCTCTACCTCCCTACCCGACTCCTACTCAGCTGTAGACATCACATCTACGTGACGTTTCAAACACAACACTCAGCTTCTCAGGCTGCAAACATCTACCTTCAGCCTCCAGGTCTCCTTATAGTTCTCCCCCAAGAACCTTGGGTGGATTCTTATTTTCATGTGTCCAACTGCATGGTTTCCCAAAACCAGGCAAAAACAATCCATCCCGGAAGGACTTATGAAGACACTCTTGCCAGACAAAATCTCCTCGAAACACTTAAACAATGGCCTTTTTTATCCTAAAAAACCTCAGTGCTGAGTTTCAGCCAAACTACACTAGGTGGCAAGATGGGAGCAGACCAAGGAAAAGAAAAGGTGCCAGGATGAAGAAGTGTAGACATTAAGAGAGAGAGAGGTACAAATGGGTCCTTACAGAGGTACTGCCGGGGTGAAGGGGTTGAAGTGTCAGGAGATAAGGTTGGGGAAGTATGATTGAGGCCCCATGTTGCAAAGGGGCTGGAGGCAAGCTTGATTCAGGATGAGGAATGTGGATTTAATGCAACAGGCAACGGGGAGCTGCAGTTTCTTTTGGCCTGAGAAGTCTGTGCATTAGAGTGATTAATTTAGGGTGTGATACACAGGCTGAATGGAAGGGAGCCCAAGACTGTTGCATCCCATTTGATTTGTGCTTGGTGTTGTCTTACGACTGCTTCATCGCTTCATCAAGCTGCGATTGAGGGTCTAGTTGACACACGAAGAAGACAGACATGTGCCTGACTTGCTGCCTCGTGAAAAGGCTGACAGGTACACAAACAGCTGTGATGCAGGGTAAAAGGCAGGTGCAGTGGTTTGGACTTCAGGGAGAGAGACCGAGATTACATCCTGAGAGGGCGAGGCAGGGAGGAAGGCTGCGTTTGGAAAGGGTTACCTAACCTAGGGCCAACTTGCATGGAAGGAATTCTGCACAAGGATTAGCAAACAGACGGGGGGACGGAGGAAGAAGGCAGGACAAGGCTGGGGCAGTGGTCGAGGCTGAGCACTCCAGTGCATGGTGTCTGAAAGGGTCCAGCTCACTTGGCCTTGGTTGCAGCAGGTGCTGGTGGAGGTCACTGGGGTTCAGGGCACTGGTGACAAAGTCAGGCATGGATCAGTTCCATGGCTCTGTGCCATCAGCCCGTTCACAGGACAAGAGCCACAGCTGAAGGTAAGTGGAACACGACACTGCCCCCACAGGGAAGGGCTTGGGAAGAGCTGGTTGTAAGTCTCAGACTAGTAGACTGGTATTCAGAGAAGGGGTCTAGTCACAAAGGAAGATGAGAAAACAGCAACAGCTGCAAAGCATTTCATTAGGTACCTGTGAGGTTCATCTAATGAAATAGGATGACAACACAGGTAAAGCCCTGAGCACAGTGCTCAGTAAGTGGCAGCTTTCAAACGCCATGGATGAGATCCCTTAGGACCGCATGGCTTTCAGCCCCCAGGACCAGAAAGCATGGCCAGGCTATGCTGGCCACCCCTGGGGTGGCCCTTTTGGCCCTCCCTTTGTTGCCCTGACACTCATTCCCTCCCTCACACATGCAAGTGCACACTCATGTATAGGGCTGAAAAACAAGAACAAAAAAACCCCTGCAGAAGCAGGACAGGAAACAGAAAATGTAAGTCTCAGCAGGAATTCCTGTTACCAGGATAATGTTGGCTTGTTGCAGAAAAATGTGTTACAGCTCAGTTGTAACAGCAACCTGGATTAACACACCGAGAGTTGAAGAACTCAGATTTATTATGCCACCAGTCCCAGAAAAATTAACACTTCAAGCTCTGGACCCACAACTGTAGGTTTACACAGGCCTTTTATAGGCTGCCAGTTTTACACTTTGCAACATCATATGCAAATAAAGTATAACTGAAGTTGGCCAACCAGGAACAAGCTTTGTAGAAATAGCCCAATCAGGAGTGAGAGAAATAACCAATCAGGAGTGAGGGGGATGGACCAATCAGGAGTGGGAGAAATAATCAATCGGGAGTGAGCTCCATGCAAACGAAGTACTACAAATGGACCAATCAGAAGTTAGGGAAGTGGACCAATCAGAAGTGAGAGTAATAACCAATCAGGAGTGAAGGAAATAACCAATCAGAAATGAGCTCAGGGAACCAATAGAATTTTAGGTGTAAGTTAGCCACTTTAGAGGCAAAAAAGTGAGAGCTTCTGGGCCAGGGAACCTGACGGTATTGCGAGGCGAGCGTCCCTGCCAAGAGGTCCTGCCAGTCTTTTTATGAGGCTTCCCGCCTCAGGCTAACAGGATGCGAAGGGACCAGGGAAGCATGTGGCTGAGAAGCAAACGCTGTGGAATAACCAGGAAGGTACGCTGTCCTTGGCTCAGGACGGACAGGCTGGTCCTGTCACTATAGCTGCTCCTGCTGCGTCATCTTTTTTTTCCTTCATGTACTCTCTGCTTGCCTGCCCCGGAAGGCGGTTGCAGGACTTCAGCAAATACAAGTTAGTACCTGTTTTTATAATTATAGCTATGAGAGTTTAGGGGATTTTGGTTTGTTCTATCTTCATTTTTTGGTTGCATTCCTGAATATTTCAGCCTTAGCTATGAGGGTTGACACTGTCAATTAAGAACTCAGTGGGCAACAGCTTAAATGCCTTCAATACTACCATCAATTGCTTGATTTTTAGGGAATTTTAATTTCTAAAGGATTTTATGAATTACTCACCAATTAAAGCAAAGCTCGAAACTGCAGCATTTCAAAGTATTGCTTGAGGGTTATGGTCACGAGAAACAGAAACTATTCTCCGGTCAATTCCTGAGCAGAACTTACGCTACAATAGCAGGATAAACTAGGACCTGGTGGACTTCCACTGCACGTGCTAACTATATGCCAGGGGTGGCACTAGTGATACATGAGATAGCATTGTCCTTACCCTTACGGAATTTTCTTGTGAACTTTCCCAAATAGCATTCAGCCCTCTGCATAGCAGGCTGACCTAACTGTTCACCCGCTTGTTCTTTGAGAAGTAATGCTGAACTTGTGCGTGCTCATTCACATTCTTCCCCAGCACCCTCAGTGTGTGGAATGTGCACGTGAGTGAGGAAGCAGGGCAGGTGCGAATCAGACCAGTGTCAGTTCAGCACACGCCCTGACCGTCTGTGGCGGCTTAATCCGCTCTGTTCTAACCGGCTCCCAGCCAGCTGGAGACAAGCTCCTTAATGAACCGCCGTAAAATTACATCGTAAGGTGACTCCTTATTCCTGTTTTTGGCCCAAACATGTTTCCTATACATCTGTTGGTGTACAGGGCATCTCTCTAGAAACGGTGCATGGCCCTTCCCATGTTTTATTTCATTTTTCCTCTCAAAAGAAGCCTGTGAGGCAGATGAGGCAGGCAGTAGTGTCTCTCACGGGCGTGAGAAGTGACTTGCTCCGGCCGCGTAGATGGGGGGAAGCTGGGCAGGCCGCCCCGCCCGTGCCTTCCAGCCTGACCACAGCCAAACCTGGGCGCTGGTTTTACAAAGGGAAGTGCCCTGTACGTCAGCCCGTGCCGAGTATCAGCCCGTGATGCCCGTTTCTCTGAGCAGGCTCGGAACTCCATTTGTTGAGTCCCCGGTTCTCAAGAATCCCAGGATTCTCCAAGCGTGGTGCCCCAGAGGCTGGCTGGAGTTCACTTCCACAGACGCCTCTGCGCCTACGGTAAACTCCAGTGAGAAAAGAAACAACTAATTTCACACTGAGGAATATTTCTCTCTTCTCCATCTACTTATTTCTTGTAATTCTCCTTCTCTAAGCGTCTCCTCTGGGCCCACAAAATGAGTCTTTCTGATGTCCTGGGAGAGCCCCCAGTCACTGGGACGCCACCGCGGTTAGGCTCTGGGCCGCGCGGGGGCGCTGAGCGCGGCTGAGGCACGTGGGACGGGGCCGCCTGCTGCGAAGGCGCGGGGGTCTGATGCACGACGCAGCGGCTGCTCTGCTTGTCTCCGTCACTCAATAAACTGTTACAAGTTTTGTGGGGCAAGTGTGCGTCCTGCTCTCCACGTAGCCCCAGCGCAGAGCCTGGCGAGTAGCTGGTGCTCCGGCAGCCAGGCAGGCAGGCAGGCAAGAAGAAAGGACGTAAAGCAAATGTGGAGAGAGCGCTAAGGTCTGGGTGCGAACAAGCTCGCGCGCGCCCAGGGACCGGCGCAGGTGGAAGCCCACGTGGAGCTGCGCTGAAAACGGGTTCCCCGGCGTCGGTGGGGGTGGGAGGGCACGCGCGGCGGGGAGCGCGCCGGCAACCCCGGAGGATGTGGGTGGACCGGCCGGGGCGCAGACCAGGGGCGACCCCCAGACGGACCCTCAGGGCACAGACGTGAAGGCCGGACCTCCTGTGTTCCTTCGAGCACGAGTCTTGGGAACCCGTTGCTCATGGAAGCCTCAGGTAAGAAGGCAGCTGTGCCACGGCAGCCACCGGTGAGGGACTTGGCGGGGAGCAGGCGCGAGTCCTGAAGGGCAGCTCTGGCTCTCGGGGACCTCGGGGCCGGGCCTGCGGAGGGGTCGTAGCCGCCGGTTATGGACATTAGCGTAAAACACCACATGACCACCTGGTAGGACTCTTCCACGCTCGACCACCCTATAAGGGAAGCAGGACAGGACTGTCATCCTTCATTTTCACAGACGAGGAAATCGAGTGTCAATAAAGCTGAATAGCTTTCCCAAGGTCTCACAACCAATGGAGTGACAGGGTCTGTGCTTCCAGACTTCGGGCCCCTTGTCAATCATCCGCAGAGGCCCGGCTGCTGCGATGTTGAAAATGAACAGCAGAGGGCAGCCCTCACAAAGAGGCTGCCTGCTGCCTGCACGGAGGTCAAAGCTCGCACCACTGCCAGTGGGGCGGACCGACGCCAAGGATCCTCCCATAAGACACACTGAGAAGGATACACATAGTCTCCCGAGATTTTCCTGCCCCGCCAAAAGCTTACCTAACTATAAACATGAAACACCGGATAAACTTAAATTCAGGGACAGGCTACCAAATAACTGGCTATTGCCCTTCAAATATGTCAAGGTCAAGAAAGAGAAAGGCTAAGGAACTGTTCCAGATTAAAGGGGACTAAACGATACCACAGCTAAGCGCAGCGCATGGTTGGTCTTGATGGGGTTCTGGGCCTGGAGAAAAGTCACGGGGGGTAAAGGACGTCGTTGGGGCAGCTGATGAGATTTGGATCTGGTCTGTGGTTTAGATGATATTCTATCAATTCTGAGTTTCCTAAAGTTGATCATTGTGCTGTGTTTACTCTATGAGAGAATGTCCTTGTTCTCAGAAGTATTTAGGGGTAAAGGGACACAACGTCTGTAACTTGCTTTTAAACAGTTAAGGAAAAGCTCACAGAACAGCACAGTAAGAGAGATGGAGCAGGAAGTAAGTGATGGGTGAGTCTAGATGAAATTGTATGGAATGTCTTTATACTATATTTGCAATTTTCCCGTAACCTTGAATTATATCCAAATAAAAAGTTACACACACACACACACATACACACACACACACACACACAAAAGAGGCATAATTCTGCAGGGACCGGCCTTATGGGAGCCTCACCAGATTCCAGGCAGAGAGCGCTCTCTCCTGGGGTGGGAAGGGCAAGGAGAGGCCTTCTCTCAGTGAAAGTGGCTTCAGCCACTGTGAAGCCCTGACCTTTGCCCTGGGCTGGCCAGAGAGGCTGCGCTCACAGCTTACCTGGTAACAGAACCACCTGGCCTAGAAGATGGCCTTTGCAGCCAGTGTTTTGAGAAGAGTGAGTGTAATTCACACCTCCGCAGGGAGGAAGGACCTGGGACCCAGCCGAGTGCAGAAGCAAGCCACAGACCCCACCTCTCAGTAGAGGCCGGGCACACAGGGAGCATTCAGGGCCTGGGAGATACAGAAAAGGAATGTGATTTGGGGTGGATAGAGCCACCACCTAGAGCCTAGCTGAGGGGACCCTGCCAGAGGGTAAGACTGCAAGCGTCTGAAGGAGCAGGGAAAAAATTTAACAAAAAGATACAAGCAGGAGCATCCATAAAAAAGGGCCTGGAGTAGGAAAGGCCCGGGAGGGATGGATAGGAGGGCAGTGTGTTAGACTCGCTGGGGGCTCCCCTCCCACCCGCTCTAGGATTCTGACCCCCCCCCCCCCCCGGCCTGGGATGGGGACTGAGAATTTATGTTTCTAACAGGCCACCAAGGGCTGCCTGGATGGCCCTTGGAGTTGCAGTGATGTAGCAGACGACTGTGTCCTGCGGCTTCAGAGGAGTCACAGCTGTGAGGGACACGAGCGCCTCAAGTAGAGTAATCTAAGAGGTCCAGAGCGACTGGGGCCACCGCTGGCTGGGCCTTAGGATGAGGGACAGATAGCGTCATGGTGAAGTGCCACACAAACTGGATTTCTGGGGAGAAGGAACTGCAGGAGCAAAGACCAGTCCTGTCCGGCCCATTGTTTGGGTTCCCTGGGGAGTAATAGGCCCAAAGGGGGCGGGGAGGCCTGAGAGCCAGGTCAGGAATTTGAACCTTGTTTGCAGCCAATGTGGAGCCTCTGACGGGAGACGTGACCAGAGGCAGGGCTTTCAAAAGACTGACGGGGCGGAGATAGAGAGGGTGGACTGCGGGAAGCTAGAGGCAGGGAAACCAGACAGGAAGGAGGTCTCAGCTAGGCTCCCTGTGAGATAAGGACACGGCAGTGAGTGTGGACAACAAGGGGCGTGAGCAGCACGGCTGAGTTGGGGTTGAGTTACACAAGAATCCATTTGTTCTCTTAAGCCTTTGGTCACTGAAATGGATTTGAAGCATTCAGGATTACAAAGCTGTTTTTTTTTTTTTTTTTTTTTTTTGAACAATCCACTAAATATACTTAAAGATGTGGAGAACTGAAAATTAAGTGTGAGCTTTCATGTGAACATCTTCAATAGTCCTCCAGGCAGGAAGTGGGCAGACGGAGACAGTGATGTGCTGGTAAATATTTGACAACAGGCTGGGAGTGGAGGATAGCCCTGATGGGTAGTGTTTGTCAATTTCCATGCTTTAAAATCCTCCCACAATGTCTGATCTCAAGCTACCAACATTATGTCAACCAGCTCGCACAATTCCAAAAAATACAACAGTTGGCTCTCGGGAGGCAGTGTGAGCTGGCTCTGCCACCCTCCTGAATGGAGGCCAGATGCCAGGAAATGGATGGAGCCACTAAGGCAAGAGGGGGGTAAGTCGCTACACAGCACTGGTCCACGTGTTCCCGTGTCCAGTTTCGCCGCACAACAGGCCAGCAAATCGGGAGACGAGGTGTTGGGGCAAGGAATAACGACTTTATTCGGAAATCCAGCATTACTGACAAAATGGCTGGCTGATGTCCTGGAGAACCATCTTCCCCAAGTCAGAATTCAGTCTTATACTAAAAGGGGGCGGGAGTGTGGCTGGTTGTTGCAGACCTCTTGGTTCGAAATCCCTTGTTCTTGTGGCTGTCCACGTAAATCAGGTCCTGATGTTCCTGTAAATCTCCAACAAGTCAAACATTTTCTCTGTATGAATGGAACAGCGTTATACCTTTAAAGGTCGGAGCCTTGAGAACTCGCTCTTCTGTACATTTCAGGCTCAAGGCAACACTGTTTTACAAAAGCTGCAGGACTAGTATCACCGAGGATAGAAGGCAGCCCAGGGTTAGAGCTAGAGCAACAGATCTCACACGGAGTCAGGTGCGTTCTTCCTGTTACGCGGGACCAGCTGGAAGCTGGGACCCTGATGGCTTTGAGCAGCTAGCACCTGGCTCCTCCCGAAGAGTGCCAGGTGGGAGAGGTGGGGCTTGTTTCTGGGCCCCCAGTGCCAAGAGGATCAATTCACACGATGGAGGAAAAGCATAAAGGAAAGAGCCTTGCACGAAGAGGAAGGAGGGCCAGGTCTGAGTCTCTGCTCCTTAGAAGCCCTGTGCTTACCTGTCCCAAGCCTCAGTCCCTTGCCTTTAAGATGAGGATGGCGCTGATCGTGTTCCCTGCAGGACACACAGCTCAGAAGCATTCTACAGCTGTCAGAGCTTCACCCTTCCCTCCCCTTCTCCCCCGTCCCTTGCTAACACATTCTGAATGTCACCCGCCTCCCCTTGGGTTTATGCTGGCCCAGGCCCTGCGTCTGCCCAGCAGGACCCATCCTTCTCCCTCTCAGGACTGTCCCACTCGCTCAGGGTAGAGCCTGGGAGCCATGTCTGTCGTCAGTCAGACAGAGGCCGAGGGCGGAAGCTGCCTGTGACTCCGTGCTTTCTCCTCCTGCGTTGGTCTCTAAAGAGCTGCACTGCCCGCCCTGGCATTCCAGTATTTTTCTGATAATTTTTTCCTCTGGCTTGAAACTGAGATTCTTTTACCTGTAATTCAGAGACCTGAGACACCCTAATAATATTTCCTTTAAAAATCGGATATAGACAAAAGACTGGGAATTGGACCTGGATTTTGGACCTCGGGCAAGTGACTTAACTGCCTGGGTCTCAGTTTGTCATCTATAAAATGAACGGATGAACAGAATGAATGGAGTGAGTTCTAATCCTCATGTACAGCTCTGTCTTATGCATCTTTTTGCAAATACAGGTATCTTATAGGGAATGCCCACTCTAGTTCATTAGTCACAAACAGGCTTGTTTTGAAGACAAGAGATCTTTATATTCAGACGGAGCTGAGTAACTCGCCAGCTAACAGAATCTGGGCACAAGAGACGAATGAGAGAGAGCTCAGATACGCCGCTGCAGAGGGTCCTGAAATTTGTGGAGGGTTGTGGAGGGTGAGGATTTTATAAATGTATTTTCTTTTTTATTGGGTTTTTTTTTTTTTTTTTTTTTTTTGGTGGGGGTTAGGTAATTAGGTTTATTTGTTTCTTTATTTTTAGAGGAGGTTCTGGGGACTGAACCCAGGACCTCATGCATGCTAAGCACGTGCTCTACCACTGAGCTATGCCCTCCCCTCTAAGTGTATTTTCACGTCAGGCATAACCACCTGGAGTCGTCCCTCTTGGGGACAGTTTGCCTGTGCCCTAGGAGAAACTTAACGGGTTAATCTTTAAAAGTTACTTTTAAAAATTATGAGTAAAAAGCTAATTAGTATGGGAGATGTCAGTATGTATAAATGATAGGAAAATGAAGCGATTTGTTACCCAAAGATCCAGAGACGGCTCCTCACAGCACATTGATGTATATCCCTCTTAACTTTTTCAGGCCGCTGTATTCTATGGTCTTACAAGCTACTTATCTCAGAAGTGCCTCATGAAGGATTTTAATTAGTAAAGTATGCAAATGATTTAAGATCAAATAATACTAGAGTCCTTATAACGAAAAACAAGTCACCTGTCCCACACTTCCCCACCCATAGCCCTGCTTCCCTGAGACAAATGCTAAGCATTTCTGTTTAGAATTCATTTGGTGGTTTCCTCCACATCTCTAAATAAGATGCTGTTTATTACTTTAGCAACTACAGTGGTTTTTCTTGACTTCCTTCTGTAATAGACAAGGCATCCGTTCATTTCTGTCCCACTCCTGTCTCCTCCCCCTGCTCGTCTAAATATAGTTAGATGACTATTTTCAGAGCTTGACCCATCTCCTCTTCGACTTCAAAGAGCACAATTAAGCCCCCATTTCCTGCTCCATCAGCTATAGATAACATCTCTTTACCCCTCACTTTGTAAGGTAAGGACCACACTCCCTCCACCTCCCAGCCTCTGTCAGCCTGTTCCATATTTTCACACTTTGTTCTGACATCATTGTTCTTGTTTATGTTTGCCCAAGGTTGATTCTGACAGTAGAAGGCCAGAAAATAATGTTTATTTTTCTTTGGTTGTGGATGCATAGTTCACAGCCGATCAAAGTAAACCATTAGGACCACATTTCTTTCTTTATGAGATCAATGTCCCTGCTCAGTAGAGAATGAGAAATAGAGAATCTATTTTTCTGTTGACTCTGTTTCTCTCCTTCTCACCTCCTTCCCAAAACAAAACAAAGCCTCTCCAAGCAGCCTCTCTGTGGTTCTCTGTCTTCCTGCCCTTTCTCCTCGCTGGGTCTGCAGCGCGGCTGCCATCACCGCAGTTTCCCTTCACTGCTTTCAGTGATTAGAGTCACTCTCTTCAAGACCCAATGGCTTCCTCTTTCTTAGTTTACACCCTCATTTTGCTGGAATATGTCCTTGGGTAACTCTTGAGGAGACACTATGCAGAAGGTAAAATTTAGAGCACTTTTATACTGCAGATGCCTTTATTCTGCTTTTCACTTGACTAATACATTGGCTGTGTATGAAATTCTAGGTCAAACATCTCTCTCAAAGTGGAATCTGGTTTTTCCCCCTTCTGGAATCTTGTAGCATCTGCTCTTTATTCTTGTTTGGAGAGTTTTTGGTGATCATGTCAAGGTGTGGACCTTTTCTCATTGGTTGCGCTGGGCCTTCACTGGACCCTAACGAAGACACATGCCCTTCTTCACTTTGGAAAATTATTTACCATCTTTCTTTTATAACTTCTTTCCTTTTGTCTTAACTTTCTCTTTGGGGGATTCCTGTTATTTAGACCTCACACCCCTAGATCATCCCTTTATGTCACTTGTCTTTTCTCCATATATTTTGCACTTGTTTTAAAATCTTAAAATCTATACTTGGGAGATTTCTTCAGCGTCATCCTCAAACCTTACTGCTACGACTATTCTTATTTGGGCAAATACATTTTTAATTTTCAGCAACTCTTTCTTGTCTCAGACTGTTTCTTGCTCATAACACCCTTTTCTTGTTTTACCCCAGTGATGCATTTTCCCAGTTGTCTCTGAGGTTTTTAAGTTTTTGTTTGTTTAATCCTCTCCTGCTCCGTGAATGATCCCTATTTTCTCTAGAAGCATGTTTGCTTGTTGGTTTATTTTTTCATACTTTTTCCTGTCGCCGAGTCTCCCCCATGTCCGTTTACTCTTGGTTTTTCATTGCTGTTTAAGGTTGAGGAGGCTGAGGGGCCGTGTGGGGGGTGCGGGCGGGGCCTGTGTGCGCAGGCTTCTCTCCAGGGAGAGCGGGCAGGAAGCTAGGTTTTTGGTTTGTATTAAGGGTCCCTAGAGGCAGGAGTGCAGAAGCGCCCCTCTGGACTCCCGGGCTCCGCTGGCTCACCTGACTCTCCCCAGGTGTCTGTACAGTTTCTTCAGAAACGAGCGCCCCAGCGTTTGACCTGGCACAGTGACGCCTGTCTCTGTCTAATCTGGGCGAAGGCGCCCAGCAGAGGCCTCGGCTGCGGCGGATACGGAACTTTAGCGGCTTTCCGCCCATTTTTCTTTCCTGCTTTCTAGAAACCTTGTTATTTCCAGGCTGAGGCATCTCCCAGTGTCTGGATGGCCCTCAGCCCTCACTGCCCACAGCCCACCCACCTGCCGTATTGGTCAGTCTTCACTCAGCCCTTTCTGTTTCCAGGAAATTTGCTGAGACTTCTGCCTGCGGATGGCCCCTTTCCTGTCGGTTTATGCCATTTTAGTCCCTTTATTGTTATTTTAATAGCGGGGTCTCAAAAAATAAATACATATGCTAAGTCCTTAAGTCTCTGAAGTAGAAGCCTGAAACACCCATTTAAACGGCCACGTGGGACTCGGCAAACCGGTCAGACCTTAAAGGGTAGCGCGTGTGTAAACAGTGTTGTGATGAAGATCCAGGTAGTTACATCTTCACATGCACCGACGATAATTTATTTAGAATAAATAGTGAGAAAAATTACTGCATCAAAATGAAAGCACCTATTTTTTTAATAAAATTAAGCCTACATTTAGAGCCCAGCAATTCCACTCCAAGGTGTTTACTCAGAAGAAATGAAAACAAATTCACACACACAGACTTGCACACACTCGTTCATAACAGCTTTATTCTATGCAGGATGGCCCCCAACTGGAAACAGCCCAAGTATCCATCAACTGATGAATGCATAAACAAATTGTTACATATTTATACAATAAAATACCATTCATAAACGAAAGGGAACAGAATATTGATACCATAACAAGATGAATGAATCTAGAAGCACGCAGAATGAAAGAAGCTAGATACAAAAGAGAAAATAACGTATTATTCTTGTAGTTTATGTGAGATCTAAAACAGCCAAAAATAATCTCTCGTGGTAGAAAGCAGACCAGCGGTTGCCTGGGGCAGGAGTGAAGGGACAAGAAACCCTTTTCGGGTGATATAAATGTCCTGTGTCCTGACTGAGGTGGTGTTTGGAAGAGAAAACTCACCAAACTAAAGTATATGCTTAAAACAGGTACATTTTTGTATGCAAATTATGCACTTATAAAGAGAGTTTTCAAAGGAAAAATACTGTATGTATTTTAAAATAATCCTTACAGTTGTTTCTCATTACATTTCTTAGTATTTCTTATCACATTTTCTTAATACATTGCCATCACCAAAAAAAAAAAAGTAAAAAGAAACATTTTAGAGAAATTTATTTTGGGAAGTAAAATTTCTTCATAATCTCACACTGCCCCCCACTTCCACGCCACCCCAAGTCACCACACCGATCAAGTTAGGTGCTGCTGCTTCCAGATCATCTAATAAATGTACCAATGTAGATCAACATAGACGCTTTTTATAGAAACAGGATAATACTAGGTACACATTCTTGCAACTCGCATGTAACATTTTCAGCTTTTGTCTGATGCGAAGGGCCCAGCTGCTTTCCCTCTGGTGACTAGACAGCACCCAGCACACAACAGGCCTTTACGTGTTAGATCCTGTGTCTTCATTTGCTGCTGAGCTTGCTTCCAGAGAAGATACTTTGTCAACATTTTCAGTTACCTTTTTTACTAAAGTCACATACTCTTTTTTAGCTTAAGTTCTTGCAGCCTAAATTCTTTCTATACTGAAGAGAAGGCACTTCTAGGTGGGGTCCTGCCTGGTGGTTGGGACTGAGCAGGAGACTTGGTGTGGATTCGGGCTGGTAAATGCCCAAAGAGCGGGGCCGCGGGGGCTTCGCGTGGGAAAGGTGAAGTCGCTGCCAGCCGGAGGAGGTGCGGTCTGCACAGGCAGCTCTGTCTGCATCTCAGTTTGAGTTTTCACCCATCACCATCTTAGATCCCTCTTCCCTCCACCTCTTCAAGCCTGACACCAAACCCACTATGTCCTGTCCCTGGGGGTGCAGGGCCTCTGCCTAAAACACCTGCTTCTTCCCCTGACAAAGCCATGGGAGGTTTAAATGTTTGATCTTTTTTTTTTTTAATATATATTTTCATTGAAGTATAGTCAGTTTACAATGTCGTGTCAGTTTCTGGTGTACAGCACAATGCTTCAGTCATACATGAACATACGTATATTTGTTTTCTTTATTCTTTTTCACCATAAGTTACTACAAGATATTGAATATAGTTCCCTGTGCTCTACAGTGTGAACTTGTTGTTTATCTATTTTATATTATTAGTATCGGCAAATCTCGAACTCCCAATCTATCCCTTCCCACCCCCTTCCCCTATGGTAACCACAAGTTTGTTTTCTATGTCTGTGAGTCTGTTTCTGTTCTGTAAATAAGTTTGTTTGGCTTTTTTTTTTTTTTAGATTCCACATGTAAGTGATATCATATGGCATTTTTCTTTCTCTTTCTGGCTTACTTCACTTAGAATGACATTCTCCAGGGCCATCCATGTTGCTGCAAATGGCGTTATTTTATTCTTTTTTATGGCTGAGTTGTATTCCATTGTATAAATATGCCACAGCTTCTTTATCCAGTCATCTGTCGATGGACATTTAGGTTATTTCCATATCTTGGCTATTATAAATAATGCTGCTATGAACACTGGAGTGCATGTATCTTTTTGAATTAAGGTTCCCTCTGGATATTTGCCCAGGAGTGGGGTTGCTGGATCATATGGTAAGTCTACTTTTAGTCTTTTGAGGAATCTCCATGCTGTTTTCCATAATGGCTGCACCAAACTACATTCCCACCAGCAGTGTAGGAGGGTCCCTTTTCTCCACAGCCCATCCAGCATTTATCATTCATGGACTTGAATGATGGCCATTCTGACTGGTGTGAGCTGATACCTCGTTGTACTTTTGATTTGCATTTATCTGATAACTTGTGATATTGAGCATTTTTTCATCACGTGCCTATTGGCCATTTGTATGTCTTCATTGGAGAATTGCTTGTTTAGGTCTTGGGCTCCTTAAAGCATTTTCCCAAGAAATAAACCCCAAGACCATGTCTGAAGGGGTTACATGGGAGATGAGTGGGGCATAGTTTTCTAAATTGGTACAAAAGAATTATCTGGAAAGTGGTTGAAAATGCAGCTTCGCAGACCCCCCTTCTTGAAGGTTGGATGCAGGGGGTAGAGTGAGAGTCCTGCTTTGAGGAGCGCTGGCCTGGATGCTCAGTCTTCAAACCTGAAAAGGATTTGGACTGATAACCACACTCAGATGTGGAAGGGTTACAACTCCCACCTTGGTCTAACTCTGGGGTTGAATTCAAGCTCAGATGGTCCGTTCCCTCCATCACTTGTCTCAGCGGGTTCTGTCTCAGCCTAGGAAATCTGGAAGAAAAGCTCCTTTTCCTTTTGACCTAAAAACTTTCACTTCTGTGCTTTGGGAGGTCCTGAGATGACCTTGGGTCTCTTTCTTCTTCACCCTTCCAGGAGTGTCTCTGGCTTAAAAGTTTAATTTTTGACCCTGTTCCAGTCATCTATTGCTATATTAAAAAAAAAAAAAAAACAAAGCTTAGTGACTTAAAACAACAACACGAATTTATTTTGCTTACAAATCTGCAATTCAGGCAGGCCTGAGCTGGCGTGGTTTGTCTCTGCTCAGCCTGGTCTCCACTGGGGCTGCTCAAATGGGAGCTGGGGGACCTACTTTCGAGATGATTCACTCACACTGCTTGCACCTTGGAGCTGCCTTTGGCTGGGAGCCCCGCGGGGTGTGTGGGCTGGTTCCGCTCAGTGTGGATCTCTCCACAGGCTGCTTGCACTCCCTCCTAGCGTGGAGGCTGGGCTGCGGAGACGGGCACCCCCGAGGGCAAGGCAGATCTGCATGGCATTTCTATGACCTACCTTCAGACATCACATAGTGTCACTTCTGCGGTCGTTCAGGCGATTGTCAAGTTCTTGTCAGGTTCAAGGGGAGGGAAGAAAGCCCGCCCTCCCATTTGATGAAAGGAGTGTCAACGTCACACAACAGACACAGCAGGTGGGAAGGGACAGGACTGTGTCACCTTTGGGAAACACAGTCCGTCAGTAGACTCTGACCTGTTTTTTATTAGGTTTTCCTGATGCATGTCTGCTAATTGCTGTTCTGTTCCAGCTCAGTCTTCCTCTCTGTAGCCCTGTGAGGCAGTTACATCCCTTTGGCACATCCAGGTACTACTCATATGTATGTCTGGTTTAGCTGGCACGTTATTTTTAAAATTGTGATTGCTTCTGTGAAAAAATTACATAAGCATCTGAATGTCTGGCTTTTCTTCACCATCAGAAAAGTCTGCGTGGATCTAGGCCAGGCTGCCCCCGCCTCAGCATGGGCTGCTGCTGGGTAGGGGTGGTCCCCTCAGGAAAGGCCTGTCCTCAGTCCATTTGCCACAGTCCCCACCACTCCCTGCCACCACTCCCTCATTACATTTTATGTCTCATAATACCTTTTCTTTTTTTTTTTTTTTTTTTTTTTTTTTTTGAGTTTTCAAAGCACCTCCTTTGAAAAGCTACTTCGGCGGGTTTGTTTCTTTTTAAATCTGACCGCTCAGTGGGTCGCTGTTTCTTGTTTGCGGGCCGTCTGCAGCTCTGCGCATTTGAGGAACAGAAAGGAGTGATGTGCGCCCATTTGCAGAACAGTCCCCCTGCCCAGCCCGACCCCAGCCCTCCCAGGCCGGCCCTTCCAGGAGTGCCCACGACGAGACCTGGCATCTGCCGTCTGCACTGCCTGATGAACGCTGGGTCCAGGCAGCGTGGAGTCCCGGCAGGGCCGAGGGAAGTCGTACAGGGAGCACCAGGGACGGGCTCCCAGCCCCACAGGCTCGCCGAGAGCCCAGTCTGCGTACAGAGACCTTGTCTCTGGGAGATAAGTGTCCAGGTACAGGCCACTGTTCAGGACCAGTTCTGAATACTCACAGGCTCACTTTGTCCTGTCAAGGGCACTCGGTTTTGTTTCCCAAAGGTCAACAGATAACGGTTAAGTGTTGACTGACAACCAGAAGAGCCGTCACTGCTCCGTCTCCCAGCCTGGCCCCCGGGGAGCGGGGCCTGCCCTGCCAGGACCGCGGGCAGGTGGGGCCCGGCTCTGCCTGCGCTCCGTAGTGGGGACACCTCCTCCTCTGGGCTTGAGTTTTTCTTCAGCTCTAACGCTGGGGAGAACTGCTAGCCTTCAGCACGGCAGGTGCCCGGGAGCAGGAAGCTCTGTGGTTTCCCTGTCCATCCAGGTGGGCTCAGCCCCGGGCTAGAGCATTCTGTGGCGGGCAGTTCCTCACGGCCCCTGAGTGGTCGCGTCCCCCAGCCCTCTCCCCATCAGTGACCAGGTTCCTGCATTTTATGTTGTCATTCACGTGCTGATCACTATAGTTTTTTACCGTCCATCTCAGAAATCTACTTCTGTTTATCAAACCACCTCACAACTTAGTGGCATAAAACAGGAACAATCTTTTTCTCCCCTTCCTGCCATTTGGGTGGGATTCTTCAGGGAAGACACGTCTCTGCCTCACACAGCAGCAGCTGGGGCGGCTCGGCTGGGGCGGCTCGGCTGGGGGCTCCAGGTCTCTGTCCTTTCAGAGGACTCACTCACCAGCCGGCTGAGGCCTGGGGCCCCGGGTCTTCTCCGTGTGACCTGCCCACGTGGCCTGGGCTTCCTCGTAATGCGGTGGCCCAGTTTCGGGGACGAGCGTGCCAAGGAGAAAACCAGGCTGAAGCTGCCTGGCCTTTGTGACCTGGCCTCAGAAGTCACACGGTGACATAGTGTCTGTTAGCTGAAGCATCACCGAGTCCCACCTGTTCAAGGGGAGTGGTCACCGACTCCACCTCTTGACGGAGGAGTGGCCGGGTCCTGGAAAAAGAGGTGGGACCAGAAGTGCTGTTGCAGCCATTTGGGGGAAGTTCAGCCTAACACACCCCCTCTGTACGTACCCCTAGATATACGCCATTTACTTCTGCAGGTTTTAAACTTCATAGAAACGTTCATACTAAACACCTTTTTCCACAGCGTTGTTTTCCCAATTAAGAGAGTCATTTATATTCTTGCAAGAAGTTTACTCACTTTCAGAACTGTAATATTTCATTGCATTTATTTGTCGCAATTTAGTTGTCCATTCTTTTGTTGGCTATTAATGTTTACAGTCTTTTAAAATTTTTCTTGTGTGTTAATGCTTTTTGCTATTTTGTACAATTCTGCTGTGAACATTCTTGCAGAAGTCTGTGGGTGCACAGAGCCTAGGACAGTGGTTCTCAACCAGGGTTTTTTTATAGCAATGTCAGGAACATTCGGCAAGTGTCCCAGACATTTTTGGTTTTCATACCTCGGGTAGGGGGCATGGCTTCCGGCATCTAGTGGACTGAGGCCAGGGATGCTGCTGCACACCCTGCAATGCACATGACAGCTTCTACTGCAAAGGATTATCTGGTCCAAGATGTCAGTCGTGCCGAGGTTGAGAAACTCTAGCTTAGGGTCGGAGTGGAATTCCTAGGTGATAGAGGAGTTACAGTTTCTGCTTTACTGTATGATCCTAAATATGTTTCTCAAGTGGCTGAACCAGTTTGCATTCTGGAATGTTCCACATCCTTTGATATTGTCAATCTTGTCAGTTGTTGCTAATTCATGTGTTTGCCCCTTTTCAGAATAGAATTGACTTGTAGGAGGTCTTTATGTATTCTGGATACCAGCCCTTTGTTGGTTGTACGTGTTGCGAATACCTTCCCCCAGTTTGTGGCTTATCGTCTCAATTCTTCATGGCTCTTTGATGAACAGAAGTGCTTAAGGTCTGTAGTTAAAATGATCAGTCTTATACTGGCCTTTGGGCTTGTGATTTAGGGGTATTATTTAAGAAAGCCTGTCCTGCCCTGAGGTCCTCGGTGCCTGCCAAGCCTGGGAGCCCACTGGAGTCACTCTCACCCGTTTGAGTTGGTGAGACCTGGCGCTTCCCTTACTGACCCCAGAGGTGGCTGTCACCTCATCTCTGGCGTGGCTACTGGTGCTGGTGGGTGCTGACCTTTGGCCCTGATGTCCTGATAGACTGCACTTGCTCTGCTGGGGTTGGACTCCTTCCATGACCTCTCTGTCCCTCTCCACCCAGGACTGGACTCTGCCGTCTGGGGACTGGCCTCAAACTGAACTGACCTCTCAGGAGCCATAGTGCCCCACCAATGTCAGCATGGCCCCAATGCCCCTTACACATCAGCCTTGCTACAAGTGAGCCCAGTCTTCTATGGTCCATGGATAGTTTCACCTGGACCCATCTGGGACCCTCTCCTCTAGGGCTTAGATCAGTAACAGTGGAGCTGAAGATGCAGAGTGGTGCCCAGGAACACTGCTGCTGCAAGGAATGGGGTCCCAACATGAGCCTCTCTGCTCTGACCATGCACCTTCATGCCAGGCCTCCCTGCCCAGTGCCCCTCAAAGCGGCCCACAGTCAAAGGATGGCCTTGGAGCTCACTGCTCCATACAGACTTAACTTTGCATCCCTTCCCTTCCAGCCCTACTCATGACCTGACCCTGGTGCCCCTCTCTCCTGGGTCCTCCCACCTTTAGACTTCACATTGGTTTGGGTTTTTCTGGCTTTGACACTCAGCATCTTGTAAAGGCTTTGGGTGAAACTCACCTTGTGGCTGCAGCAGCTCCTGTCTGCCCCAGGGAAGGCACTCTATCCTGGCTCAAGCTTCCATGACCCAAACCCACAGATTTAGGTAAAGTTGAAGAGATAGATTTCCTGGTGTCCAGCCTGAACGATTGGCAAGTCAGGGAGAAGACAAATGTTAAGGTGGGGGACAAAACGAAGGTGAAAGCAAGAGTCAAAACAGCCAAACAGAAGGAAGATGTAGGAAGACTTGAGACCCAGACATGTGTGCAGGTGGGGAGCTGGCGTGGGGGGCATCCTCACATACTAGAATGAGCACAGTCTTTGTAGACAGATGAGGAATCTCCTAGCCTTACTGGTTATGTGAGCTCAGGCAGATGGTCCTCTCAGAGCCCTGTCTTCATCATCTGTAAAGTGGGCATGGCATGCCTTGTGTGATCATATGAAGACTAAATGATAATAAATATGTAAACTATCTTCATAGTATTCAGCATAGAGCAGGTGTTCAGAATGGCAGCTGCCATGATCACTATTAGTCTAGGCACAGAATGCCAGCTGCCGAGTTCCCTGATGGGTGTGCTGGCACAGACCAGGGAATGGCAAACTGTGGCTTGTGTGCCAAGTCCTGCCCACTGGATGTTTCAGAATGTCTCTTGAGCTAAGAATGATTTTTATATTTGTAAATGGTTGAAAAAAATCAAAAGAAAAGTAGCATTTCATGATGTGTAAAAATTAAATTCAAATTTCAGTGTCCGTAAATAAAGTTTTGCTGGAGCATAGCCATGCTATTTTTTTTGTATTATCATACATTTTACCCCTTTACAGAAAGTTCGCAGACCCCTGGCATAGACCTACCAGACTAGGAGCAAATTATTTAGTCAGCTGGACCTTGCAGAACTGGGCTGTCTTCTCCACTCCACAGCTCTGCACAAGCAGGCCACCTTCCTCTTACCCCCGGCCCTCCCATTGGGCCCCAAGAGTACTCCGTGGTGAAGCCAGCCTATGTTGATCCAATGCACTGATGTCTAGGTTTCTAACAATGGGCCTGATTCATTGCAGGATCTTAGCAGGGAGCCAGGACAGGACTGTTTTGAGATCAAAATGACATAAAATGTGCAAAAGTGCTCTGAAAAGGCAATGGATGTTATCATTCAGCAAATAATGGTTAAATGATGTTCAGTGAGGTTTCAGTATCTTTTATTCTTCTTTTCTGTTTAGTAATATGTATCTTCTGTTTTTAAAATGGGGGTCCTGGGGATTGAACCTATGACCTCATGCATGCTAAGTATACGCTCTACCACTGAGCTATACCCTCCCCCCTGAATTTCTTTCTTATTGAAGTATAGTTGGTTTGCAATGTTGTTAGTTTCTGGTATATAGCATACTGACTCAGTTATACATATATGTGTTCTTTTTCAGATTCATTTTCATTATAGGTTATTACAAGGTGTCGAATATAGTTCCCTGTGCTACACAGTAGGACCTTGTTGTTTATCTATCTTATATATCGTAGTTTGTATCTGCTAATCCCAAACTCCCAGTTTACCCCTGCTCCCCAATAATGTATATCTTCAAACAAAAATGTTTTATTAACCAGAATATTATCATTTCTGACCAGGTCAAGTAAGTTTTTAAACCAATGAAATCATCCATAAAGCATGTCAAACCCACCTTCACAATGGTGCTTTGAGCCTCCCAGACCTGTTGCTAAAGAAAATCCTGGCTCCCACCATCTTGTTTTGCTTCCTCTTTGCTCCCCATTCACCTGTCTCCATTTTCTTTTCCAGTCTCTGTGCTTGTGTTTTAGAGAACTTGATGCTGTGGGTGGCTGAGGTAGAAGACAGATAAAAGTCATTGCATTTGATAAAGCCAATGAATTTTGAGGCCAGGGTTTTAAGAGCATCATCAGCCAGATTTTGACATTTCCCCAGGCAATGATGAGTGCTGGAGTGGAAGGAACACTATGAGCCAGTCCTTCACTCTCTGGGAGACCCACCATTAGCTCCTTCTCTACATCTGTGAGTCTGTTTCTTTTCTGTTACACTTGCTAGTTTGTTGTATTTTTTTATTTTAGATTCCACATGTAAGTGATATCTTACCGTATTTGTCTTTCTATTTCTGACTTATTTCACTTAGCATAATGCCCTCCAAGTCCATCCAGCAGAAACTAATACTACATTTTAAATCAGTTGTCCTTCAGTTAAAAAGCAAACAAACAAAAAACCCATTTAACATATGGCAGAAGAACTGAACATTTTTCCAAAAGAGGAAATGCACATGGCCAACAGGAACATGAAAAGTTGCTCAACATCACTAACATCAGGGAAATGCAAATCAAAACCAATGAGACATCATCTCATACCTGTCAGAATGGCCATCATCAAAAATAACACAAGTAACAAATGTTGGCAAGGATGTGAAGAAAAGGGAACCCTTGTACACTGCTGGTGGGAATGCAAATTGATGCAGCCACCATGGAAAACAATATGAAGGTTTCTCAAAAACCTAACAATAGAACTACCATATGGCCAAGCAATTCCACTCCTGGGCATATATCTAAGAAAAACAAAGACATTAATTCAAAAAGATACATATGCCCCACTATTAACAGCAGCACTATTTATAATTGCCAAGACATGGAAGCATCCCAAGTGCACATCAACAGATGAATGGATAAAGAAGATGCAGCATATATATGCAATGGAGTACAACTCACCCACAAAAAAGGGTATTTTGCCATTTGTGGCCCTTCACTTTTTTTGCACTTTAAAAACCAGAATTTCATAACTAGCATAAACATTTCCATTTCATCAAAAACAACAAAATACCTAGAAATAAACTTAACTGAGGAGGTTACCTATACACTGAAAATGTAAAACATTAGTAAAGGAAATTGAAGATGATACAAAGAAATGGAAAGGTATCTTGTGCTCTTGGATTAATGGCCATACTACCCAAAGCAGACTACAGATCCAATGCAACCACTGTCAAAATACTCACAACATTCTTCACAGAACTAGAACAAATAATGTCAAAGTTTATATGGAACCATAAAAGACCCCAAATTGCCAAAGCAATCTTTTGTAGGTCTTTTTTTTTCTCTTTCTTCTTTTTGTTCTCTTTTCTTGTGGTCTGATGACTAGAGAAGGTCCTTAAACATTTGTTGTAAAGCTGGTTTGGTGGTGCTCAGTTCTTTCAGCTTTTGTTTATCTGTGAAGCTTTTGATTTCTCCATCAAATCTGAATGAGAGCCTTGCTGGATAGAGTATTCTTGGTTGTAAGTTTTTCACTTTGATCGCTTCAAATATATCGTGCCACTCCCTTCTGGCCTGTGAAGTTTCTGCTGAAAAATCAGCTGATAACCTTATGAGAGTTCCCTTGTATGTTATTTGTTGCTTTTCTCTGGTAATTTTAATATTTTCTCCTAATCCTTAATTTTTATCAATTTGATGACTATGTGCCTTGGTGTTTTCCTCTTTGGGTTGATCCTATGTGGAACTCTCTGCATTTCCTGGACTTGGGTGACTGTTTCCTTTCCCAAGTTGGGGAAATTTTCAGTGATTCTCTCTCCAAAAATTTCCTCAGGTCCTTTCTCTCTCTCTTCTCTTTCTGGGACCCCTGTAATGTGAATATTAGTGCACTTCGTGTTGTCCCAGAGTTCTCTTAAACTATCCTCATTTCTTGTCATTCTTTTTTCTGTTCTGCAGTAGTGATTTCCACTAATCTGTCTTCTAGCTCACTGATCTGTTCTTCTGCCCCCTTTAGTCTATTCTTGGTTCCTCCCAGTGTGTTACTCATTTCAGTGATTTTATTCTTCAACTCTGTTCGGGTATTCTTTATATTTTCCATCTCTTTGCTAAAAACTTCACTCTTTGCATCTATATTCCTCTTGAGTTCTCTGCGTATCTTTGCCATCATTCTAAATTCTCAGATAAATTGCTTATCTCCTCATCACTTACTTCTTCTGGGATTTTTATCTTGTACCGTAGCCTGGAAGATATTCCTCTGCCACCTCATGTTGTCTATCTTTCTGTTTGTATTTTTTGGTAGGTTAGTTACATTTCTTGACCTTGGAGAAATGACCCTCTGGGGGAAATGTCCTATGTGTCCCAACAGTACATTCCTCTCTTGTCACCCGAGGGCCAGGGTCCAGCTGGTCCCAGTGTAGAGTCTGGCCTGTGTTTGTGGATTCTTTCCACAGGCTTTGGGGTTGTTGTTTTCTTATTCCTGGTATCTGCCCCTGGTGGATGAGGCTGGACTAGAGGCTTATGTAAGTTTCCTGGAAGGAGGAGTCGGTGGCTTCCCACTGCTGAGTGAAACTTTGTCCTGGACCTTTAGCGGGTAGAGAGGTATTTGTGGCTCAGGAAGCCTGCTGATGGGTGGGGCTGTGTTCCCACCCTGTAAGTTGTTTGTCGTGAGGATTCCCTACAGGCTGTTGGGTGAGGCTAGGTCTTGGTGCTAATGATCCAATCAAGATATCAGCCTCCAGGGAAGCTCATGTAGATGAACACTCCTGGAATGTCTGCCACCAGCTTTCATGTCCCCTGGGTGAGCTGCAGCACCCTCTACCTCCCAGGAGAGCCTCCAAAACCAGTAGGCAGGTATGGCTTATGTTCCTATGAAATCACTGCCTCTGCCCCTGTACTTGGCACACGTGAGATTCTGTGTATGCTTACCAAGAGAATGAAGTCTCTGTTTCCCCCGGTCCTGCAGGGCTTCTGGAGTTAAGCCCCGCTGGCCCTCAAAACTACGTGTCCTGGGGTCTCCTCCTCCCAATGCTGGAACCCTGGCTGGGGAGCCTGACGTGGGGCTTGGAGCTCTCCCCCCTGTGGGAAGGCCTCTGTGAGTTAATTGTTCTTCAGCTTGTGGGTCGCCCACCCCTGGGGCTATGGAGCCCAATTGTTTCATGAGCACACCTCTCCTCCTATCCTGCTGTGGTTCCCCCTCTGTGTTTCCAGTTGAAGATGATCTTCTTTGTTAGCCTCCAGTCTTTTTTTTCCCGACGGCTATTTGTTTTTCATGACGGTGATTTTTTTTGTCTCAGAATGTCCCACTTTCAAGGTCTGGCTGATTGTGTTCTCGTAAGTAGATTCCAGCCAACCATTTTTTAAAATTGTTTGTTTCATTAAAAAATAATAGTAACATGTGCAAAGTGAAACAATTTTAGGACTTTAGAAAGATGTTAAATACAAAGTAAAATTCTCCACTTCCTTCTGCCCACCAGATCTTCGCCCTAAAAGTACACATTAGAAGTGCACCCTTCCAGAAAAATAAGTGCCTTTCCCTGCGTGTGTGGCTATGTATAGCCCTGCTTTCCCGTAATCTAGCTCCTCTTCAAGCTTAGACCCATTAACCGTGTTGTAGCAGTTCTTTTTCACCTTGCTTTCCAACTTAATTTATCTTAAAGGATGTGCCACAACAGTACATTCAGATAGTTTTTATTCTTTCAAATATCTGCATAGTTTTCCATTAGATGGATGCACCATGATTTAACCAGTTTTCTGCCAACTGACATTTAGATTATGTCCAGGTTTTCTATTACACATAATGTTACAATAAACATCCTTGAACATATACATGCTATTATTTTGTGAAATTGGTGGGCTAAAGGGTGTTTGCATTTAAAACTTGGGTAACTTTATGGCTCCGTCCTTTTTCAAGGTGCTCAGAGGGAGTTGGGTTGCAGTGCTAGACACGGAAGCCTTTCTGAGTGACATCCAACCGACCAAGATTGAAAGCCCAACTCTATACCCCATGTTTTTCAGCAAGATTACAGCAGCCTAGATTGAAAGTTGTTCCCGGGAGTTGGGGTGTGTATGTATGTATATATTATATATATGTATATATATTTATATATGTGTGTGTATACATATGAATATATATATATTTTATATATATATATATTATATATATATAATGCTAAGTCCAAGAACTTTCACAGACCACATTGCATTTTTGGGAAATGGGTACAAGAATTGGCCGAAGTATCTTTTCTCTGTATTGCTATAAGAGCTGGAGGATGAACCTTCTTGAAACATGAGTACTGAAACAATGAAATGGGACTGCATTCGTGGAAGGGTTGCCGAGGAGAGCCTGGGGCAAGGGGCGGGGTGCTATAATTACTGAGGACAGTGCCTTTTCTTATGTGGGTGTGTACATTTCTGACCCCCAGCCAGGACAGAGGGATCACTCACCCGCCAGAACTAGACCTTGCTAAGGGTCAACAGTGCTCTCCCTGAAGGCAGCCAGGCAGCCCTTAGAGAGAAGGCCCAAGAAATACATTTCTGTGATCTTATTAACTCATCTCCACATAAAGACATAATTTTTTAAGTCCCTCAGGGTGTTGTCACACCTTTTCAAGTCAGTAAAATGATATAAAGAGCACTATTTATCTGCATCCTAGCATAATGTGCTTTAAGGTATACTGTTAAGGGAAAAGCAAGATGAATTAAAGCATGTATAGTACGATGCAGTTTATCTAAGAAAATATATGCCGTGCTTATTTTTTTTTTTAAATAAGTGCAATAAGGCAAGAGAAAAGACATAAAGATTGGAAAGGAAGAAATAAAACTATCTGCATCACATGATTGTGCACAAGGACATTTAGTCCTTTGGCTAAAGGAAATAAGCTGCTAGAACTAATAAGTAAATATAGTCACGTCAGAAAACAAAGGGCCAATATACCAAAACAGCAAAAGGCCAATAAGCATATGAAATGGTACTGAAGATCATTCGTCATTAAGAAAATATAAATTAAAATTACAATAAGAAGATACTTCCCACCCATCAGAATGGCTAAAATTATAAAGACCAAGTTGAATACCAAGTACTGGCAAAGATGAGGCTCAACAGGAACTTTTATGCACCTCTGGTTGGAATATAAAATGGTATAACCATTTTGGGAAATTGATAGTTTCTAGTAAACTTAAATACATACCTTCCTTGTAGCTGGCAGTGTGCTCGTAAATGTTTAGCTGTTGGCTTTGGGGGTGGAGGAGAAGGAAGTCTTGATCTATAGAATTTGCCTATTTCCGTGGGATAAATCTTCCCCCCATGGCTGATTTCAAGCTGCAATGGGAAGTCACTGAAAGTAAGAGTGGCGAAGAAATGGGCACAGCCGGCCCCAAGCTGCACAAGCTGGCTCCACCACCGCCTGTGCCCCCGCCGTTCCACTTCCAAGCACACACCCAGGGAAGTGAATGCACATAGCCACGGAAAGATGACTTACATGAGACACTTCTTTGCAGCTTTATTCTTAATAGACAATAACTAGAAACAATCCAGAAGTCTACCAACAGATGAAAGGAGAAACAACTTGTAAGTACTATTCAGCAATAGCAAATAATGAACCGCTAGGACCCCAGCATGGAGAACTCTCAAACACTCATTGAGCCAAGTACAGAAGAGTACACCCTGCACGGTTAGTTCTCTTTACGTAAAAGTCAAGGATGAACAAAATGTCTCTGGTGTAGACATCAGAATAGTAGCGATTTCTGGGGTAGGCGTTGCCTCTTGGAGTCGGGACAAGGTAACTTTCCAGGGCGATGGAAATACATCTCCTGATCTGCTTAGATGAGTGTGTATATTTGTCAAAATTCGTCAAGCTGTACACTTAACAAGTAAAGTCACCTCAGTGAAGTCCTTATTGACATTAAAGAACAAAGACGGTGATTTTTGCCTCATTTATTAAAACCAATAGAAGAATAAATCATGGGTTTTTTTAATGGCTATCTGTAGAGAGATGGTGGAGACTAGGAAGGGGTAGGGTTAAAAGCTAGACTCTGAGTATACCTTGTTTTGTAGGTTTGATTTTGGACTCATGGGAATAATTTATATTAAAAAGTGTAGACTAAATTAAATCAAATGGAAAAAAAATACAATTTCCTAAAATCGTAATCAAGATAATGTTTCTAACTGTATACTGAGTTGGTGGCCAACCGCACAGGGAGGAATTATTTCAAGAGATTAACAGAGTAAGTTGCAGTACATCCTAGTGGGAGAAATCGTAAGGCAATAAAAGCTCCAAAAAGTCTTAAACTTTTCAATATTCCTATTAGTAATAGTATTTATATTATTCTTCTGAAATTCTTAGCTATATATAAAACAAGCAAATAAGTAATTAATAGAAACCAAGAATTTCACTGTAAGAGACAGATGCAAATACAGAATTTAAAAATTTAGTAATCATTTTATAATCTTAAACTGAATAGAAAATATTAGTGTGAACTGTTGATACCTTTTCTTGTTTTGAAATTCTGTTTCCTAGTTCTGTCCACTAAAAAGGCTTAGAAACAATGACAGATCAAACAGAATGTGTTCCCCTAGTGGTGTTTTATAGTCTCTTTAATACTATTTCACCTCCACTAAATGGAACCAGGGCTTCTTGGGGAAAAGGATGGTTCTGGTTTGAGACAGGAAATGCATGTGATCAGCCTGGAACATCACAACATACCTGAAATTCCTAGAGTCCCACTGAAAGTACTCAGAAGTCAACTTGTCAAGGCTCCCACTGGCCCCGAATGGGACAATTTACACATGAACAAGAATAACTGGAAAGGATCGAAACACATGAATCATGTTGAAAATTCACAAGTTCATAAATGATGCTCAAGGGAAAAAAAAAAAAAACACCATTGGATGATGCTAGGAGGCCAACCCATTGTTCTGAAAACAGGCAAGTAAACAGAAAGAATCTACCTGTGCCATATGAATTGAACTTCAGAGTAGCCAAACCACAGAGGAGGGCAGGCTGCTTTTTACAGAAGTATTCCAGCCAGTGATTAAGAAGGAATGTCACTTATTTGACAGGCCCTGAAATAAATGATGGTTCTAGGTGAAGGTGATAATAGTAGTTCCTAAGATGGCCATAACAAAGTACCGCAGACTGGGAGCTTAAAGAAGAAATTTAACGTCCCACAGTCCTGGAGTCTAGAGTCTGAAGTCACGGTGCTGGCAGGGCCTGCTCCCCCGGGACTCCAGAAGGGGTCCTCCCTTTCCTCTTCTAGCTTCTGGTGTTTGTCAGCAAACTGTGGCATTCCTAGGCTTGTAGGAGTAACACTCCAGCTTCTGCCTCTGTGGTCACATGACCGTCTTCTCCCTGAGTCTGTCATCGCCAAATGTTCCTCTTGTAAGGGCTGGATTAGGTAATCATTTAACTTGATTACCTCCATGGGCAGGGGGGTTAGGACCTCAGCATACCTTTTGGGACACAATTAATTACAATCATCCAGGGCAGCTAGTATCACAGGAAGACACATTATTGCCAAAGAATTAGACCCAAATCGAACCAGGTCTCGCTCTAACTACCAATTTACAGGACACAGAAGGGACTGGAGAGCTTGCTATAAAATACCACAGGTAGGTCAGCAAAGTCCAAAGTGTGGGGACTTCTACAGGACACGTGATTTGGTTTCCTCAGCAAATAAATTGCAAGGGAAAACCAGAGAAACCTGTGAATTAAAATGAACATAACAGACGCAGCAACGAAATGCAACGTAGAGCTCTCACTTGGAAATCTGAACACTGACTAGGTATTTAATGGCATAGAGGGGTTGTTGACAAGGTTTAAAAACATAATGGTGTGGCGGTACTGTCTGAAAAAGAGAGAGTTCTTAACTGAGGAGAATACATACCCTCAGAGAAAATGACATATGTTTGGAAGGAGGGTGGAGGGTGGGTTAGGCATGAAACAGGATTAGCCGTGTTCATTAAGGAAGCTTGGTGCTGGGTGCATGGGAGTTCATTATACTATCTATATGCTAAATTTTTCCAGAATATAAAATTATAAAAATAAAATGCAGTGCGTTAATTCAGTGCTTCTCAGCTTCAGGAAGTGTCAGAATCTGCCTTCTGAAGATTCTCCCGTCCCCAGACTCACTGAGACTTACTGTTCAATACGCTTTTCCAGGATATTGAGTTTCTCTTTTCAGAATCATCCACCGCAGCTTGATTGATGACGGAGAAGTTTTGTTTGTTGGAAGCTCTGGTCTAGCTGACAGGAATATTTTTCATTAGGCAAGAAGGAATTTTTAAAAATTCCTCTTATTACAGAAGGACCATGTACATACACAAGGTGAAAAAGAAAATCTTAAAAGAGCCAAAAAGTAAGATCACGCTTCCCAGAGCCTCCACTGTGCCAAGTTTCTTGTGAATCACTCCGCAGGTTTTTTCTAAGCATATACAAAAATGAACTGCGATTTGGACCTTATTGCAAATACTGTCTGCAACTTGTCTTTTTTTTTCCACCCCACAGTCTATCTTAGAGACCCTTCCGTAGCAGCAAATACAGATCCTCTTCTTTTTTTATTCCACTGTGTGAAAATACCGTTACTTATTTCGGCCCCCAATTGGCAATCGTTTTCCCCCAGTTATTTCCTCTTACAGATAATGTTGCAATGCACCTTCTTGTACACACAGAGAAAAGGAATTTTGTTGAAAAGCTGCATTTCTTAAGGAAACTCCTCCTTCATTCTTTTAGCTTGGGGCAGGACACTCCCTGTGGTATGAAGCAATCACGCGGCAAACCTCCAGGCCCCGACCGTAGCACCTTGCGGCTCCCCAGCCACTGGGAGGGCAGGAGCGTGCCTGGCTTCCAAGGCGTGGGGACGCTGAAGGCGGACAGCTGCCCCGGCCCGGCGGGACGGGTGCCCCCCGCACCTCGTGCGTGACGCGCCAGCCGGGGAGAGGCGAAGCGTTGGCATCAAGCCACCAGGGTAAGTGTGCTGGTTTTCAAGGAGCCTGGGGCTGAGGCACGTTAAACGTGCCTAGATTCACCGGGATGCAACTGTTCCGTTGGTGCGATGTTTAAAGTTACGACAGTAAACTGCTGACATGGCCAGCGCCTCTGATGGCCAAGAGTGGTCAGTGCTCAGTGTCTCCTCTGTGAAAGGCGGCGTGCTGAGCGGGCAAGCAAAGTAAGATTTCATTTCAGTTCATCCTTTGAAAACAAAAAGCAACAAACAACCTATGGTTTGTGTTTAATCCTCTGGAAGTCCTCTGTGTCACTGAGGCTTTTCTTCCCTGCCCTGTGGGACTTTACGTGACATCTCTTGCCAGAAATCGGAATTTCCTGGCAAGGAAGAGAGGCAATTTGACCAGCTTGGACACAGACAAATACATTTCACTTCAACAAAGCTTTTCAGGTGTCACTGAAGATGTGTGAGAAACCACAGAGCGGGCTCGAGAAAAGGCCCTTTTAAAACGTACTCTCCGGGTGGTGGCTTTAGTAGAGCTCCTGCAACCTGATCTCAGATCAGATAAGTTCAGGACATGGCTTCCCTGAGGAGAGCTTTACTGACCACGGGGAAGGGCTTGGGAGGTGGTCAACGTCTCAGCCCAGGCAGGGGGGCTTCCTTTCCACGTTGGACAATAAGGGTCAGGGCTCAGAGCAAAATGCGTGCGGCTTGATTTGTTTCTTCTCTTTAAAAAAAAAGTGCTCACGGTGCCTGAAAAGCTGATAAGGGCTTATTTACAATCTCTTGCTGACGAGTGTATTTTGGAGCTGTTCCTTACTGCTCTTACGTGCCTTTGTGAAATCCAGCCCGTCCGCAGTTCCTCAAAGACAAGCACATGCTTACTGCGAAGGGATCGATAAGGCTTTTGCTCATGTGACAAGTCTGCTGGTTCCATAATGCCATTTGGCTTCAGAGCAGACAGAGGACACTAGGAAAGTGTTGCACTGGTGGAACTTGGGGTGGAGATTCAAGTGAGGAGTGGGGTGACGGGTTGTGGGGAAAGGGCTGAACGTTGGGAAAGGGTGGAGGGCCTGTGAGTTCCCCAGAGGAAACGCAGAATGAGCTGCTAGAAGTAGAGGTCTGTGTAAAAACATCTCTTAAAGCATTAACATCAAGGAGAAAGAAGAAAGGAGGAAAAGCGCTAATAAAGGTGTGGTGCTGGGATGGAGGCGGACGCCTACGGCATGCTGGTGAGCCTGGGCACAGGGCTCTGCGCACCATCCACGCTGGTTCTCGGGCCCGAGGGGCAGAGGCTGTAGTGAGCAAACCCAGGGGAGACCAGTCTCCAGGTTTCATGGGTCCATGGAAAGACATCTGTCCAGAGACCAAGTGGATTAGGTCCTATCTGAGAAGGACCCTGATTCTCCAGGCGTTCATCCAGGGAAGCTTTCTGTTTGCTGCCCCCCAGCCCACTCCCCACAGGGGTGTCCCGTTTCCCATCACCTGTCCAGTCTCCCCGAACAGCTTTTACATTCTGAGCTAGTTCAGTTCCATAGAGAAGCTTTTTTGTTAAGCATTCATTAGTGTGGAAGATTTTTTTTCACCCTATGAGATTCTTTCAAGACTTTTGACATTGACAAGAGCCTCAGGGATCAGGTGTGATCGATTGTGACCTTCAGCTGCCTGAAGACCTGCAACGCCATCCCTGTGACTGCAGATTCAAATGCAGGGATTTTTTCAGTCCCTGAGAGGAGACATTAGAAAGGGGTATAGTGTCCTCCCTTCCTGCCTTTGGGGTCTGTTCTCCCACGTAAATTGTTGCTTCTAGTCAATCTTGATTCTAATTTCTCTAAACAGATCAACTTCCTACAGAGGCAGAATAACAGGGGGCCTGGTTCAGGAGTCAGGAGACCTGGGTTCAGCGTTGCTTCCACCGCGGATTACCCCACATGCCCTGTGGCACATCCTTCAGTATTTTCCCTTAAGTAAAAATGAAGGCTTTAAATCGAGATGCACAAAGATTTCAACAACCTGAAAGAAGGGCTGAAACCGATGATGTTAACCTGAGAACAACCAGTTGCAGACATGAACTCCAGGGAAGAGCCAGCATCCCTGTTCCTACAGAAAAGGTCCTGTTGCTTCTGAAGGTGAGCCCGGGGTGAGCTGTGGCTGCTGGTGGAGCTGAATCCCAGACAGCATCTGGAGAGGCTCGGCTCCCAGAGGAAGGTTGGAGTCCTGTGCTCTGCTCTGGCCGCGGCACCTCCTGCCTCCAGGCTCACGTCTGCCTCCACTACTCCCTCCCACTTAGCAATCAGAGTGGTTGCTCCTAAAAGCTAAGTTTGTGTCACTCTCCTGCTTACAAGCCTTCCATAGCTCCCTGTTGCCCTCAGGAGAGTGACATACAGTGTCCTTCATGATCTGACCCCTGCGGACCTCTCAAGCCTGTCTGATCTGTTATCCTCCCCTGACCCACGACCCTGACTCTTGTAGTTCCAAACCACAGGTGGTTCCCAGAACTTCTCCCCACTCTCTGCCCTCTGGAGTGCAGTTCCCAAGACACACACGCACACACACATACACACACACACCCCTGGACGCATCCCCTGGACGTTCAGAGCCCCCTGGGCTGGCCTCTGTCACAGCACCTCCCACACCGTGCTGCAATTGCTTGAGAATACCCTCCCCGCCTCAGGATGTGAGCCCCTCAAGGCAGAGACTAAGCTTTTTCTGTGCATTCTCAGCGTCTACTTACTGTCTCCCTGGAAGGAACTCAGTAAATGTCTGTAGAATCAATGGAAGGCCAGCGGAACAACTGACAAAAACCCAAGTGCATTCCGAGAAGGGTGGGGAAATAAGGCTGAATGAGAACTGAAGGAGCTGAGCCTGGAAGAGCGTGTCGGGAGAGGCCTGACCGCTCCCCGTCCTGTCAAGGGCTGCCGTGGGCAGTGGGGTGTGATCTGCTCCGGCCTCTCCAGGGAGCGGAGTTAGACTCTGGCGGGAGGGAGGCGGATGTGGTGCGGCGTAAGAAGCAGCGTCGGAGAACACTGTCACCTGCCGGTGTGGGTACCGTGGGCAGGAGAAGGGGGCCTTGCAGACCAGGGTTGGCTTCCTGGTGCTCTAATGAGCTCCCTGGCCCTGTAGGCCCCCGCATTGTCTTGGGAGTGTGGTTAGAAGGATGTGCTGGTGAGGCATTCACCCCAGAAACACTGAAGGTCCTACAGAACACAGCTTCTAAGATCTGCACGCTCCCCAAGTTCTCCAAGTGTGTGATCCTCTCATCTGGCCACAACGCCACACACTTTGGAAACTGAACAGACATTCTGATCCCTGACTTCTGTTCCTTAGCAGCTTCAGCGTGCTTTCCCTGATCCAGATCCACCCATGCTGCCTGGTCCGCTCGTTAGTTCCACTGGGGAAGGAAGCAGGTACACGGAGAGGTTACATAACCCACCCTAGTTTTCGCAGGATGATAAAAGGCAGGATCTTAATAGGGAACAGAACTCCCACACCCAAGGCATTAAAAAGGATGGCTTTTCCAGGTCCCTGGTGGCTTCATGAGCCAAGTTGTCCTATGAAGTTTCGCGTTTCGTACCGTTTCCCCTTCGTTCAGTACCTGAAATTAAAGCACACAGCCGTGGCAGGGTGGCTGTGGGGGTGGGTCTGCAACTGGATTGCCTGTGTGACCTCAGATAAACCACTTACCTTTCTGTGACTAACTCGGTTTCCTCATCTATAAAATGGATATAATAGTAGGATTAACCCTACAGGGTTGTAAAGATACAGTGAGAATGCAGAACATGGATATATTAAGTACTTAATAAGCATTACCTTGTACAATTAGTACTGGATGAGGACAGTACTTGGGGGTGAAGACAGCTGATTTCTCACTCCATTGCTGAAGGTACAGGGCAGTGGTCTTCAGCTGTTCTCTGCTCGGCCTCGGAAGTTCCTCAGAGCTTCCGCTGGGAGCCTGGGCTGGGCGTAAGGGACCAGAGATGACAACCATCGGCAAAGAAGGAGCAAGTGGGGCTGTGAGCACCCAGGTGGGGCTCCTCTGCTGCTGCCTGTGGTCCTGAAACAATTTGTTGATTCTCTAGAAAAGTGAGGGTGCGCTGGGGTTTGCACCCACAGCCCAGTGTCCTCCCTCATTCCCTAATACAGGTCTTTCCACAGAATGGAGTTTGGATAAATTGTTGATAACCTTTTTGTTTCTTTTCTCTGAAGTCGGGTAACCGTACCCTCTGATGCATTCCAGGGATGCTGCCAGGTTACATGCCATCCTACGTGTATAGCACCTCCCCAGCCTGAGGGACACCATCAGAAAGGGGCAATGTAGTGGCAGCAAAGATATCTTTGACTCTGAGCTCCCTCTTGGTAGGGCCACTGGAACTCCAGGCCCACTGAAGTCACAGCTTTAACCTGACAGAGTCCCAGTGGCCTTCTGCCGTTTTTAGCAACCATTCAGGTCTTCTGGAGGCTGCAATCAGAGCCACACTCTGCTCTGTCCGGATGGCCTGCACCCATCATCAGTGGCATTGCTGGCGCTACCCCTCGCCTGGCAGTCCCCACCTGGGATGAGGCAGGCTCTCCCCCAGCAAGGTCACAGCTCTTCTGTTAGATGCCTCAGAGGGCTTTCTTGCTGTTTCAGCTTAGAATCTTCTTTACCAAAGACTTGGGATCAATTCCCAATGGAATCTGGGCCAAGAGACAGTTAAGGCACCTCCCAGTTTACCTTGCTCAGAAGCCTTTCTTTCTTTCTCATGAGCCTGGACGGTACAGTCTATTACTGTTCCAGGATGAAGTCCAGCCTCCACCAGGGCCCTCCCCAGAGAAGAGATGCGGGGTGCGCTGCTCCCTTCTCTTTTTTGGTGTCAGAGTTTAATCTGGCATCCCGCAGCTCAGCTGCATTCCCAACACCCTCATCAAACAGTTCTCCTGGTGGCCCTCGAGGTGGGCAGAACTCCTGAAAGGACCCTGCCCGCTGGGCTCCTCTGGGACCCCCAGTCCACAGATGCGGAAGTGCTGTGGGCTTTCTGCACCAGGGGAATTTTCCAAACCTGACAGAGTTACTACAAGGAAGGAATTCAAAATAAATTTCCTTTTCATAGATTCACAAAACAGAAAAAATCCTCAATGTTGATTTGGTGCATTCTGGCTCCAAGCAGGGTTAAACTCAGTAAGCGTCTAAACTTAAAAAGAAAGAGAGAAAAACACTTCGCAGATACTGATATGCTACAACGCCTCCTTGTAAGTTGGAGGCTCCCCTCGCCCGCCGCCACAGTGGCCACACCAGCTCCTTCGTGGTGCGACTCAAGCCCTTTGCCTGTTCGGTCCTTGAGGGGAATCAGAGGGAAGACAGCACCTGCCGCGGCCTTGGCTGTCTCCCATCACACACAGCGTAATTCTCTGCCTGAGTTCTTATCCAGCCGTCAGCCACACAGACACATTCACACATCGCCACACACATACTTAGTTCTGAACTGTAACCACCTGTGTCTGCCTTGGCTCTTGGACATGAAGGGGCAGCCCTGGGTATGCAATACCACAGACATATTTCCCCCAAGAGATGCTTGTGCAGCAACCCAGACATTCTCATGCTCTGCCTTTTAATTAGTTCAGGGAGCTGCAGCCTCATGGTGTGGCTGTGCTTGCCAGCTGTGCTTTTTGGGAAGCTATCTGGTCTGTGCTCGTCCCACCTCCTCCCTCAGTGTCAGGAAATTACAGAGCTGGCTCTTTGCTTGTCTTGGAAGTGTGTGCACTGACCTTACCCCACAGAGCCCCGGACACGCCAGGGCCTTTCTGAGCCAGTGCTTGGAGGCCCCTGGGGACCAGTGGGGTGACACTCAGATCTCAGGTCTTGCAGCCTGCTGTCTGTCCTCGAGCGGGGAGAGAGGACGGCCTTTGGGCTAAAAGGGATTGTTTTCATCTGTGACTGTTAAGGTCCCTTGGGGGACCTACTGCAGAGTGAGTGCCCCCGGGGGCCCAGAGGAGAGGTTTTATGACTCAAGGGAGACCTGCGTGTCTCCTGCGCAGGGCTCCATTCTGCGTGCTGCCAGACACCTTATCCCCATGAAAGGACAGGCCCCGAAGAGCCCTTCCGGCCTTCCTCCCTCCGCGCCGCCCTGTCTCCGCTCCCCCCACGGGTTCTGGAATGGCAGCAGCAGAATCCAAAGCTCTCTCTGCTGCTGGCTTTTTGGTGTCAACTTTTCTTCTTCACACAGTCCCCCGCTTCCTTTGTTTCTGCGTTCTCCTCCGGGTGACCAGATCTCACTCTCGGCTCTCTTTTAGCTTCACTGCTTTACCAAGCACGTCCCCCTCTTTCCCTAGGCAGGTGCTGGGGTTTTCTTCCTAGCCTCTCCCCTGGACACTTTTCAGCTTGTCCACACGGCCAGCCCCTCTCCCTGATTTGCTCGTGTGAACCGTGTAGGTTTCTACAGCACACTTCACAGCTGAAACCCACCAGGGTGCAATTTTCTTTCCTGGCTTAGCTCACCCTTTGGCATGGGTTCCTCTCCCAGTTTCCTTCTATCTGCACATCTGCTTTTTGGCGGCTGTTCGCATTGCCTCCTGCCTCACTCGGCTTTTGGGCAGGGCTTCCCTCCTTGGCACTTGGCTTCTCCAAGGGGCGCTTCTCTCTACAAACAGGGTCATTAATCACTGCCCTGCTGTTGACTCGGATGCTACAGTCTTGCAGGTAGCCACCTGCTCGCCAGTCACATTGATTGTCACTGATGGTGACCTCAGCCAGGCCTGAAGGGCGCCAGCCCCACAATGTCCCTGTCTCTAGACTAAGACCACAAATTAAGGGGCTCAGAGCTCCTTGACGAACGGTGTTTTCCACACCTGGAAGTATGTACTTTCGTAACCTCTAATTTCAGATCTGCCTAACTGAAATGTACTGGGTGTGATATTTATTTTTTTCAAAGTAACAGAGTAAATCAAACTTCATACGGATTTTTAAATTTTAATTTTATAAAGGAATTATGAATGCATTTACATGGTTTAAAACTCAGAAAGTGTAGACTCTTATACAGCGAAAATTCCTACTCCCAAGCTCCCCCTCCTCCTGCGCAGTTCCCACCCTGCGTGGGGGCACCGTTCTTGTGGATCCCTCTTAGTTCTTGATGGAGCTTGGTAGTCTGGCACCAGGTTCAAAACCAGTTGACTGCTTCGAAACCAGTGTTGTGCTAGCACATTAAACAGAAAAGGAGGCCTCTTCCTCCGTCATGTATTTGCCATTTGGGATCGAGGTGCCTGCCCCTCCCCTGCCGTGTGGCTGTAAATTCTGTCCTAAGGTCTTTCTCTTTCTCGGTCTCTACAACATAGCCTTTGTTGTGCTAGGAATTTTTATCTCAGCCATCTTTGTCTACGTGTCATTGTTTCAGTGTCTTGAAGATTAAAGCAGATTCCATTACTTGGGAGCTTAGTGAATTGGCCCCAGTTGATCAGATAAGCACCAGAAAACTTCCCTGGAAACCTCCACCAGATAGACTTAGAAAGATCCAGCACAGTCCATTTATCGCGACAGGATTACGGCTGATACCGTCAAAATGGAGACCGTGTGGTTATCTAAACAACTTGAGAGGGTTCTAAGGAGAGAGGAGTCGGGTGGCGTGTGGGCAGGCAGGCGCGCTCAGCCTCAGGCTGGTGCACCCTGAAGCCAGGACCTTCTCTGGGCAGAGCTCAGTGGCCCAGGCAGCAGAGTGACCAGCATTCCTATAGTCAGAAAGAAAAGTCCGGGCAGAGGAGTCTTTGGGGAGTTCTGGTTGCCCACCTCCTGGCACTCTTCCCCCCGGATCTGGCTGGAAAGGCATGTGGCAGCCTGGTCATTATCAGCACCACCTCTGAAACTGAGGAGGGTGGTCACCCTTCTACACACACACACGTGCACACACACAAACTTTGTCCCCAAACTACACTTCTCTGAAGTGCTTTTAATTCACTGACTCAGGTGGTCTAGACCAGTTTGGAGGGGTCCCCAGTGCTGTTCGATGGCTCCGCCGTGAAGCTAGAACCCCCTCCCCTGAATAAACTTTCCTTGTGTTTGACCTGCTGCCCCGTTTCCCTGTGAGCTGGCACCACGTTTGAAGATGCGCACTGGTGACCCCAGAGAGACAGCCCCAGGCGCCCCTAGACTCAGACTCACAAGGACAGGGGGTTGCTGAGGTCTCAGTGGGAGGCATTAACATTCAGTCATAAGCAGCCAAAACTGGCGTTCTTACATGGTGCGTATGATTTACGTAGTGATACAGTAAATATTTAATTAACAAGAAAATGTCCCTCCAAGCCATGCCCAGTGTCCTGTGGGTTACTGCACTTTGCATCAGGGGCAGATGAAGGGAAAGGAAGCACCTGCTTTGGGTAAACTGCCTGGTCTGAAGGAAACAATTACAACCTGTTTCCCCAGGAACAGCCCAGGAAGTCCGTTCTGGCCCATGCCTGGCAGGAAGCTCTCCAGCTTCTGAGCAGGGACAGCCATCCGGGGGGCTGCTTGGGCTCCGGGTGAGCTCTCGCTTGGTCAGGAGACCCCACACACATGCCACAGCCGGGAGGACACTTGCCCCAGGGGACTGTGGACGGGGCCTGGGGCTTGAGGCACAGAGAGGAGACTACAGAGTAAGGAATGAGTCTGCGGATAAAGAGGATGGATGAGGCCTGAGAGCTGCTGGGCGGGAGGTGCCTGCGGGACGTCTGGGCGGAGGGCCGGTGACGTCCACATGCGGGGGCCATCATCACATGAAATAAGGAGAAGAGATGGCACCCAGGAAGTGTGGGTGGGCTGAGACAGGGAGAGGCTAAGGATGGATGTCCACAGGTGAGTGGCCAGGACCTCTCTGGCCAGGGTGCAGCCGGGGCAGCAGTGATGCTCTGAGACTCAGGCGTTACGTCCCAGGGGTGAAGTCCTGACTACTGTGGATGGGCTGTTCTGGGTGGAGGGCAGGGCTGTGGTAGGTGAAACCTGCTGTGGCAAGCGGAGGACAGGTGCCTGTCTGAAGGATGGCCATCAGCTTTCACGTCCTAGTTGGTGATCTCAGCCCTCAGGCTGCCAGAGGTGGGTGGTGAGCAAGAGGAAATGAATGTGGACTTTTGCTGGAGCTTTCCAGATCCACACGTGAACCATGGGTCAGTGACCAGGTGGATGGGTGGCTTGTGGTCCAAGGCACACTGTCCTTGCTGGGCAGAGTCATGGAGGGTGATAGAGACGTATGGAGTCTGCGGTGTGCCTGAGCCCATAGCCCACTCCTGCCAGCTGGCTGCGTGCATCCCGTCCCAGCTCCTCGTTCAGTGATGTCATAGTCACAGCCTGAAATCGGCCATGGTGGGGTATTTACACCGTGCAGATGGGCAAATGCTACACATCAGGGCTTTATTTTCCAGAGAGCCAGTTGTTAAACGTTTACTAGCACACCTCTCTGGGATGGGGGAGTGAGGGGTGCATGTCGGCAAACGAAAAGGGGGGAGTCTAAAATGAGGGGCCTCGAGTGCTGAGGAGTTTGGACGCTCTCCTGAGAGCTGTGGGAAGCCATTGAGAAGCAGTGTAATGACAGCATATTACTTGAGAGGGTGATGTTTGAAATCCACCTGCCTAGATTCAAATGCTTGCTCTACCACTTACTAGCTGTGTGACCTTGGGCAGGTTACTTAACCTCTCTGACCCTTGATTTCCTCATCTGTGAAATGGGAGAAATAATGTCTGCTTCATATGGTTCTTATGAGATTTAGATGAGTTTTACACGTAGAGCACTTAGAATAGAGCCTGGTGCGCAGTAAGTATTCAGTAAATGTTAGCTATTGTAGAAGTGTCCAGATCGTGCAATGACGTGATCATAAGGGAAGCTCATAGCCACGGAGGTGACAAGGACAGCTTCAAGAGAGAGTGGGCCTCAGGCTGGGTCTTGAAGGGTGTCTCTGCGGAGAGGAGGGAGGAGGACCTTAGGGGTGGAAGAAGCAGTGTGTGAGGAGAGCAAGGGTTTTCCCGAGTGTTGGGGTTAATGGGTTTTCAATAAACGTGTGTCATGTGATTATTGAAACGCGGCTGGAATGAAAAATGGAAGAAAAAGCCGTAGGCTTGAAAAAACAAAAATCCCCCGTGAGGCTCCTGCAGCGTTCCCAGCCCAAAGGCCGCTTCCTCCAGGACCAGAAGCCACTTGGTGACGGGTCCAGGCACCACCCCTGACCTGGCCAGGCAGGCAGCCTTCCAGCCAAGAGCGACTCCTGCCCTCCTGGGTCCGGCGGGGATGGGGGGCTGGGACGGGGAGGGGAGGCTGCAGGGGCCTGACGGGTGTTGCTGGGGAGTCAGCCAAGCACCGCAGGGTTACCATCTCTCTCTGTCTTGAAGGGGAGAGGAGAGAGACCCCTTCGGTCCCTGGCTTTCGGCCCTTCCTGTTGTCATAATGGCTCTTTGTTGGTGTCAAAGGCCCTTCTGGACCGATGGGGCAACATTTCACCCTTGCCACACTTGACACACGGCTGCAGAGTCCGGCTGACTGTTTCACAGGCTGCCGTCGCCTCAGCCACACTCTGGGAGGTTAGCTGGCGGGGTGACGAGCGGGTGTTATGCCCAGTTCTGCACAGTAGTGTCAGGGGGAGGGGCAGCAGGGTGCTCTCAGCTATGCCGATGAGCACTCTCGGCTGGGGCACGCAGGCCTGGAACCTTCCACAGTTCACCTGCCTCAACCAAGCACTCTCCCACTGGGTTTGGAGAAGGGTTGGCAGTGGCAGAGAGCAGAACGTCTCTCGTTCTATCCCCCAACAGCCCCTCCTCAGTCACCAACATCCCCCCACCCCGTCCTTCCTCCCAAATGAGATGGAAAAATAAAGATGAGGCGATGGTGCCCCGGTGGTGAACAGAGAGCGGAGACCCAAGCTGGACCTGATTTAAGGGACTTGGGGAACTCAGGTTATTTGGAAGGAGAAGATAAATACACATAAGAAAGATGAAAGATAGGCAGACATTGCTCCTTTGGTCAGTATTTCTCACATGTTCTCCTCCTGGGGTCCCATGTCATTTACAAATGGCATTTACCAGGAAGCTCAGAGCAGCGTGTCGGCTATTAGCTGCAGTAACCCTTTGGAAACACAATAGAGTGGCATAGATTTAGACCATCCTAAAACCAGCTCCCAACTAGGGGCTTTTCTCAGACAAATTCTTTGGGTGTGTTAGACCCACTTGGGCTTAAGGCAGGTCATGTGCACTCCATCCCCACGATGGCAGCCAGTTTATCTTCCGCCGGCCACGCCTGCCCAGCAGCTCTCAGCTGACGCTCCCTGGAAACCCTCCATCTCTCCTCCCCTGGCCGGGTCTCCTGACAGGTCAGGCCAAGGGGTTGACCCGGAGCAGGGGGAACTGGTCATCCTCTTTCTCTGCGCCCTGGTGGGGATGTGCTGCGCAGATCTCCCTTCAGGACCGAGGCCCTCGTTCTCCTGGCTGACAAGAGTGTTGTCTGCTGATAGGGGGCCAGCTGGATTCCTCCCCAAAGAACAAGGTTATGCCCCCACCGCAGGGACAGCTGCATCCAGTGCCTGGACGATGCAGAGGTGCATGCTCTCAGCCCTTTGCCTCCATCCGGCACCTCTCTGAAGGGCCCCTCAGCTTCAGAGCTCCCGGGGGATCAGCTGAGCTCTCTGTGCTGACTGCACGCTGCTCGCCCCCGTGTGCGAGGCTGCTTCTCTCCCCACCTCGGTGTCCTTCCCAAGCACACTCCTCAGGGAACCACTTGTGTGTAAATCTCCGTCCCAAAGTCTGTTTCCCAGGGAAGCCGACCCCTGACACTGAGAGATACTGGACAGGAGGACTGTCAGCGCTGAGGTCCAGGCCTGGGTGGTCTGCAGGCTCCACACCAGCAGGGAGGCTGGGTGGTGGGAGACGCAATGTGGGGAGGCCCTCTGTCCGGGAGGCTGGGAGGTTGGGGAAGGAGTGACCCGGGGAGGAGTTAACTCTGACGGATGCCTGCCCGGCCCTGTGCATCCCGTGGGGGGTTGTCTGCTCCTGCTGTGGGTCAAGGAGAGGAGGAGAAGTCCGAGGGAGCCCCGATGCTG
This sequence comes from Camelus ferus, assembly GCF_009834535.1. NCBI lineage: Eukaryota > Metazoa > Chordata > Mammalia > Artiodactyla > Camelidae > Camelus > Camelus ferus. The sequence goes on along the minus strand of NC_045704.1, from coordinate 66,593,424 downwards.
TCTAGAGAGGGTCAGCTCTTTGATGCTGCAGAAGCAGCCTTATTCCTGGTTGCCGGGGCAAACGCACCTCGCCAAGCCACTGCTTCCCTCCATCTGAAGTCAGATGGGCAGTTACGCAGCTAGACTCGCTGTTAGCCAGCTCCTCGGAGTGAGTGAGATGCAAATGCAACAGATAAGAGAATAAGATAAGAGGGGAGAGAAGCCAGGAGCTGCTGTGTGGTCTCCTGGAAGAGAGGGGAGCGGAAGGGAGACGCCAGCTAGGCCTCACCCCAGCTCTGTGGCCTGACTTCATCCCCCAGCCAGGCCCCAAACCAAGTGCGCTCCTTTTGGAAGATCACTGGATTTCCTCAGTCTGAACACAAGCCCCCGACTATGACAGGAGCCAGGAGTGAGGGTCTTCCTCTTTGTGCCGGAGCAAGATACCCAAAGGCACTGTTTTCTGAGAACTCAGAGGCCAGAAACACTCACTTACACATCAGACCCCAACCACAGTGACTTCCTGACCTGGGGGCTGAGCTGGCACCACAGCTGGTCACAGCACGCACCTCAGGTCCCCCAGCCCCAACCTCCAAGAGCCCAGAGCAGCTCTGCATCTCCCTTGCCCATTCCAGGCAACTCTAGAAGCCTAGGGTGTAAATTTGTAAGGCCAGGGACCTCACATTGGAGGCTAACTTTTACACGGTGTCTGATACGGAAGCCATGGGAATGCAAGGGACTAGTTGTAAAAGCCATGGGACTCTCTGAGGGTTGCTGGTACCAAAAATCATTCCAACCCTCTCCAGGGGCCGTGCCTGGGCGTTCCCCGTGGTGCGCGCAGTGGAAGAGGGACGGGGCCACAGACACACATCTGTCCAAACGCTACATTACCTCTTAGGAACGAACCCAGGCCCCTTCAGTTTCTGTTAATGTTTTTGTTTAAAAATAATTTTTTTAATGTATCTCTATAATAATCTCAGATGAAGCTGGAAAACCAGCACGAGACACGACTTGTTCCTCACCTTTTTACCCCAAGAGCCCCCAGGGAGACGGAAAATGCCAACACAAAGTTTACAAGGACTTGCGGAACACAAAGCGTGTGATGGGCTCTCCAGGGTGGCCGCCAGGCTGCTTTCGAGCAGGTAGCGAAGGAGGGCTCGGTGCCACTCGGGGGTAGCAGAGAGTTGGTGTTGCAGAGATAGAGTGGGGGGAGGGGGGTAAGAGTGAGCACCCCAAGAGGAGCCCTTGGATGACTCTGGACCAGCTGCTGTTTTCTAGAAGAGGGGCAACTCCTGCTGCCAAGGGCCCTGGCACACAAGGAGGAAAACCCAATTCTGGAACACCACATGCAGTTAAAAGGCAGCTCAGTTTTGTCCTTTAGGGTGGCACACTGCTCTGCAGTTCTGATGACCAGTTCTGTGCATTTTGTCTGTGCTGCTGACGGCTCTCCATCACGCACTCACATTGTCAGAGGCTCTGGACAGGATGGCCATGCAGCCCTTGTAATGGGGGGCAGGGTCTCCCCCCGCTTACTTGTCCAGAGCAGGTGAACTTCAGTTGCAGGCTGGCTCCTGCCTGTGGGGTTTCCCACTGTGTTCGGTCTGATCCCTGGAGCCCGTGTGACTCCGGATGACCCTGATATGGAATAATAAGCAAAAAAGTTACATGATATAATGGCCCCTATCATCAGATGTCCTCTTAGGTAATTTAAAATGATGAAACGTTTCCTCCTTTCTGAGCACGTGCGTGTGTGTGATGTGCACACATACACTCAGGCATGCACATACGCACTCTCACCCTGTGTTTCTTTATATATCTATAAATTTCGAATTCCTCATTGTAATGACGATAAAAAGCCTAGCTCAACTTCACCTCTAAGATGTGTTGGGTGGGTCAAAGGGCAGCACGCAAGCTGCCCAGAAAGATGAAGTGCTGTAGAAATGCCAGAGGTCCCCCCCAATGACCATATGCCATCACTTGTATCTGGTTGCTCTGCACCTTGCCCTTCGTGCACAGACAACGAAGGTGCATCTGAGCCTCAGACTCAGGCTCTCAACGACCCCTGTGTCAACAAGACTGAAGATGAAGAAACATGGTAGGACGCGGGCGTTTTTTCTGGGAAGACTGACCGAGCAGTTCAGTACGTACAGGGCAGAATTCCATGCAGCCTTCGAACCCTGAGCCCAGACTCAGCATTAACAAACCCAAAAAGTTCCACTTCTCTGACTGTGAGGGTGCTACAGTCACCCTTCACATGGCCATTCAGTGTGAAGTTCAAGAAGCACTTTGATTAAGACACACTTTGTCCTGGACTTTCACTGGCGGTTGATGAGCAGAGCCCAGAGAACAGTCTGAGCACCACATTCTCCCCTGGGTGGAGCATCTTAGTCACAAAGCCACTGCCTGACCCAGGTGTGTAGGATAGGGGTAGGGGTGTGTGTGTGTGTGTGTGTGTGTGTGTGTGTGTGTGTGTGTGTGTGTGTGTGTGTGTGGAAGAAGGGGCAAAGGTGTGGGACCATTTTTAACCCGTCTTCTCTGCTAGATTTCCTGTGATTTAAGCCACTTTAAAGTACCCTTAAGTCCACATGCAAAGGAGCTCAGTAGCAACCATTAAAGAACTTTTAAGTCTGTGGTAGCTGGTAGGTGTTCCGGCCTTCCAGTAGCATGAGGTAAGACCTGGGGTTCTCAGGCAGTCCCTGGTTTGGGCTGTTTATTAAAGTTCTAAATGGAAGTATTCCCTCCTGCCAGGTCTGGAAAAGCCCTGGGTGGGGGGGTGTGTATTTGTGTGTGTGTGTTGAGGGGTGGATGTACTTAAGGCAAAGGAAATTCTGCAAGAGGGCTGCCAAGACAAAGCCAAGAAAACAGAATAAGCAGAGAGAAGTTGGTGTCCCACCGCTACAGAGAAACAGGCTTCCATGTGCCAGCGAGACCTCCATCCAACAGCATGCAAGCCTGAACTCCCTTTAGACGTGGCATCTTTGTCCGTCACCCTCACGAGGTTGGGTGTAGCACAACCTGGGTGTAATGCAAGAAACGCAGTTTGGAAACAGAAGACCTGGACTTGAGTCCCAGCTCTGTCACTCACCTGCTGTGGACTGGGAGCAAGCCCCCTCCGAGGTGACTCCTTCACGTGTAGCTGGCAGTAAGACCCACTCCACGGGGTCTTGAAGCTGAACCTACCAGAGCCAGCGGGTGTGGAAATGCTCTGTAAGCTGACAGCGCTATGGAAATAGACAGCATTGCTGTTACTGGAGAGATTCACCACGTGATTCATCCCGGGTCACCTGTGAGATGTCAGCTGGAGGGGGACGCTCCCAGGAGCAGACACTGCCACAGCTGGAGCCGGTGGACCGTTTTTTTCCTAAACAAACAGTAAATGAACAAAATCTCGCCAGAGTCCAATGACAACCATCCCTTCAGCTTTGGCGGCTTCTTGAAAGGCAGCCACCACTGGCTAGTCCTTCTCTGTGAGGCAGGGGAGAGGCGGCCCCTCTGTTGGTCGTGTGGAGGGTGGTTCTGTGCATACCCGGCCCTCGCTGGGCTCACAGCAGTTCTCTGCCTTTTCCCTCAGGGTGCAGCACAGACGGCCCTCCGAGTGTGACATTCATCATGTGCCACTCACAGAGCTCAGACTGTCCCTCTCCAACCCTTTTCCTGTGTCAGAACGAGTTTCCTTGCTGTGGGTGTCAGATGGGAAAATCATGACCTCACTGAGCAACAATATTGTATTACAATCACGCATCTGCTCTTATTTCAAATCTTTGGTGCTTCCTATTATTGACAATAAGTGACTTGTCACAACCTGTTGACACCTGGTGAGGTCCCTGAAGTCAAGGCTGAGAACAGACGTCTTTATCTGCACATGAGGTCAGGCACGCGAGGCCAGGCGTCGGCCGACGTGTCCCGGTGCTTCCGAGGCCGGGCCCGGGGGAGGGGGAGGCCCAGGCGGAGCTGCTGCGTGGCGCGCACGAGGCCCTGGGGCCGGTCTCCGCACGGGTGAGCTGGGAGGCCTGCGAGCTCAGCGGCGCTGGCTGTTAGCCGCAGCCCTTCCCGGGGCGCTCACATGGCGGGCCGAGGCCTGCGCTGCCCGGGGGGTCCCCCTGCTGGGGCCCAGAGCCGGCTCCCTTCACGCTCCGTGGCAGCGACAGTTTGAAGTGGACGAGTGCGTGCCGACCTTCTTTCACGTCTGTCTTTGAGGAGTGGCCTCTTGGCAGCAGGAGGTGCCTGAGGTGTGGCTTTGCCGAGGGCTGGCTGAGCCGCGTGCAGGTGGTGCTGCTCAGAGGATTCACGTGAGCAGCCGAAGGAGACCTTCAGGTGCAAGGCACGGAGGTGCGTGCTGAGCGCTGCTCTTGAAGGCGCTCAGACACACGTGCCTTTATCGGGGTCCGTGGATGGATCCGCAGCTTCAGGGGATCTGTGGGTACCAGGGCCAACGCGGGTGTGGATTCGCCCTTTCAGGCGGGAAAGGCCTTGCCGGGGCGGCAGCCTGCGCCGCACACCCTCACGTCGGAGCAGTCTGGGGGCTCGCGGCCCACGAGGGTGGGATGAGATCATCCATGTGGAGAGAACTTTCTGGGTAGTTTGTCACAAGTGTGCTAGTGGCTCTGGGGCCAAGAACAACTGGGTCACACAGCCTGTTTTTGAGACCAGGTTGTGTGAATGATTTGCTCTGTGAATTATTTGTTATTTTCCCCCTGCAGCTCAGAAAAAACTAGTCTGATGGGCTTGGCCTGTGAGGCAAAGAGGGCTTGTGAGGTAAAGCTGCACGGCTGTGGGAGCCACAGGAAGGGGCAGAGTGGCCGCCTGAGTACTAAAGCCTCCGTGGGGCTAGTAGCCAAGCCAACCTGAAGGCTGGCTGAGTCAGGAAAATGAAGAGGTTTCTTTCCAGCTCTTGGAAGAAGGAGATGGTTAGTGGCAAGTGGGGAAAGGAGGAACGGGAGGAACCAGACATACTGGGCTTCGGGGAAAGGCCCGGGCACTGTGGGTCCAGGGGTGGTGGGGACAGTCCCGCTGTCACCCACTACCCAGGAGGACTCAGCTGCAGCTCAGCGGGGGCTTCGTAGTCAGGCCAGACCCAGGCTCGGTCCTGGCCCTGCCTCTTAATCCCTGTGGAACCTGAGGGACTCGTGAGCCCCTCCGATCAGCAGGTTCCTCACTGCGAGATGGGAGAGCACGACTTCCTCCCTGAGATGTGGTCAGGACGCAGTCGAGTGAGTATGCGAGGTACTTGCCATGGTGCCTGGAACAGAGCAAGCACAGTGCTCGGTGTTTTCCTGCGGTTGCAGTGGGACTGTTACCATTACCAGTGCTACGTAACAAACAGCACAAATTTCGTGGCCAAAAACCCAACCATTTTGTTAGGCGTATGGACTCTGTGGGTCAGAGATTCAGAAAGCACACAGCAAGGATGGCTCATCTCTGTTCCAGGATGTCTGGGACATCAACAGGGAAGGTTCGAAATCGGAGCTATCCCAGCGGCTGGGAGCTAGTGTCACCTGAAGGGTCCTTCTCTCACATGTCTGGGGCCTGGCCTGGGAGGGACTTGAAGATGAGGACTGCTGGCCAGAGGGCCTCACATGGCCTCTCCGGGTGGCTGTCCCACAGCATGGCATCTCAGGGTAGTTGAACTTCTAACACGGTGCCCCGCTTCTTCCAGAGCGAGTGTCCCAAGAGAACCAGGCAGACGCAGAATCGCCTTTTCTGACCTGGCCTCCAAAGTTGGCTGCATTCTGTTGGTTACAAGCACGTCTCCAGTGTTGGCTGCAAGGGCCTTTCTGGTTGGGAGGCGTGTGAGAGAACGTGTAGACATGATTTAGAGCCATCGAAGTGAATAAAGAAGAGGATAACACCTATGCTTACAGTTTAAAAAACCCATTCACTTAATCTCCACAATACCTTTGAGAGGGGGGCAGGCAAGCAGCATGACCCCATTTTGCAGTATGGAATCAGGCTCAGTGAGGCCGGGCACTTCACTCCCCTGAGCTGCAGGATGAGGAGCTCATACACGACGCCCTCTCTGGTCCCTCTCAGCTCTGAATCGCGGCATTTTTCTGTTCCTTGTAGAAGGAGGCAGTCCTGAAAAGTTGGCTGTCGTGCAGGAAGCAAAACTTTATGTATTGTTTCAGCAATTTCTGCGACTTCCCCAGACAAACTGAATTGCCTCCACTTAGCACACACCTGGATTCTGAAGGCAGCTAATTTTAGATTTCTTGGTTCAGTGCCAAGTATCAAAAGAGCTGAAAGGATAATCTTTGCTCAGTTGGAGAACAAATTCCTTCACCTGAGCTCAATTCTGGTGCCTCGTCTCAAGATAAGAGACCCCCATTTACCACATAACTTAAAGCTGAAACATTTCAATCAGAGCAGGAAAAGCAAACAAGATCACCTCCAAGCAAATGACTCACTGAGCAAGTCAACACTAAGAATGAAGCTTTTATGGGTATAAAATGACTGAATTTGTGCAGATACAATGCACTCTACTCAGTACTTGTGGCCCTGATTTGGTGACTGAAAAACATTTTCACATTATCTATTTTAATTGACTCAGGAGTGATACAAGAATGAAAACTTCATTAGTAAAGGACACCTGTGAAAATTTACTTCATAATTTCAATTTTATAAATTTAGGTTTCTAGAAACTGGATTTTCTTAAAATGTGGCCAACCTGTACTATACAGTTTTCTAGTCACTGTTAGAGAAGCTGATCTTCATCTGTTCATGGTTTCCATCTCTTCCTGGTTGTCTTGGGAGGCAGTGCCTTTCTAAGACTTTGTCCGTTTCTTCTAGGCTATTCATTTTATTGGCATATGGTTGCTCATAACAGACTCTTAACAATGCTTTGTGTCTCTGTGGCAACAGTTGTAACTTCTCCTTTTTCATTTCTGATTCTACTGATTTGGGCCCTCACTTTTTTTTCTTGATGAGTCTGGCTAAAGGTTTATCAATTTGGTTTATCTTTTCAAAGAACCAGCTTTTAGTTTCATTGATTTTTTTCTACTGTTTTTTCAGTCTTTATTTCATTTATTTCTGCTGTGATCTTTATGATTTCTTTCCTTCTACCAACTTTGGGTTTTGTTTGTTCTTCTTTCTCTAGTTGCTTTAGGTGTAAGGTTAGGTTGTCTGAGATTTTTCCAATTTCCTGAGGTGATCTTGTATCACTATGAACTTCCCTCTGAAAACTGCTTTTGCTGCATCCCATGGGTTTTGGATCATCATGTTTCCATTTTCATTTGTCTCTAGGTATTTTTTATTTCCTCTCTGATTTCTTCAGTGATCCAACAGTGTAGGAGGGCTCCCTTTTCTCCACACGCTCTCCAACATTTATTACTTGTAAACTTTCTCATGATGGCCATTCTGCCCAGCGTGAGGTGCTGCATCCTTGTGAACTTGATTTGCTGTTCTCTAATTAGTGACGCTGAGCATCTTTCCACGTGCCTGTGGGCCGTCTGCATGTCTTCATGGGAGAAATGTCTTGTTAGGTCTTCTGCCCATTTTTTGATTGGGTTGTTTGTTTTTCTGATATTGAGCTTTGTGAGCTGTTTGTGTATTTTGGAAGTTAATCCCAGTTACATCATTTACAAATATTTTCTCCCATTTTTGTAGGATGTCTTTTCTTTTTGTTTCTGGTTTCCTTTGCTGTGCCAAACTTTTAAGTTTGATTAGGTCCCATTTGTTTATTTTTGTTTTTGTTTCGATTACCATAGGAGATGTATTCAATAAAATATTGCTACGGTTTATGTCAAAGAGTGCCCTGCCCATGTTTTCCTCTAGGAGTTTTCAGGTATCTGGTCTTACATTTAGATCTTTAATCCATTTTGAGCTTATTTTTGTATATGGTGTTACAGAATATCCTAATTTCATTCTTTTACATGTCGCTGTCCAGTTTTCCCAGAACCACTTATTGAAGAGACTCTTTTTCTCCATTGTGTATTCTTGCCTCCTTTGTCATAGATTAATTGACCATAGTGTGGGATTTATTTTTGGGCTTTCTATCCTGTTCTATTGATCTATGGTATGTCTTTGTGCCAGTACCATACTGTTTTGACTACTGTAGCTTTGTAGTATAGTCTGAAGCCAGGGAGCATGTTTCCTCCAGCACTGTTCTTCTTTCCCAAGATTGTTTTGGCTGTTTGGAGTCTTTTGTGTTTCCATACAAATTTTTTAAAATTTTGTTCCAGTTCTGTGAAAAATGCCATTGGTGATTTGATAGGGCTGGCATTGAATCTGTAGATTGCCTTGGGCAGTACGGTTATTTTAACAGTATTGATTCTTCCAATCCAAGAACAGGGTATGTCTTTCCATCTGTGTCATCTTCAATTCCTTTCATCAATGTCTTACAAATTTCAGAGTACAGGTCTTTTGCCTCCTTAGATTTATTCCCAGATATTTTATTCTTTTTGATGCAATGGTAAATGAGATTGTTTCCTTAATTTCTTTCTGATATTTTATGGAAATGCAACAGACTTCTGTATATTAATCTTGTATCCTGCAATTTTACCAAATTCATTGATGAGCTCTAGTAATTTTCTGGTGGTGCCTTTAGGGTTTTCTATGTATAGTATCATGTCATCTGCACACAGTGACAGTTTTACTTCTTCCTTTGCAGTTTGGATTCCTCTTAGTTTCTTTTCTTCTCTGATTGCTGTAGCTAGGACTTCCAAAACTATGCTGAATAAAAGTGGCAAGAGTGGGCATCCTTGTCTTGCTCCTGATCTTAGAGGGAATGCTTTCAGCTTTTCACCATTGAGTGTGATGTTAGCTGTGGTTTTGTCATATATGGCCCTTATTATGCTGAGATATGTTCCCTCTATGCCCACTTTATGGAGAGTTTTTATCATAAATTGATGTTGAATTTCATCAAAAGCGTTTTCTGCATCTATTGAGATGGTCGTATGGTTTTTATTCAGTTTGTTAAAGCGGCGTATCACTCAGGTTGATTTGCAGATACAGAAAAATCCTGTGGCTCTGTGATAGATACCACTTGATCACGTTGTATGACCCTTTTAATGTAATGTTGGAGCTGGTTTGCTATTATTTTGTTGAGGAGTTTTGCATCTATGTTCATCAATGATATTGGCCTGTAATTTTCTTTTTTTGTGATTATCTTTGTCTGGTTTTGGTATCAGGACGATGGTGGCCTCATATAATGAGTTTGGAGCTATCCCTTCCTCTGCAACCTTCTGGAATAGTTTCAGAAGGATAGGTGTTAACTCTTCTCCAGATATTTGGTAGAATTCATCTATGAAGCCACCTGGTCCTGGACTTTTGTTTGCTGGGAGTTTTTTTTTTTTTTTTAATTACTGATTCAGTTTCATTAATGATAATTGGTCTGTTCATATTTTCTATTTCTTCCTGGTTCAGTCTTGGGAGATTGTGCATTTCTAGGGGTTTTTCCATTTCTTTCATTGTGAGCACTCAGTCAAGTGTTTATTCAGTACTTTTGCAGCATCCAGCATTGTGCTGGGCATCGTGGGGAACAAAAAAAGCATAAGCCACCATTCCTACCACCATACACCCCAATCTAATTGGAGGGCTGAGAAACACACACATAGGCCACAGTAAACAAGCCAGTTTCCTATACAACATTATATCAAGCAAGAATATAGTTCCAGGTATGTGACGCTATTGAAGGAGAAATAGGTCAGTCTATCAAGTGCTATTTATCATGTACCCCAGATAGTAAGGACCAAAGGAGAACTGATGAAGAAAAACATAACATTATAGTCTTGTAGTTACAAAGCTTTGAAAACACTCTCCTATTCATGATTTTATTTATTTCTGACAACTTTGGAGGTAGTCTGAATTAGGATTATAACTCCTCTTCTATGAAAGGAGGAAACTGAAGCCCCAGAAGGATAAACGATTTTTATCTCAGGGATTTCATGGATGTGAACCCAGAGACTCTAACTCCAAATCAGATACTCTTTTCCCTGCATGACACTGACCCCACATGTGGCAGCCTTTTTAAAGAAGGGTTTTCCCAAGAGGGGACTTGAACTGGGCCTTGAAAGAGGGGCAAGGGATGGGCAATCTGAGAAGACTGGGCATTCCAGGAACCTGAAAAGCTAGACTAGAGCTGGAGGACAGACATGAAGCGTGTAGGAGGCAGGAGCAGCCCAGCCTGGCTGTAGTGGATGGTTCTCATGGGAGAAGAAAGTGGAGGAAGCTTGAACACATAGAGATGAGCCAATTTAAAGAGACCTAGATCTCTGGGCTGAAAACGGTGCACAGCCACCCAAACTCAGAAGTGGTATGAGGTTTTTTTTTAACAGTATTCAGTTGGACCCAGTCATTCTGGGAATTCATGGATATAAAGAAGTAACCTTAAATATGGAAAAACAATTTCTACAAAGATGATCATCAAAACCTTATTGGCACCAACATGCCAGTAGTGGTTCTGCTAAGTGAGGTTAGGCTGTTAGGTCCTTCTCATTCCCATATTTCCTACGTTTCCTACATTTAGGAGGAGGGATTCCTTCTAGATACAGGAACATTCATGAATGAGCTTCTATGGGACCCTTATAACTGGTCCCCAAGGAGATATGGTCCTGGCATAATTCATTACCAGTTTATCACCAACATCCCCTTGGGGCTGACTGACCTGTGACTTCACCTCCTTCTCATTCTATAGAACTGTTCTGATGGAGGACGTAAGACACACACACACACACACACACACACATATACACTTTAGAGCACAGCACACTCACAAGCTAATATCTAGTGGGTTATTTAACCATTAGAAAAAAAAAAAAAAAAACACACTCCATGTATGTTTTTCTTTGGAAAACAAACCTGCTCTTTACTATAAGTGAAAAGATTGTCAGCGGGAAATTAGGATTACTAAAGACTGAGAGCTCACCAGAGCCAAGCAGACTGGAAAAGGCCAGGCAAGCGGAGGAAAGCCCCGCAGGATGCAGTAAGACACTGCTGAGGGCAGAGGGTGGGGCTCACCCCCGCTGCGGCTCGGTCAGCACTGTGGCACCCTAATGGGGAAGGCCTGGGCATGTATCAAATAATAAATGCAGTAGGCTGAATAATGATCCCCAAATATCTCTGGAACCCATTAATGCTACCTTATAGGAAAAAGGATCTTTGTAGTTGTGACCAAGTTAAGGATTCTGAGATAGGGACGTTATCCTGGATTATCTAGGCGGGCCCTAAGTGCAATCACAAGGTTCCCTTTGGGAGATGGGGAGATTTGACACCCACAGAAGAGGATAAGGCAGTGTGACCACAGGGACCATTGGAATGATGCAGCCACAAGCCAAGGAATGCCAGCTGCCACCAGAGTTGAAAGAGGCAAGGAGCAGACTCCCCCTTGGAGCCTCCAGAGGGAGCCCAGCCTTGCCAACACCTTGATTTTGCACCAGGGAAACTGACTGCAGACTTCTGGCCTCCAGAGCATGAGAGAATACCATTGTGCTGTTTTAAGCCCCCAGATCCGTGGCAATTTCTTATAGCGGCCACAGGAAACTAATGCAATGAAAAACTGTAACATTGGAAAGACAGATTTCCCTGGGAAAGGGTGTGGCATGGAAGCAAGGGCAGCTGTGGTCAGGCATGAATTGCTGGAGCAGAGTTGAGAACTGAGGGAGGATGAGCTGGACTTGGACCGATTAACTGTGAAGAGTGGAGGCAACAGTGCATAGGAGCTGGCTCCTACTGGCTCGAAGAGTCACTGAGCACACCTTCCCCAGCTCTGCCTTCAGAACCATCATGTTGGTAGCTTGAGATCAGCCATGGTGAGAATATTTACACCATGGAATTCAGAAAACAGTACAAAACAGAGATTTTCTCCCTGAGAGCCAGTTGTTAAATATTTGCCACTGAAGGAAGGGAGGAGGAGAAGTGGAAGATGGATTAGAACTAGATGGATTAGGTCTGGAAGACTAGCGTTGTCATTTGCATAAACAGTTATGTGCCATTAATAGAAATGGGAACATTGGAAAGACGATCTAATTTTAGAGAGATGAATTCAGTGTGAGAGTTGGATTTTCTCCTTGCATTTGCCTTGTTTATATTTACATTCTACTCTATGTCACATACTGGGCCAGGAACAAGGGATACAATAATGCTGTAAGATTTAGCCTAGTCAAGTGGAGAAGACAGAATTACAGTAGAATTGGGTGAGTGCTAATAGAGATAGAAGCAAATCACAAAGCCCATGTGTGGGAGAAGTGTGGGTGGGGTGGGGTGAGGACTTCCCAGATGAGATGACCTCCGCACAGCCTGAAGGAAGAGTAAACATCTGCCAGATGTGGAAAATCATGGGGGGAGAGGGAAGTTTAAACAGCAAGACTTGCAGTGACCCAGTGGGGAGAGAGGACAGAAGTGAACGGTGGTGTCTGGTTGGGAGGATGAGAAGGATGGTGGTCAAAGGGGCTACTTTCCTCTATGGAGGAGCTAGAAGTTACATTCACAAGATTATTGAGTGTGGCCAACTCAAGTCTAGCCTGAGTGGCATTAATCATCAAGGTGTCGGATGGATGGATGACAGAGTGAGAGATCAAGGAGATCACGCGGGGAGGGGAAAGGACCCAGCAGCTAGCACGCCACCCTCTGTGAGAGGAGAGGAGAGGAGGGAAGGAGGTGGGAGCTGGCCAGTGGGGACAGTGGGGGAGCTGGAAGCTGGAGCGGAATTCAGAAGGCAGAGCTGAAGCCCGGATGAGCAGGCAGGCCCTAGACAGCGGAAGCTCAGCTGGTTCTCTGCTCCGCGAAGGTGGACGCTGGCTGTCTGTCTCCTGCGCAGTCCCAGCACCTAGCCCAGTACCCAACACTCAGTGCTCATTCAATAAACATGCGCTGGAGAAATAAATGGGCGAGGGTCTGTTTATTCCAGAGCCACTGGACACAGGACACAGGAAGGCAGGCATTTCCGTTTTCTTACGGTGAGGGCCTTCCAGCGAACCAGCAGGCTTGGCTCTCAGTCAGAATCGGATGCACTGGGTGAGTTATTACTGCTGGCGGTGGGTGGGACTGGCACAGACTGGGGTCTCCAGGATCGCAGTGAGCAAAGGTCTAGACGTGTTGATCAGGGTGGCGAGTGCAGGAGACGTAAGGACTTAGGTATGGCTGGAGCACGGTGTAGGTGGGCAGCAGTGGGGGTGGAGCCTGAGTGTTGTGTTGAAGGGTTCAGATTTTACCCTGAAAGTGATGGGGAGCTACTGGAAGGTTTTGAACATGGGAACAACAAATTCAGTCTTACATTTGGGAAAGACCAATGTAAAACTCTGTCACCCGTGCAAATTAGACTGAAAGGCATGAGGCAAGAGGCAGGGAAACTCATAGGCAGCTGCTGCAACGGTCCGGGTGGGAGCTGAGATCCTAACCCAGCGCAGTGGTGCTGGGACACGAGCGGAGGCAAAATTGGGAGAGACTTAGGAGGTTCAGTCAACGACTTGGGGTAAAGACAGCAAGTCCTGAAAATGCTATCACTCAAGAGATGGATCTTTGTGGAAAGCAGGGGGTGGCCCTCACACTGACTAGCAACACGGGGCGTGGAGACCACAGCGTGTACTGCTGGACACTGGACACGACTTCCAGTACCTGGTCATGGCAGCATCGTCCTCACCAGAGGGAGCCCCTCCTCACCTGCCTCTGTGAGCCCGGCTCCCCGCGCATAGGTGGGCCTCAGGTACGTCTCTTTGCTGGAGCCCAGGTCACATGTCTGCACTTTAAGGGAAGACGAAAAGTGAGCATCTAGACTTTCTCTGCTTCTCACCTAAACTCTTCAGGTGGGGACTTCTCCACTGAAGAAGGCTGTGCAGAGGGGCCGGTCAACCATAAAAAAGAAAAAAAGACAAATGTTCACTAAAAATACGAAGAATGAGGAAAACAAAGATGACCAAGACAAGAACCCAGGGAAAGCCAGTATTTAAGAGAGAGGTACAGAGTCAGTGAAGGAAACCGAGAAGGAAGAATCTGAAGCTAAAAGGAGATTCAGAAGAGCCAGGCGGAGCAGTGTCGCAGGAGCCTGGGGAAGAGAGGACTTTGAGCAGGGCTGAGCACCCACTGCACTGGATGGTTGAGAGGTGGCCAGGTAGCCGGAGGGGAAGCGTTTTCAGGGACAGATGGGGGTGAAAGCCAGAGCAGAAGGGCTCAGGAGTGAGTCACGTTAGTGAGGACAGAATGTAGACCTCTCTTCAAGAAGTTTGGCTGGGAAGCAGAGGACAAAAAAAGAGAAAGTCGAAACTAAGGGGTGGCGCTGAGTGGGAGGGGTGGATTTGGGGTTTTGAGCCCAGAGCGTGTGTGTATGTTTATAGGTGTGCGTGCTGGGCCAACCCTGTGTTCCCTGAGGATGCCCACGGGCTGTGCGGAGAACCAGTTTAGTAACAGCCTCTCCCTTTGTGCTGCTCTGAGAAAGTTGCTCTGTTCAGCAAAAGGTATTAGGGTTCTTTTTAAGATTTTAAACTAGCCATGAAGCTCTCCTTCTTCAGGGATTAAGAACAGAGGACATCTCAGCTTTATATGTAGTGTTTGCAAATGCTCATTGCAAAAGGCATCCTGAAAGGATGAAGTGGGAGGCATGGGTTGGGAGTGGGAGATTGGGATTGAGCACGACCTTGTAATACCTTTATCTGGAGCATCCTTTCCAGCTCCAGGACAGTAATGACACCCAGCTCAGACTCCTCTGGAACGCGGGCTGGGACCGCCGCTGCCCACCTCCTTCTGTGCCTGTCCTGGGAGACTCGGCACGTTGGATGCTCTCGGTATCCTCCTGCCTCTCATGCTTACAAATCCAAGAGCTGATCCACAGTCAGCTGCCTCTCCCCGGGGAGAGCCCAAGGAAAGTATCAGACCTCTTTTGAATTATTCATTAAAGTTGCAGCCTTCTATCACTCCAAAGACCTCTAATCTGTAAACTCACACAAATACTATGTATGAATGAATAAAAGCTTCTATCTTCCAAAGAGCTCCAAGCACTTTCCCTTATATTACCACTTACCCTCCGAAATATGCCCAGGAGTTATATCCAGAGAAAACTCCAATTTGAAAAGACACATGCACCCCACTGTTCACAGCAGCACTATTTGTAATAGCCAAGACATGGAAGCAACCTAAGTGTCCATCAAAAGATGAATGGATAAAGAGGATGTGTGTGTATATATATATATATATATATATATATATATACACACACAATGGAATACTACTCAGCCATAAAAAAGAATGAAATAATACCGTTTACAGCAACATGGATGGACCTAGAGATTATCATACTAAGTGAAGTAAGTCAGACAGAAAAGGACAAATATCATATGATGTCACTTTAATGTGAAGTCTGAAAAAAAATGATACAAATGAACTTATTTACAAAACAGAAATAGACTCACAGACATAGAAAACAAACTTTTGGTTACTAAAGCTGAGGTTAGGGATAAATGAGGAGTTTGGAATTAACAGATTCAAATTACTGTATACATAATAGATGAAAAACAAAGTCATACTGTATAGCATCAGGAACTATACTAAATATCCTGTAATATACCATAATGGAAAAGAATATGTACGTATGTAGAACTGAATCACTGTGCTGTACACCGGAAACTAATGCAACACTGTAAATCAACTATACTTCAATTTTAAAAAATTTACCGTCTTAAAAAGATAGAAACATGCCCAGGAGTAAAGTGAATAGCTTCCCTTTTCAGATGAGGAAACCAAGGAACAAGTGAGTAAGGCAGGAAGGCGTCCCTGCCCTACAAGCACGGTTGTGAACACCTGGAAGAGAAACATGGGGATCCAGGACCCTTTTCTCTGCCTCTTAAGTCCTAAGAGTGTCTGGCATGTTTATTTGACTGTGCTGGGGTAGAGGGGATGGATTCCAGGGGGGCGGGGAGATGGTGAGTGGCTGGGAGAGAGAGAAATGCTTGTTTATCGCCCACCTTTAATTTGCATGGAAGATTTTAGCCCAAGAGGCTAATGTTTAGTAAATTCTTAATAACAAGGAAAGTCTATGACAAAGCGGTTCTGGGAGCAAGTGAGCAGTGGGCTCCCTGCTCCCCCACAGGCGCTGTGGACAGAAGCTCTGTTCATTTGCTGCAGGGGGAAATCGTCTGTCCCCAAAGTGCCCACCTCCCTGCAGGCAGGGAGAGGCTAAATCTGCCTGCCCGCCCGGCTGCACCGCCACCGCCACGCCGGCACCGCCACCGCCACCGCCACGCCGGCAGCATCCCTCTCCCTCCCGGGCGGTGCAGTTTCCTGAGACACGGAGAGCCTGCTCCTGCCGCGTGTGGTGGGCCCCACCTCCCAGGCCCCCCACCGGCTTTCTGAAAGGGTCTGTTGCTTGTGGGAAGAGAGTTGCTGTCATCCTCAAGCCCTCCAACCCCCCGAGGCCCAGCCACACCACAAGGAAGGTGTAGCTGCCGTGCGGGACTGATGTGTGTGCGCCTGACTTCCAGCTGTGGTTCCCGGGAGATAATTCAATTAAAAAGAAATGCCTCTGGGTCTTGGCCCAGCTCAGGCAGGTCAGAGAAGGCCCTGGAGGGGAAAGAGAAACTGCAGAGTTGGGACAAATCGCTTTCCTTTGCAGTTTCTTTCTTCTTTCAGACACCATGTCAGCTTGCTTCCTGAGGGGATTTCCTTGTGGGGAGGACATGAAATCCGTCGAATTTGGTTAAGCATCCCGCTTAATGAAGGCAATAAATCATGTCAGTGAGGGAGGTCTGGGAGCGCCAGCCAAGGAAGGCAGGACAGGGGTTTCTGTAGGAGCAGGAGGGCAGGCGTCTGCCTCAGGCTCAGCCCATTTCATCAGCAACAATACAGTGGGGAAAACGGAACGTTTCAAGGGAGCCCTGCTCCAGAGAGCGCGGAGGAGAGCCCCAGTGTGCATCTTGGTTTTTCTTGGGGACTCTTTTCAAGCCCTAGTTCCCTGTGTGCAGAAGGACCAGCCTGTCTGCGGATGGGTGGCCTGTGTGCTATGACTTGAGAGGCACAAGTGGTGGGGGGTTCCCACATTCTCTCTTACACTCACTGGTTGCTCATGCAAAGCGCCACTGTTGGAGAAGTGCCGTGGGCCTCTCAGTGCACCTAACCCTGAGGTGGGCCAGCGTTAGGGGTGCTTACCCCTGTTAGAGTGGGTCCTGAGGGCTAGAGACGGGGCCTGATGGTCTGGACAACCCGGCCAACGTCATAATTCGCCTGCAGCTGGCCCTTCCATCGAGCATCCTTGGGAATCAGTGATTCTGCCACTGAGTTCCACCGTGACTCAGAGCCGCATCTCACTCTGAGCCTCGGCTCTTCCAGGCGGTAAAGTGGGGATGACAGTGCTTATCGAGCAGGGCAATTGCCCAGGTGGAGCGAGCTGGAGGACGCGGATGGTCTGGGTAAGTGTGATGTGCAGCGTGGGCCGTCGGAGCTCCTGTTGTGTCCAGCCTGCTGCGTGGCAGGATGAGGGTCCACCCGGCCCGACTAGGTTAGGTCCGCAGGTTTTCCCTGCACCTCTGCCACCTGCCACTCCGCATCCTCCTGCCTTCCCCAGCACCCTTTTATGTGATGTCGGGCTGTTGCCACCATTAAGCAGTAGCCCCCTTTTTAAGAAACAGACAGCAATAAAGTAGACGGAGAGATGACAGGCACCCAGACCAACCCATAATCTCTATTCAAAGAGACGCATTAAATAAATACCTGTTCACCTTATGAGCAAACAATGAGGTCAGTGTACTCAGGAGTAACTTGGTAGGAATGGGCTTGTCTGTACTTCCTGGGTGATTGACTGCTCTCAGCAGAGCCCTCACAACATTTCCCGAAGGAGTGAACCGGGGACGACTCCACCTGCTTGAAGCCACGTTAGACAAACACCCGGAGGCAAAGACGTGTCAGCAATTCCCCCAGTGAAAGGGGCTTATTGGGTAAGTTCAAGTGAATTTACTTTTATGAAGCTCCCAGTGCAGAGGCTGTGTGCTCCAGAGCAGTGGGAACTGTGAGATGGGCGTTTATGGTGTAGTTGGGGCTGTTCGCAGGGTGACCTGCCTCTGCGTGGCTACGAGCCCACTGTTACAGAAGGCCGCCTCCAGACCTTTCTTTCTCCTGGGCTCAGATTTCTCCCCAGCATGAATTGGTACATCAAATAAAACCCTGAGAAAGCACAAGTAATTAATTTATAATCTACTTCCCATTCCCTATTAGATGAAATGTTTTAGGAAAAATTTTTTAAATGCATCTTAGTTTTCATTTCAAGTGTCTCTTGGGAATACAACCTCCAGAACAACTTACACTCAGTTTGCGGGGTCCTTGGAGAGTGCTGGCCTGGAGTGTGCGTGGCACAGGCCACGTCGGGGTGAAGGGTTACTTCATGGATAAAGGGCCTGCAGCTCTGGGCAGGGGACAGGCAGCGTGCGACATGCCCGGAGCAAGGGGTCCAGGAGGGGAAGGTGGTGTGCAGCCAGGGATGCAGACTGAGGAATCTGACTTCTGCTCTGTTGGCGGGAGGGAAGCAGAGGGATTTCTAGCAGGGGAGTGACAATCAGGTTAATCCACAGAGGAAGGGAGTCTCTGCCTGGAACTGCCGTCCGCCTCCCCCTGCCCCACAGCTCACCAGGGGAGTGTTCTTGAACTAGAGCTCGTGGATGACAGCTTATCCCACCACCGTCTTTTGAGGGTCTGTGCTTCCCTAGTACAACAGCCAGTAGACTCTCTCTGTCCCAAACCAAAAGGAGCTCCGTCCAGGAAGCAGTGAAAAGCTGTCCTGCCACGTTCCATTAGGAGAAAAAGGCTCTTCACATGGTGAAGAGGCAAGTGGCTTAAAACCCTTCCCGTCCAATACCAGCAAGAAAGCTGAGGTCCAGAGAACGGAAATGATTCATCCAAGACAGAACACCTAGCCGTTCACGGGGCACCTCTGTCCTGCAGGCTTCATGCTGGGCACTGGGAACATGCAAAAATAAGGCACAATCCCTGTCTTCGAGGAGCTTCCAGTGCAGGGGAGGAGAGGAAACTGTAAACGCGCCATTTTACGTTTAATCTCGAGGCATTTGGGGTTGGCGGAGGTGGTCGCTGCAGTGCTGCTCAGCTCTGAACTTCCGTGTATAATTGAAAGCAGAAGTGTTTAGTGGGGTGATGAGCAGAGTTGGATGTTATGAGAAGATAAGAATACTTGACACCAACAGAAAGCTTCTTGGAACTGGTTAGTATAGGGCCACCCAGGGTGGCCAGTCTCGAAGGTGGCCCCCAGTGGTTCTTGCTTCCTGGTATTCATGGCCTTGTGCGGTCTGCTCCCACACCGAGCATGGCCAGCCTGGGTGACCAGTAGAGTCTGGTAGACGGCACGGTGGAGGTCACAGGCGGCACTGTGGGTTTCACCTCAGTCTCTTGCATCACTCTGGGCGAAGGCCGTCCCCAGGCCTTGGGGACACTCAGGCAGTGCCTGGAGAAGCCCATGTTGGGAAGCCCTGAGGCCTCCTGCCCACAGCCACACCAGCTTGTACCAGCCACGCGATGAGCCGCCTTGGGAACTGACCCTGCAGCCTAGGCGGACATTGGCTATAATCTCATGAGAAAATCTGAGCCAGAACCAAATTCCTGACTCATGGAAATTGAGAGGGGCGATAAATCATTATTGTTTTAAGCCACTAAGTTTGGAGGTAATTTTATTATGCGGGAAATAAATAATGAACCTAACACTTGTGCTAAGAACGCAGGTCTGCTGTTACCCAGCCCAGTCACCTCTGGACTGTTTTCAAGTGAGCACTCAAATTTTCCCTGATGCCAAAAGCTGATAAAATAATTTTTATTATTCTTACATAAAGGAAGTTGACATTCTACTATTCAATAAATATGATTTAATAACATGGGCTCCATTTTTTAAAATAAGGAGTGATTGAAAAAAAGCTTTATGGAGTTAAGTGGGATATTAATTTCCTTTCCAATTCTATTCAGTATGATGTTGGTGGCATTTCAACAAGTGCCCTTTTCTTCAATTGCCTTCTTTATATGGTGGCATTTTGGCAAGAGGATTTCTTTTCTGTGTGGTAGCATTTCTGAAATAGTTTCATGTGGGTTTCGTTGTTTGTTTGTTTTCTAAATAGTAGGGTTACAAGAAAAGCTCCCTGTTTCAATCTGTAAAAGGATGAACTTCAGCAGAAACCTGGGATGGCTTTGTCAGTGTTTTTAAACACAAGAGATTTTTAATTCTTAGTCTAATTCAGTTTGGGGAAGAGCTGCTTTCACCAAAAGCAGACAAGAAGAATGGAGTCTGTGTAGTGTGTGGACAGCTGCCTCTAATAGGTGTAAATCCCATTTGCGCGAGCCCAGGTGCTCAAGCCAGTTAGAGGAAAGGGAACCTGGCAGGTGGAGAGACGCTTTCCAAGGTCCCCTTGGAGCAGGAGTTTTACTCACAGCTCATGTGATGAACACTTAACAGAGATTTGGGAGATTATTAGAAACCATTAGCACCACGTCAGCCACAGCAATCAAGAGTGCCTCTTGCTGTAAACCTTGAACTGTGGCCCTCCGCCGCTTCCCTCAGACTGTGACAGCCCAGGCTGTGGTACTTACGTGGCGCTGCTCTGCTGCCTGAGGTTTCACTGTGAGGAGCTCACCTGATTAGAGCAGGAAGGGTGAGTGGAGCAGTCTAGCATGCCTCGCCCTGCCTCTCACTCCGGTCCCCTGCTTGGCTAATTGTTCCTCCAAATAGATGCCTTCACTTTGACACCCTGCACCCCCCAACCCCCCTTCTCCAGTGCCCTGGGTAAGCTCAGAAGGACATCTTCAGGGCTGGGGACGCTGGTGAGAGATGCCAGACCCAGGCAACTCTCCATTGCTCTCTCTGCATTGAGGCATCACGGTGTGGAGGGTGGTGCGCGGACTCTGTGTCCATCACTTACCATGTGTTACTTGGACAAGTTATTTACCCTCTTTGAAGCTAGTTTTTAACTTCTCAACATGCATTCCTTGCAGTGTCTTTATAAGGATTAATAATAATAATAAAAGAGGACAGTGACTGAGCACTTGATATGGGCCAGGCATTGTTCTAAGAGTTTTATGGATATTGACACATTTAATCCTCATAACAACCTCCCCATTTAACTGATGAGGAAACCAAAGCACACAGAGGTTAAGTGACTTCCCCGTGGTCACGCAGTTAACAGGTGTCAGAGTGAGGCTCCAAGTCCGGGCAGTCCTGCCCTCAGCCGATGAGCTTAACACTGCACTCTGAGGTCTCCATGCAGGTTCCAGGCATTAAAACCAGTGTCGTCTATTATCATCTGGCACGTTCTTCCCCAGGTGCAAGCTGCTGTCTTAGTCTGGGCCTTGCCACCACTGCTGTCACTGGGAGCAGGGGGGACATGGGGCCCGACCACCACCACTAACTTCCTCCAAGTACCAGCGTCTTGAATTACATCTGACTCTGGTGAGCATGTCTTCTGAGGCCATCTGGCAGATTTGGACGCCGGTCACTTGATGTCAGCCAAGCAAGGCTCTAGAGCAGGGACAGGCAGGCAGAGAGCCAAGCTCCTCCCGGGTTATCGGCAGCTCTTATCAGTGCTCTGCCAGTGGCAGAGGACATGGAAGTCAGTGGGAGCACTTTTATCCGAGGCCAAACACAAGGCTGTCAGCTGAAAACACAGCCGGTGCTCTGGGGTAATTCCTAACTTCCTATGAGAAATAAACAAAAAGGCCGCTCTGCTGAATTTCCCACTCAGCTTCTCGGCTTGGCAGCCAGTCCCTAGTGCCTATCACCTAAGATAGCAAAGATATTAGGCTGGGCCACTGGACCAGAACAAAAAGGATGGGAAAGGCCACCCCCTCCCTGACCTCTGCTCCACAGAGCTGCCGATCCTGTGGGAATCCAGATGCATCAGGGGTTTTGGGACCGGAAGGGGACAGGGGACTGGGGGTTGGGAGCAGAGGGCACTGAATAGAAAGACAAAAGAAGGGAAAGAATGTTGAGAGAGCAGAGGGGACAAGCCCAAGCACCCCTCCCCCTGCGCCGCGCTGGCAGTCCCAGGCTCACCCAGGCTCACCCAGGCTCACCCAGGGCCCACTAACCGAAGCCGCCAGGTGAGGGCTGGTGCCAACCCTGACGGCTGATGGGGGTCAGGAGCTGCTGGCTGAGGATTCGGGGACTGTGCTCTGTGGGGTTAAATGGGTGGCCCAGTTTGTGGCCGAGGCAGGAAGGCCCCTCCCACAGCCAGCCCCTTAGCTTTGTGCCGTTGGCGCCCGTGTGCATGGGGAAGAGCCCCTTTGTGAACTGACTCTGTGCGCTGACTTTGCTCGGCCTGACATGCCACACCTGGCAGCTTTGTCAACATTCTGTGTCACTGTGAGCAGCCTTCCAGGTGACAGGATACCTGCCTGAGTTGACTTGCCTTCCTGTGGGTGACATGCCGCCACGTCACGGGTTCAGGGGTTTCAAGGCTGGAATTTCAGAAACTCTTTTCTTCTTTCACGTACTAAACTCAATTTCTAGGCATAGTACACCCGAGGGAAAGGCTGAGCACATCATTTGCGAGGCTCGATACAAAATGAAAATGTGGGGCCCCTTGTTCAGAAATTATAAATTATGACAAGGTGGCAAGAGCGTAGCACTAAACCAAGCAGGGGACCCTCTGAGCTCAGGGTCCTGCACGGGTCACACATCCATCAAGCTGGCCCTGCCTCAGGGCCTAAGAGGCTGCATTGCTACAGGCAGGGGTACCTAAGCCAAAGATTATACAGAACGCACTCGTAGTCGTTTTCTAGTTTCTGGAAAGTGTAACACTGTATTAAAAGATCAAAGCATAAAGATTTCAACTAGTCATTACTGGATTTATGAAAATATACAGGACCTTAAATTCAGCAGATTCAGCATCTAGGTATGTCCCTCATGAACACGTAACTGGTTTTGTTTCCAGCTGTATTTGTTGATATAGTTGATTTACAGCATGTTAATTCTGGTGTACGGCATAGTGAGTCAGTTATACACACATGTGTTCCTTTTCATGTTCTTTTTCATTGTGGGCTATTACAAGGTATTGAGTATAGTTCCCTGTGCTGCACAGGAGGACCTTGATGTTTATCTGTTTTATACGCACTAAACACCTGACTGTTTTTGATCACTCATAACACAGCCCCGTTTTCTCCCAGCCTTGGTAGCACTGCGTTTCCTGCCTCACAGGCTTCTCTGTAGCCCTGAAACTCCTCCTCTAACCAGAGCAGGGGTCACTAAGGATGTGGCAGCTGCCACGTAGCCATGCCAATCAGAAAGGGCCCACTCCCAAGGGAAGGGCAGTGGTCTCACAGTGGTACAGCGAGAAACCCAGGGCCCAGAATCTGGGAGATTAACACTTATGACAAGGAGGAAGAAAGAAGTTCAGTAGTTGACGGGCAAGTGAAGGTTGGAATTCCAGGTTAGAGGCAGTGCCAGGCCCAGACCCACCTGTCTCCTGCATGGGGTCCAGGAACCGTGTATCCTCAGAGATCTCAGGCAGAGCCCCTTGACCTCCCTGTCCCTCCTCTGGTTCCTGTTTTCTGGTCCTGGCTCCAAAGTTAACTCGTATAGACTTGAAGGGTGCTGACTAAGATTGCCAGATTTAGCAACCAAAAATACAGGACACCCAGTTAAATTTTAACTTCAGATAAACAGTGAATAACATTTTAGTTTAAGTATTTCATGGGTCATCCTTATGCTATAACATGACTCATGTTTATCAGAAGTTCAGACTTAACTAGGTGTCCTGTATGTTACCTCACAGCCCTAGTCCTAACCCTGGACCGCCCCCTACCTGACTCAGGACGGCTTCTCTGCAGCTGGGAATGCGCCCAGACGCCATGCATCTTCCAGCAGGCTTTTCTGGACTTGGCTGCCGGTCCGCCCCAACGTGCCCAGCCCTCTGGTGATGGACTTTACAGATGTGCTGTCGGAGAGGCTGCTACCCACCGTGGAAGATGCCGGTGCCAGGCAGAGACTCACCTCTGACCTGCAGCCAGCTCTCGGCCTCAGCGCATTCCTTCCAGCCCAGCTCACCCTTGGCACTGGGACCGGCGGCAGGGAGGAGCTTAGCGCGGCCCCGTCACCGACCTGCAGGGCGGGCTTGAGGGTGTTCCAACTGTGACCGCGGCCTGGGGGTGCCTGCTAGGCGTGTTCTCCTCCTCCGTGTAGTTTTATTCTCCATCTTCCTTTTTGGAAATAAGCATGGAAAGTATCGAGTGTCAGGAACGTGCATATTTCCTTTGAGTATATCATTTAATCTTCACAACAATACTATGAGATGAGTAATATTGTCCCCAATTTGCAGATGAAGAAATTGAGGTGCCACCATTGTCGTACTTTTGGCAGGTGCCAGAGCTTGGCTTTGAACTTGAGTCTCCTAAATCCAAGTGTGTGCTCTAAGATTACTGCCCAACGTCATCATTGGCCACCCAAGCAGAAACTTCTAAATAATTGTCCACACCTCACTTTATCCCCAGGTCATTATCATTCCCTCTGCAACCGGCCTTGATATTCACTGTTTGTCTAGTCCAGGCTGTCACCGTGGCTGGAGAGGATGGAAGGCTCTTGGTTGACCTTCTGCTTCGAGGCTTTTCCTCTCAACTCATCCACTGCTCAAAACCTTGCTTTCTAAAAAGTATATCTGATCACTTACTCCCCAACTTAAAAGTGGCCAGATATCCACACAGCCTACAGCTGTGGCTCTCAAAGCTGAGTGTGCAGAAGAATTGCCTGAAGAGCTTTTAAAAAATTCAGATACAAGGCCCCGTCCCGGAGCTCCTGACTCAGTAGGTCTGGGGCGAGGCCCAGGATTCCGTGACATAGCAGGGTCGAGATGGCTCTCACGCAGATGACCCACGGACTCCACTCTGAGAAAGGGCTACAGGATAAAGTTTAAAATCCTAACCTGGCATTTAAGAATTCTCCCGGTCTGGTCCAGTTTTTTTTTCAGTCTCACCATCCAGTTCCTCCAGCCCCTGTCAAGAGCCTGGATCCAGCCGAGTGGACTCTCCCCCTCTGCTCCCCTACGAACCTGCAGGGGTCAAGGGGAGGAGGTTGAGGACGGGCTGTGGAGCCTGACTGTGCAGTGACTTCTCCTCCCTGTGCCTCAGGTCCCTCAGCCCCATAGCGTGGAACAGCAGCGTTACCAGCAGAGGGCTATGAGGAGAATGACCGTGAAGTGCTTGGAGCAGAACCTGGCACTTAGAAAGCACTCCGTGAACGTTGACCATTATTACTTTTCATTTATAATAGCTTTTGCTCATGTTGCCTCCTCTTCCTGAGATTTTGTTCCTCTCTTATTATCACCTGGAAAAATTCCCTTCCTCCTTCAGTATCCAGTTAGGAAGCCATCTTCTCTGTGAGTTTTTCCCGAGCCCCTTGGGTCCCCTTAATACTGCCTCCTCACCCGTCCCCCCCGTAATTATTGCTTTGTGTCCTTCGTTCACACTGTCACATTGTAGTGGGTAGTCACACATACTCCGTCTGCATACGTGAACCGCCTGGCGGCGCCGACCTGCTGTAGGACGTGGGGTAATGCCTGGCGTGCTGTGTAAGTGCACTCATCCCCACTCCTCCATAAAACTGGATGTTCAACCTGTTGTTTTTAAATGGAAGTTTGGGAGCTTTTCCTTAATTTAATTTAGTAATTTCACTATTAAATTAGCTCTCCTTTCTTCCCACCCTTCCTACCACACTCTGTTTTCTCCCTCCTGGATTCTCCAAGTTCCATCGCCGCAGTCAGCGTGCAGTGACTCCAGCCTGGCTGGATTGCCCTGCGTTCCATGTGCCTGATTTAGGAGTGAGTGCTCACCGCCCACTCACAGTCAAGGCCCTTACTTCTGTTGGCAGGAATGTTCTTCCTCTGTTCTGCCTACAGAATCAGCAGGAAGGCTGCCAAATGCTGTGCTCGGGAGAGATGTGTGTGGGTCTCATAAGGAAGTATGGTTCCCGCCAGCAGCTGCTAGGAGCTGGCTTGCTGGTTCAGGCCATGGAACATAACCACCTTGGACCCAGGACCACGTTATCCAATAAATGACTAAATGAGCTTTTCGTGGGCCTATATATAATTTCAAGACTTGAAAACCTTATATAATTTTTCAAACTAAAAAAAGGAGACTATGAAATCAAAACTAAAAGGTGTTTAAGTAAATGTCCACACAATGTGATAGGATTCCAGCTAGTCAACTGCATCTGAACGCACCTCTTATGTGGTTAAATATGTTGCGTTTCATGTGAGAGGGAAGAGCATGTCAGAGTTTCTGATGTGGAGTGTGTTCTCCAAAAGCAGAAGTGCCTCATGCTTAGGGAAGTCTCAGAATGGCCCCCACGCTGTCTGCCGTGACCCAGTCAGAGCTGAGGAGCGGGAGAGAGGGCCTCTGTCTGGGCAGTCAGATCAGGAGAGTCGCGTGTCCTGCAGTTGGGGCCTCCGGCGTGGGGCTGTGGGACTGTTTCTGTAGAAGGTCGCTTTGCTGCTTTCGGCCTGGGACTCTGCGCGGCCAGGTCCACACAGACCACTTCTGACCAAGCCAGAGGGCGCACCGGAGGCTCAGACCAGAAGGACCTGGTACGCACATTGTTTATATTTCATCGACAGTATTTACGGAGCCCCGCGACATGCCAGCGAGGGGAGCACAGCGGTGAACGGGCCAGGCACAGCCCCTGTCCTCGGGCCTGCGGGCAGTGAGGGACGCAAACCCTGAGCAGCACGCCCAGTGGAAGAGGGTCCCGGGCAAGTGTGGGTCTGGCAGAGAGCTTCACCGAGTCAGGGGCCGGGGAGGAGTCCCAGAGGGACTGACATTTAATCTGGTAAGTGAAGGGTGAGTCGGAGCTAACTGGGTGGGAAGCCCCTGTGCTGCTGGTGCTAGGGCGTGGGGATGGGCACCCCTGTGTGCCCATGATTCTGAACCCCCTCCAGGTTGGCCCAGTGGTAACACTGAATCCCCGCCTCGGTTTTCTGGTTTGTCCTGAGTCCTAGGGGACCTGTAGCTGGCTCTGCCTCTCTTTCTGGGCCCCTGCCCTGCCTGGATGTCCCGGTCACCGCCCATGATGGCTGGCCCCTGGTGGCCCAAGCAGAGCTGTAGGGCTTCCACCACATGTTTACAAGCAACACCACTGCCCTGGAACATCGCGCCCCCACCCGCCCACCTGACCACCCCGGAGGTCAGCCCAGGCCGGATCACAGCCTCACGTGCCGCCCGCTTTGGCTTCTGGGGCTGTGGGAGCCCGCCTCTTGCAGTCCCACCATTTCCGTCTGTCTCTTGCCCAAGATTCAGCCACAGTGTGGCAGATCCTACAGGAATGCTCTGTGTCAGAGGGCAGCGTTTCCCAAATTAGGGCGTCCAATGAACCCTAAACATATATCCATCCACCTTAGTTTAAGGAACACTATGCTAAAAGATAAACAGAGGCACTGTTAGATGACATGATTATAAATACAAACACGAGTATGTGCCTTGAAACCATGTCAGTGCTCTGTTGTCAGCGGGTCAAACATATGACAAAATGCTTTTAGATTAGCATCAAAATGAATGCAAAATTAATAGTTCTTACAGAGAATGCTCGTGGTTACCCCAGAATACTTCTTGGACCTGAGAGGTTTGCAGACCTTGTCGAAACGCATGGCCTTTGAGTATAGACAGCATGTCACCTTTCTGGACTTCAAGCTTTCCCATCTCGGAAACGGGTTTCCACTGCCCACCCCTACATACCTCCCAGATGTTGTTGTACACATCAGCCAGGTGAGGTGTGCAGACACTTTGAACTCTGCCTGAAGACGCGATGTAATTACAAGTGGGAGGTGGCACCTGTCTCCACCCGGCGTGCGAGCTGCCAGCTAGCCTGTTCACCTCGGGTGCGCTGAGCTTTCTCCTCCAACAGAGAGCCAGTTCTTGCCCCGCTTCGGGAGCGACAGAAGGCCGGGTTTTCAGGAGAAGAGCCACTGGTTGCTGCTCCTCAGAGACTGGGTTTTGGATTTAGGTTCTGCTCTTCAAATTAACTTGTCTACTGCCTATGGGCCTAACGCTTGAAAGGGAAAAACGATGTTTGATTAGTATTTAAACTGCACTAGGACCCATGGGCCAAGGGCTCTGAGCAAATGAGAGGATCCGGAAAGGGGTGCACACACGCACACAGACGTGCACACACATGCAGGACCCCCCCCCCCCCCAGCTGCACAGAGATCTCTGAGCGGAGGGATGGGTGCTGGCCTGTGTTTACCTTGTGCTTTTCATCTGAGGGGCTCAAAGCTCCTTGCAAGGGAACAGGTGCATATTAATCCTCCCACCCACTGGGAGGCTGCTGCCCCCTGCAGTCCTGGGGAAGGGGCTCTCGACCCCAGACCAGCATCCTCCTGTTCCTGTCCCCGACTCCGTGTTCTGTGACACCTGTAACCGTCCGGGCAGGGCCCGCTGCTGCTTCAGGGGAGGGATTAGAAAATAAATATTGGGGGTTTTCAGTGTGCTCAGTCTTTAGGGACTTTTTCTTTTTACAAGAAAATTGAGAGGAAGGTACAGAGATTTCCCGTACGCCCCCCGTCCCCCCGTGTGCGTAGCTGCCTCGTTACCAGCATCACTCACCAGGGTGGCACAGGGCTTACCAAGGCTGATCCGACACTGACACATCGCCAGTTCGCTGTGGGTTTGGACAAGTGTCTAAAGACTGTACCTGCCGTGACAGTGCCCTGCAGGGTGTTTTCACTGCCCTGCGCATCCTTTGAGCTCTGCCTTTACCTTGGGAACTTTATTTTTAACCAGCTATTTTATGATCATGCACTTCTTCATGTGCTTAAAAAATGTAATCTTTTCTTCCGTGGGAGCCCTCCTTCACAGGCACCTCCCTCTCCGTGTGATCCACGTTTGCCTCAGCCTTGGTCCAGGCGGGTTTCACAGGCCAAACCGGGACTCACATTAGCAGACGAGTTTGGATCTTTTGCTCCATGCTGATGGTTTCATTTCAGACCTTACATGCACTTTGTATAGACTCAGTTTCTATGTTCCGTGACGCCTCTGCTTCTTTACTTTTCATGTATTAATTCAATGCTCTCCAAAGCAAAATCTACATCCAAGATATTTTAGTAAAGCATGTATTCCATTTAAAAAGAAGTTACATTTTTTTTGGATAATCAGCCTGAGGATAAATGGCCAAAGATTCATGAACTGGAGTGGGAAAAACAAATCTTTTCTCATGTTGTATTTTATGTTTATGAACGAGTCTGAAATACTGTGATTTGACTTTACAGTCCCCTTATAGTATCTCCACCCCAGATCCTTTAGATCCATGAACTGTCTTTCTGAAAAGAATTATATTTTCAAAGAATCAGATGGTGATATTAACCTTTAGTGATTCAGAGATGCTTCATAGGACAGAATAAATGTCTGATGAGCTTGCGTCTCCTCTCTTCTCGTAGAAAGCTGTTTCTGAAGCTTCATAACCTAAGGGGAAGCTTATGGTGTTCATCTCTTCCAAATCCCTCTTTTAAATAGGAAAAGGTGTGAGTCTGACTGACGGGGCTGGAGAGGACCCTGCAGGGCCAGGCCAGGTAGAGGGGGTGTCTTATTTGGTGCTTGGACCCTTGGGGACTTTTTCAAAGCAGCCTATAACCTAGAGTCTAGTGAAAACCCATATTCCCAAACTCTTTTCCCATAAAGACCTGGTAAAATGCCACATTGGTCTCAATTTCGCATTTTGTGTTGCTGCTTTGCAGGGATCTCAGATACTAACCCCGCTGATGGAGGGTTCTGGGTACAGGACAATCACCCTCTGCAGCTGCTGTTTGCATGAGGCGGATGTCTGTGAAGAAATGTTCATGGCTGCACGTCAGGGGCCGGAGAGGCCTCCTTTGGCAGAGCCCAGTGGGTATTGGGGGCTTCTGGAGTTGCTGCCCCAGGAGGGGACAGGAGAACTCTTTACTTCCCCATGGACCTTTTCTGGGGTTCAAAGTCTTGGAAAAGGTGATGTGGCTGAAGGACAGTGGGGGCTCCCTTGGGGCAGGAGAGGGCGGTGGGAGCCATTGGCCATGATCCCAGAGGGTGACAAGAGCAGCCTGGCTGTCACAAGGGCTTAGGAAATGCTGTTCTAACTCCATGGCAACTGCTGAAGGCATTTTGCAAAGCTCAGGTCTTTCCGACCAGATTCTGCTTTCCAGTCCCCTTTCATTCTCTGCCCACCCCCACCCTTCAGGGCTGCTCTCTCCGTCCCCACGGCTTCGTTGACCTTTCAAAGCTCCCCTGGCATTGAGCGCGTTATCTGGAAGCAGGTTTTACCCAGGGCCCCATCCTGGGCCACCGGCCCTGCTAATTTTGCCTTCACTCGGTGAAGCTGGTTCTGTGAACCTCTTTCTTTCCCTTACATACACTCACTGTTTTCTTTCTCTTCTCTCTTTCTCACTTTCCCTGGAGAGGAACCTCTCTCCTGGACCTGCTGACAGTGGAGAGATGTCACCTGCCCAGGAGGCTTGCCCTTCCCAGCCCTGTCTCCCAGCTCTGCCTGCCAGGCCCACTGCTCAGCTCCTGGAGGCCCCGGGGAGCCTCAGCTTCTATGGGCCCCGGGAGCTGGTGGCAGAGCCCTCACTGCCTTCTTTGTCGGGATGGGGTGGGGGCAGGCGAGGAGAAGGCTCTCAAAACATAGAGTCTGAGAGGACTGGCCCCTCCACCCCTGCCCCGCCCACGGGGCTGAATAAGACTGTTTGTGAAGAGATGCTGGGTGTTGACTGTCCACACTCCACCCGAGCTAGAGAAGGAGTGGAGTGTGGGTTGTTGAACCTTCTTGTGGAATCTTTCAGCCATGAACCGTGTCTGAGGCCGAGAAAGTTGTTTTGATTAAGGTGGCACCTGAAAAAAATTTTTTAGTATCTATTATTTATTTATATAAGACACAGGCTTCCCACTGGTGTTTCCATCCCATTTAGAATGTGTTTTTATGGCTGAGCCCCTGACCTTTCACCTCCTTCCTTCCTAACCTACTCCCCACCCAGTAAAGCAGGTCATTGGAAGACTGAGCGGGCCCCGTGGCTTTCCCCTGGCAGGGAGCTGGTGCTGGATTTCTCCCAGGCTGAAAAAAAAGAATAGATTTAGATCTACAGAAAAGTCGCAAAGCTAGTGCCAAATTCCCTTTTACCCCTCGCCTAGTTTCCCCAGTTGTTAACATCTTGCATCACGAGGAACGTTTGTCACACTAAGAAACCAACACCGGAATATGACTATTAACTAAGCCCCACCCTTTGTTCAGATTTCACTAGGTTCCCCCCAGTGTTCTTTTCTGCTCGAGGATTCCAGCCAATACTGCACATTGCATCCACGCACCCTCACTCCCCTCTGGCCTGTGGGGGTGTCTGACTCTCCCTGTTTGGATGACCGAGGCAGTTTTGAGGAGTACTGGTCGATATTTTGTAGAACGTCCCACGATTTGCGTTTCCTGCTTTTCTCACGGCTGGACTAAGGGTATGAGTTTGGCTGAGGAAGACCACTGAGGTGAAGCACCATCTCATCACAGTAAACCAAGGGTACCCGTCATCAGCGTGGCTTGTCGCTGACGCTACCTGGATCACTTGACCGAGTGATTGTGTTTCCCCGTTGTAAGGCTTGTCTTCCCCCCTTTTCCATGCTGTACTCTTGGGAAGCAAGCCCACCCTCAGAGCAGGCAGGGGAAGGAGGAAGTATCACATACATTATTTAGAATCTGTAGTAGGGAAGATCCCAGAGATGCACGTCAGAAATTCCCACTAGAACTTACCAGAAGGCCAGTCGTGCTGGATGCATGGGCTTTGCGGGGCTGGTCACGCAGACCCCAAGGAGAGCATCTCATGGGGCCATACCCTGTGTGTCTTTAGCTCCTGGGTATAAAGGCGAGCAGTCTGGAGATACACACACACACACGTAACCACTGTTTAAAACCACTGAGTCATTCAAAACCATTGAGCAAGTGTCCATGAGTACACAGTACTCTGCTGGGCACTGAAGGAGGCAAAGGGTGGATAAATGAGACTTAATTGAGACCCCAGGTGCTGCAAGGGGAGATTATGTGCAATTCAATAAATATCTCTGCCCGTCAGCCCAGTGCCAGGAGCTGATGAAGCAGCAGTTGTCAGTGTGATGAAGAATAAAAAGGGAAGCTCAAGGTGCTGTTGGGGGTTAATTCAGGGGCGTCAGCACAGGCCTCTCTGTGGAAGTGGGGTTTTGGTTGAGACACCAAGGATGAGCAGGAGGGAGTCAGGTGTTCGGGGGTTGCGGGGGGAGCTCCGGGGAGAGAAGTTCACTAGGCAGAGAGGGCAGGACGCACGCGTCAAAAACAAACTAGCGTCAAGAGAGACATCTGAGAGCTGAGAGACGGCCGGTGTGTCCGGAACGGAGAGAGGTGCTACCTAGAGAGAGAGCTCTGAGTCCTGGAAGAGTCGCACGGTGACTTAGTGGACAGGATAGTTCTGTCTCCTTGAAGTGAGCCCGTTCTGTAGACTTCAACACACAAAGCTTGGGGACGTTTGACAATAGATTTATACCTCAAATACTCTGCTAAGTGTATGTGCAAACTACCTAAAGCTCAGGTGTTTCAGGCATTAAGTGTGCAGTGGAGAGAAGGCTAGAAAGACCGGGGTGGGGTGTGTGGTGGCACACGCCGACACACCTCAGTTCCCCGTTTCTGGACCGAGGCTCTCATCCCTGCCCCGAGGCTGGGAGGGTGGCTGCCGAGGGCTCACGCTGAGACAGCTCTGAGGGGCGGCCTCGCTGCTCCAGGACAGGCGGGGCCCCTGTCCCAGCTGCGGCTCGGTTCAGCCTCCCCGCTGCCCAGCCCGCTGCCCGCCGGCCCCGCAGGTGGGGGCTGTGAGCGCGCCGTCCAGCCCGCTGCGCGCACCGCTCTGTCCCCTGCATTAGGAGGTACTGGTCTCCTAGGCCTGTGGTAACAAACTACCGTAAACGGTGCTGCTTGAAACAATAGAAACTTACTCTCTCTCCCTTCTGGAGGCCAGAAGTTGAAATCTAAGTCAGCAGGGCCACACTCCCTCCCAAGGCTCTAGGACGCAGCCCACAGGACATCCGTTTGCAGGTCAGTTATGATGGCAGCCCTTTCTTTGTAAACGTCCCCAGCCTGCAAGGCCGGACAAGAGCCCCGCCACCGGCAACCGGCTGTCCTCACTCGGGGGTCCTCTGCTCCCCTCTAGACGTTCCTATTTGTACCTTGGCTGAGCCCCCCAGGCACCAGCTGAAGCCCAGAGAGGTCCGTTCCCAGACCTCGCTCATCACTTTATCACCACCCACCCTGTCTGTCCAAAGCCCCCTTCCCCCCGACGGAGGGTCAGTCAGGTCCTGCCAGCGCTACAGGACAAAGGCGCTGCCATGCGGTCCCCAGAGGGAGGTGGCCCAGTGGCTCCTCCTTCACACTGGAATGTGACTTCCCTTTCCAATTAGAGACCACACAGGATGGAAAATGCCAGCAGGGTGGCCCTTGCAGCATGAAAACCCATCTAGGTTACCAGGAAGAGCAGCGGGAGGCCCTGCGTTCCAGGCCCACCTGCTTAAAACTCCTGGCCTCCTTCACCCGCTGTCACTCAACCTGTCCCTCCTTTGTCCGCCCCCTAGACCACACTCAAGGTCCTGTCTCGGGACAAGTTCACTTCTCTGGGCATGTCGGGTCCCAGGATCAGCCTCC
Organism: Camelus ferus; assembly: GCF_009834535.1. NCBI lineage: Eukaryota > Metazoa > Chordata > Mammalia > Artiodactyla > Camelidae > Camelus > Camelus ferus. The sequence goes on along the minus strand of NC_045704.1, from coordinate 66,559,895 downwards.
CACAGCTTGTTGTTCCTGTGGCTTGTGTGGCAGAGAAAGACAGACATGTCAGGCTTTTGAGACAAAAATAACAATCAAACAAACTGACACCAGGCAGGAAGTGGATATCCATCGTTAAAGATAGGCATTCCTTTGGGAGCACCTCCCAGGAGAGCTGGCAGGAGGCCGGGGCCTCAGGATCCGGGGGGGCAGCGGGCACTGATGGGCTCTCAAGGCATGCGAGGGGCACAGCCCTCAGCTGCAGTCACCAGTGGAGCCCCGGGCCCTCCTGGTGGGGAGGGCGCGGCCTGGGGACCGCCCGCACAACACTCCTTCCACGCGGGGGGCCGTGTCTGCGGCTGTTTGCCTCCCTGCCAGTGGGTGGCTTGGCCAGGGGCACTGGAGCGTGTTTTCTGTTTCTAATCTCACAAGGCCAACGATCCTGGCCGATAGCTAGCATTCTGCTGGGAGCTTCGTGTTTCCAGAAGCACCTTGTTCCCAGGAACAAGTCAAAGTCAGTGTTGGGGAAAATTGTGTTTTTCCAGCCACACCTCGGGGGCTGCTCTGGGGCTGGAGTCTGGTGCCTCCTTTCCCTCATCCAGGGGCTCTGACATCCTGCTGGGGGACTGGAGATCTGCCCCAAGCCTCTCATCACGGCTGCTTCTTTGTTCTTCAGGCCGTGACCTTTATTACATCATCGCAACCCCACCCCCAAACTACTTGAATCTCCCCATTCTTTTTCCCCTTTCTGGGTTGCAGTGGGGGTTTTACTCTCAGGGTCCTAATCCTGTTGCTCTTGTGTGTGACTAATTCCCTCCCCTCCCCCCGGCTCCCAGCACAGAGGAAGGGGCCTGTTTGCCCGGCCAGGGGGTCTGCGTCCCTTGTTGGCAGTCAAAGCACAGACACATTCCTGCGGGTGACTTCCTGCCCTGAAAGCCAGCCCTGGATGACAGGCGTCCTCTGTCCCCTCTCGGCCTCCAGCCCCTGGTACCAGGACTCCTGCAAGGGGATCTAGGATATAGAAAGTAGTAAGTTGCCCTTCCAGCCTGCCAGCGTCTGGTGTGAGGGCAAGTTGTATTGTTGGGACAACAGGACTCCTTGGAGAAGAAGCAGTGGCTCTCGGGTGGCCGCCCACGGTGAAGGGTGTGCGAAGGTGACAAAACGTAGGACGGAGGCCTTATTATCCTCAAAGCGCCCGCAGACCCCTGCGGGTCAGCGCGGCTGCCTGATTTCTGAAGGGAAAAAGCACATAATTATGGTATTGTTTGACTGCCAAGAATTCTGGGTTAATCTCAGTTTTATTTTGACTGCTACCTAAAATAGCCTGTCCCTGAGGACAGCAGCAAAGGCCAGAAGGCCAAAAACAAAGCGACAGGCCCGAGATCCAGGCAGGCCCTCCTTGGGAGTCCCAGACCAGGGTGCAGGGTTCTGGGGAGGCTCACGAGTGCGCTGGCTCAGGCACGAGGAGCCAGGGTCACCCCCTCCCTTACAGATGTCCTTCCTTTCGACACTGGCCTGGGGCTGCCCTCTGCCTCACCAGACCTGGCCTGCGCCTGTGGAAACAGCAATGGTGATCAGCCCCCAGCATACTCTTTGTCCCCAGACACATTCGGGGCAGTCCTGAGGTCCTTTGGGGTTTTGCTTCTGTGGTCTGGGGAAGACGGGGGGAATTGGAATGACCGCTGACGCTGCAGACGTGTTTCGGGCCAGGTGGCTCTAAGTGCTGCGGCCTGCAGGACCCCCTTTCGCCCTCCCAAGGAGTCCTGTGGTCGGTCCTCGTGCTGTCTTCCATCCTGCCCAGCACCGCGCAGCTGGGAGGCGGTGGAGACAGAATTTGAACCCAAGGAGTCCTAGCGCCAGGTGTGGCCCCCTCCTTGCTTTCCCACAGGGCCTCTCAGGAGGTGAGTGGTCACAGCACTCAAACGCTCTGAAAGAACAGCTCCCGCTGGAGTCTGGGAGAGATGCGTTTGGTTCATTAGTGGAAAAGAACGGGCCTGGGGAGTGGAATGCCTCCTTCTTGGAGCACACTGAGAACCTTCCTCAGATATCCTCTCTCACACTCAGATCAGCAAACAGTTACTGAGGGCCCCACTCTGTTCCTGAGGTCTCTGGGCCACCAGGCAGTGGATCTCTATGAAAAGTTCAGTGTCGTTAACGGGAGAATCACAGTATAGGGCCATGTGGGCTCTTATGGAGAAATGCTTCCTACGTGCAGTCAAGGAGGGCTTCCCAGAGGAAGGGTCATTCAGGTTTGATCTTAAAGGATGTTGAGACTCTTCTGGGTAGACAAAGTGGACTTTGTAGGCAGAGAGGACAACACAGACAGGCCACTGCTGTACTGCTGTATCCACCAGACTGAAGATGTTCCCGAGGGTTCTGAGCCACCAGCCCTGGGCTCCAGTCTGCGGGGCATGGCAGGAACTAAGTAACCGCCCTCTTCCCCCCTCATGGCTGGCTCCCGCTGTGCTGACTTCAGAGGAGCCTTCCCTACCCTTCCTTCCTGCCCCACCTAAATGACTCTGAAATGTTTCCAGCCTGAGGCATCCCTGAACTTCTAAGGCCTCTAGACCTGCCAACCCAGCCACGTGCAGTGGCTGCTACCAGGGGTCGGCGTGGTCTCAGCCAGCAGCACCCAGGCCGCTGCCTCAGGCGCTTTGCAGCTGTCTGATGCACCCCCAGTGCCCCCAGCAGCCACGCAACAGGGCCGGCGGTGACCTGAGAGCACGGGGAAAGGCCAGAGCCGTTTTCTCCTCCTAAGCTAGGGAAAGAGGTAAAAGGAAAGCTGAAGGGCCAGGCCCCCAGGACCAGCGTGTGGGGAATGGGTGGGGGTGCTGCCCTTGTTTCTCAGAATGTCCTTTTTTTCCTACCTTTTGTTGTTGTTCGTCTAAAGGAATTCTGAATTCCTTTCCTTTTTCTAAAGTATATTTTTATTGACATATAGTCAGTTTACAATGTTGTGTCAATTTCTGGTGTACAGCACAATGCTTCAGTCATACATGAACATACATATATTCGTATTCGTAGTCTTTTTCACCAAAAGTTACTACAGGATATTGAATATAGTTCCCTGTACAGTATAAACTTGTTGTTTATCTATTTTATATATATTAGTCAATATCTGCAAATCTCAAACTCCCAATTTATCCCTTCCCGCCCCCTTCCCCTACTGGTAACCATAAGTTTGTTTTCTATGTCTGTGAGTCTGTTTGTTTTGTAAATAAGTTCGTCTTTTTTCATTTTTTTTAACAGATTCCACATATAAGTGATATCATATGGTATTTTTCTTTCTCTTTCTGGCTTACTTCACTTAGAAAGATGAACTCCAGGTCCATCCATGTTGCTGCAAATGGCATTATTTTATTCTTTTTATGGCTGAATAGTATTCCCTTGTATAAATATACCACAGCTTCTTTATCCAGTCATCTGTCGATGGACATTTAGGTTGTTGCCATGTCTTGGGTATTGTAAATAGTGCTATTATGAACATTGGGGTTCCTGAGTTCCTTTTATTGGGGGGAAAAAAACAAAGGCAGGCCAGAGTCATGTTCTGCACCTGTGGAGTGGCAGGAGCGAGGAGCAGCCCGCCGGCATCGGCCCTGACTGGTGTCCACCAGGCATCATGGCTCAGGGAGGGGACTGACTGAGTGATGGCTCGGCCACCCAGGGAAGGCAGGCATGTTCGAAAGGGGCTCATTATGAATAACAGAAGTCACTCCTCGAAACTCTATCACTCAGAGGTTTCACGGGTTTTGAGAGCTCTGTGCCAGGAATTGGGGATGAAGACCAAATATATATTTCTTACGGTATCATAATATCATAGGAGGGCTTCCCTCGGGGGACAAGGGCTCACGGATTAGGAAAGGTTGCAGCTTTTATACATAAACTATCACAGTGCCTGGCACTTCGTAGGCTTGCAAAGACAACAGTAGCTGTTATCATTATTATGGATTTGGGGAATGAATGAGTCATTTGAAGTGTGGAGTGTATGGCAGGGGGAGAAAAGGTAGTGTGGTAGGCAGCCTCCAGGGAGCTCCCAGTGATCCCAGCTCTTGGCATTCACACCTTTGTATGGCCAACACTGTTCCACAGTTGATCTGTGTTGACCAACAGAGGACAGCTGTGCTGTGAGCAGTGCCATGGAGAGGCCCCCATGGTGAGGAATTGAGGCCTCCAGCCACCAGCCAGTAAGGAACTAAGGAATCTTGTCAACAGACACATGAGTGAGCTTGATAGCTGATCCTCCTTACATGACCGCAGCCCCGGCCAACAACTTGACAGTAACCTGGGGAGATACCCTGAGCCAGAGCCACCCAGCTAAGCTCCTCCCAAATTCTGACCTTCAGAGACCGTATGAGATGTTTGTTGTTTTAAGCCACAGTGTTTTAGGGTGATTTGTTGCCCAGCAAAAGAAAGCTAATACAAGTGTTGCAGTAGAAGCTGTCAGTGCCTCTTCACCTACTTCAGAGCTTACCTGTAGCTTGGACAGTTCCTTTAAATGCTCTGTCAGTCAGCTTTTGCTGCATAACAAACTATCCCAAATTCAGTGGTTCAAAGAAACAATTTAAGAAACAGATTCACAGACATAGAGAACAAACTTATGGTTACCAGCAGAGAAAGGGGAGGAGGAGGGATAAATTAGGAGGTCAGAATTTGCAGATACTAGCTACTATATATAAAGCAGGTAAACAACAAGGTTTTACTGTATGTACAGCACAGGGAAACATATTCAATATCTTGTAGTAACCTATAATGAAAAAGAATATACGTATGTGTGTGTGCATAACTGAATCACTATGCTGTACACCAGAGACTAACACAACATTGTAAATCGACTATACTGCAATTTTAAAAAAGCATAAAGAATTTAAATTATGATTATGAGCTCAGTAATTTAGGCTGGGCTCATCTGAGTCATCCTTCTGGGCTGAGCTGGGCTCACTCAGGTATCTCTGGTCAGCTGGCAAGCTGGCTGGGGGCACTCAGCTGGCTGACTTCTCTCTGCCCCGTGGGGCCCCCTGTCCTCCAGCAGCCCCGCCTGGCCTTCGTCGCACAGTGGCAGCACAGCTCCACGAGGGGAAGAGCAGATGCTGAAAGGTCTGCTGAGGCCCAGGCCAAGACCCTCTCTAACCTTGCAGCCTCTGCATCCCATTCCCCAAAGTGCCATCCCAGATGCAGGGGGTAAAGAAGCAGATTCCACGTCTTGATGGGAAGAACTGTGTAGTGTTGTGGCCACTTTTGTGTTCTGTGCAGCCCATCTGCAGCTTCCCTGCTCAAGTACCCGCACCTCCCAGCTTGAGTGCATTCTCCGGGCAGCCGTAAGAAGCCCGTTCAGCCCTTGTGTGAAGCAGACCCAGAGGGCTGAGGAGCTAATGCTCTCAGGTCAACCGATGAGGAAGGGAGCTGGTGATAAATTCCCCAGCCTCCTCCCTTGGTCAGAATATGCTAACATGTGTCTCCACAGCCTCTCAGAGGGACAGGGGAGATTGAACCCAAGTTTCCCACAGTGGTCACCAGCCTGTGATGGCCCCTTTACTGGCATTCCTCCCGTCCCTGTCTCTCGCACCCCCACTGCCTTAGCGCGCTCTGGGGGTCACCTCCCTCGAGGGGTCCTACACTGCTTGCATCCAAGTCCTACCTAAGGCTCTGCTTCTGCGGAAGCCTCCACTAGGTACGTGATGCTAGATCACCCCTGACCTCACAGGCCAGGCTAAAAGCTGCAATTTACTCTGTAAGTGACTGGGCTTCTGAGGGTTTTAAGCAGGAGAAATCTGTGTTTTAGAAACAAAATTAGTGGCAGTGTAGAAACTAACACCCGGTTCCACCGACTTCCAGGCCAATGCTCTTAAGTTAACTCTATATTGTTTCAAGCTTTGGATGTAAGAATATACAGATCTTTTTTTAAAAAATTCATTGATTTTTGAATAGATACTAAATACACGTGTTGCAAAATTAGAAAAGCACGAAAGGTCAGACCTATTTTTATAAGCACCTTCAGTGCCAAAGGAGCATTTGAATAACCATTGTTTCCCACGGGTTTAGGCCACAGTGGAGCCTGACTCTCCAGTGGTTGCTCCGGGCCTGCCTCTCGCCCTCCCGGCCCTGTGGCCTGGCCTGCCGGCCTCCCCGCTGCTGAGAAGCATGCTGCCACTCTCGGTCCAAAGGAAACTTGGCGGTGTCGGCAGATGTCAACATCCTTGGCAGAAGCTGTCTTTGCTCCTTGTCACCACAAATAATTGCAAGTGGGCTGAGTCCTAGTCATATGCATTAAGGTTTGTGGCTTGTTCTGACAGAAGTCTAAAACGTGCATAGTGAAGGCCAAGCCTGCAGTTTTGTGGGGTTTCTTCCACATATAGTTGACTTACAACATTGTGTTAGTTTCTGGTGTACAGCAAAGTGATTCAGTTATACATATATATACATATTATTTTTCATATTCTTTCCCATTATGGTTTATTACAGGATATTTAGCATAGTTCTCTGTGCTATACAGTAGAACCTCATTGTTCATCTATGTACACAGTAGTTTGTATCTACTAATTCCAAACTCCTCATTTATCTCTCCCCCAGCACCTTTCCCCTTTGGTAACCATAAGTTTGTTTTCTATATCTGTGAGCTTGTGTTTGTTTCATAGATAAATTAATTTGTGTCATATTTTAGATTCCACATATAAGTGATATCATATGATATTTGTCTGTCTCTGTCTGACTTACTTCACTTAGTATGATAACCTCTATGTCCATCCACATTGCTGCAAATGGCATTATTTCATTCTTTCTTGTGGCTGAGTAGTATTCCACTGTGTATATATACCACATCTTTATCCAGTCACCTGTCAATGGGCATTTAGGTTGTTTCCACATCTTGGCCATTGTAAACAGAGCTGCTGTGAACATTTGGATGCATGTGTCTTTTCGAATTAGAGTTTTCTCTGGATATATGCCCAAGAGTAAGATTGCTGGATCGTATGGCAACTCTATTTTCAGTTTTTAAGGAAGTACCACACTGTTCTGTAGTGGCCTATAGCAATTTACATTCTCACCAACAGAGTGCAGGAGGGTTTCCTTTTCTCCACACTGTCTCCAGCATTTGTTATTTGTAGACTTCTTGATGAGGCCGTTCTGACCAGTGTGAGGTGGTGCCTCCCTGTAGTTTTGATTTGTGCTTCTCTCATCATTAGTGATGTTGAGCATCTTCTCATGTGCCTGTTGGCCACTGGATGTCTTCTTTGGAGGAATATCTATTTAGGTCTTCTGCCCATTTTTTGATTGAGTGTTTGTTTTTTTGTCATTAAGTTGTGTGAGCGGTGTGTATATTTTGGAAATTAAGCCCTTGTCGGTCACAGTGTTTGCAAACATTTTCTCCCAGTCCATAGGTTGTCTTTTCATCTTGTTTATGGTTTCCTTTGCTGTGCAAAAGCTTAAGTTTGATTAGGTTCCATTTGTTTATTTTTGCTTTTATTTCTATTGCCTTGGGAGACAGACCTAAGGAAACATTGGTACAATTTATGTCAGAGAATGTTTTGCCTATATTCTCTTCTAGGAGTTTTATGATGTCATGTCTTATTCAAGCCTGCAACTTTTATGGGGAAAGGAAGAGATAATGATTCATAAAACCTCAGGTCTTTAAATTTCTCCGGAAGAGCTGCCATCTGTCCCTAACGTGGGAGAAGGAGTGCTCTTGGGTTAATTGCCCTGGATCAGCCAAACCATCTGCATTTATTTAAATCAAGCCCATACACAGTTTTTGAAGGTCTGCCGTGGGCCAGCGCTGAGCTCAGCTCTCTGGGGTGTTCCAGTAATTGGGAGCCACCAGCTCAGGCACTCAAGGAGGCAGACTGGAGAGGCGGCAGGTGCGGCAGCTCTGGGAGCCAGGCAGCTCTCCTGGGAACCCCAGCCCTCCTCCCGGCCGGCTGAGAGCTCCTGGGCACCTCAGCTGGTCTCCCCAGGACCTCTGTTTCCCTGCCTTTAAAATGACCCTGATTACTGCACAGGGACAGGTGAAAATCCCAAAGAGGGTGTTTGTCATTTTTCCCTTGAGAAATGTACAGCCTGCTCGAGGAAGGAAGGTACACCTGAGAAAAGTAAAGCAGACATTCTAAAAGCGGTCGTCAACAGTTCAAAACAAACAAACGGAAAGACAAGGATGAGAAAAGAAAAGATGAATCGAATAGAGAAAGAGAAGAGAAGAGAAGGAGATCCAGGGGTGATGAACTGCCAGATGTATCCCACTGCTGGGGCTAGAATAAGTAACAGCGCACTTCAGGCTGAGTGGCATAAAGGCCCCAGCATTTGTTTTTTTAATTCTCCTCACAGTTCTGGAGGCTGGAAGCCCAGGTCAAAGCGTCAGCTGGGTTGGTTTTTTCTGAGGTCTCTCTCCTCAGTTTATAGACGGCCGTCTTCTCCCTGTGTCTTCACGTGGTCTTCTCTCTGTGTTTGTCTGTGTCTTAATCACCTGTTTATAAGGACATCAGTCACATGAGATTAGCATCCACCCATATGACTCATTTTACCTTAATTACCTCCTTAAGGCCCTGCCTCCAAATACTGTCCCGTTAGGAGGTACTGGAGGCTGGGGCGTCAACACCTAAATTTTGAGGGAACACCATTAGCCTATAACAGGAAACATACTGTTTGCTGTAGAAGCTGAGCAAGAGAGCAGAGCAGGGACGGAGAACAAGGAGGCGCTTCTGTTTGTGATTTGATCTAGTCTTAACCGCGATAGAGTTGCAGTGCCTGGCACATGGTGGTCAAGCAATAAAAATTTGTTGAATAAGTCTTCGAATAACTGAATAAATATTTTATATGGTTTTTGTCATTGGACTTTATAAAAGGCATCTAGAGAAGAGTATATAGAGATGAAAAACGGGCAAAATAGGTGGCTTTCATATTGGAAAAAGGCTTTTTGTTTCAAGAACACATTTTGATCTGTAAAAGCATACATCAAAAATGGATGTGACAGACGTTCATAGAACTATGAAGGTCACAGCTGACACTGTTACCACCTTTACATCTTCACCAAATACCGTGTTGCTAGAAGTAGACAGAGGACAAGCTCTGAACCTGGTGTGGCTTCAGGACATATGCACAGAAAAGAAAGAAACAGGGTCCTATCTGTGATCAGTTCACTCAGGATTTCTTAGACCTTAAGACACTAGAGGCTGAAACCATAACTAAGGGAGGATTCAGTGAATTCACGGGAGGCTGATCTCAGCACAAGTTACTTCAGGTTCCTGTGGGATTTTGACTTGGATCATGGATCTAGCCAAGTACCACATGTCTGTAGTTTTGGTTGTCTTCGGCAGGCAGTTAACTCGGTTTATTTATTAATGTATTTTTAGAGGAGGTACATGGGGATTGAACCCAGGAGCGCGCGCACTGCTAAGCAGACGCTCTGCCACCAGAGCCACACATTCCCCCTCATTCTGTAGCTTTACGTTCCTCCAGGGGATATTTAATAAGCAAGGACGCTGCAGTCAGTAAGGTGATGGCCCTGGGGGACCCCCACTCTAGAGGAAGGCAGATATGTGAAGAGATAAATTGCAGCTTATTGAGGTAACTTCCCTAATAAAAGTACAATTAAAGTGCTTTATAACCTCAGTTTTCTTGTGACAATAACTAAATGGACAGTCTGTGCATTAAAGGGACTTGACGATATTTGACAAACAAATAAGTGGATAAGATACCTGATAAATGGATAAAAGATACTGAGAGCACAGACTCAACGCTCTATGTCCTGTGGGTTACCAGCACAAAACCTACCTATTTACTTTTGGACTAAAAAAAAATTGAAGCTATAAAAATTGTCTTTCTCATTTTTTAACTCCCCCTTTTCCACCTGCATTTTAGAATTTCCTGTGAACTCAGAAAATGTTTGTGGGTAAATAGATGAAAAATTGAATAAATAAATAAGAGAATAATTTTTTGCTTCCAGAACTGGGCAGAGTTTTCCTGTAGAAATTTGTTAATCACTGAAGGATTGTTGTATTCAGATTCATCAAGAAGCCATTTCTGAGGTCTCTTTGTATGGAAGTCCTGGAAGCTGTCTTGATTCGCTAAAGAGAAAATGGCATTTCAGTTCCTGGAACCATTGCTTGTGAGTTTTTTAATCCACATTAAATTCTACAGAGTGGGAAGTTCTGCAGAATTGCAAATGGAGGGCGAAGGTTGTACTGACTGAATGCCGATTTCAGCAGCGCCCACTGGAGAAGGGAATCTGCCGTCGGTGATTCCTCCTTCTCTCCCTGCACCGGGATGAGGGCGTTTCAATCTGCATGTTGCCCAGGAAGGCCGTCTCTCTGAAGAGACTCAGTGTAATTACTCGGCCCTGGCATTCTTGCTGACCTCACTAGAAATTTGGTGACTGGAGGGCAGAGGTCCAGAGAAGAATGTGGGACCAGGAATTTGGACATCATTAAATGATTTTTCCTTATGAGAAGCTTAGTCAAGGTTCAACACTCATGTGAAATAGTTCTGTGGCTCCGTCAAGTACTCTCCCCATCTCTCTCTCCCCACCCTGAGCCCCCATCCTCTCCCCAGTAACAGACACGCAGACGAGACCCTTGAGTTGTCCAGTGGAGTAGTCATTAACCACATGAGACTATTTCAATTTAAATTAGTTATAATTAAATACAATTTAAAATGCAGGTTTTCAGCCATACTAGCCACATACCAAAAATTCTCAAACGCCACATGTGTCTACTGGCTACTGTAATGGACAGAGCAGAGAACAGTTCCATCACTACAGAAAGTTCTCTTAGATTCACAGACATAGAAAATAAACTTACGGTTACCAGGGGGAAAGGGAGCAGGAAGGGATAAATCGGGATTTCAGGATTTGCAGATACTAACTACTATATATAAAATAGATGAAAAACAAGGTCCTACTGTACAGCACAGGGAACTATATTCAATACCTTGTAATAGACTATAATGAAAAAGAATATGAAAAGGAACACATATATATAACTCAATCACTATACTGTACACCAGAAACTAACACCACATTGTAAACCGACTACACTTCAATTAAAAAAAAAAAAAGAAAAGAAAGTTCTATTCAGCTGCACTGCCCTAGGGAAAAGGGAAGTGAAGAGATGAGGAGGAAGGTGGTAATCTTTAAGAAAACACCAATAACCTGTAGAGCAGCCATATAGAGAGGGAAAGGAACATTCTAGCAGGAAGTTGCCACGGGACACACAACTAGGTAACAAGAGGAAAGAGGGTGTAAAGTAGGGGAGAGGGTAACAGCTTTTTGGGACCAGAACCCAGGTTTCATCCTGGTCCTTCCACCCACCAAGTGTGTAGCCATGAGCATGTAATGGGAACTCTCTGAGCCTCGGTCTCCTCATCAAGGAAGTGGCAGTAGTAGTTCTTATGCCACAGGGTTAATGTGAGAATCCATGAGACAATTAGCCTAAAGTGCTCAGCATGCCACTTGACATATGGAAAAAGGTCAAAAATAGTAAGACAGGTGAGGAGTGCGAGGAGGCAGAGGAGGGGAGGAGGTGGAAGGAAGGGAAAGAGAGGAAATAGAAGACAGCCAGCCTGGAAAGAAGAAATGTCTGCGGATTGAAGAGTGGATCTGAGCACATTAACGGAGGCCGGAGGGCACAGTCAGTAGGGCCAAGCAACAGCTAGGCTTCCAGACACCCGAGGCCACAGAGGAGGCTCCTCCTGGCTCCAGGACGAGAGCGCTGAGCCAGGTGATGGCAAAAGTCACCTGTGGTCGGCAGTCTTCCTGCCCACCTGTGGCAGCAGGAATTGCACTGCTACTTGGGGTTTAGCTGTGCTCGTGTTTATGCCAGTGATTGTGTTAAGGGGCCCAGAGAGGTGTGCAACAGAGGTGGCTTTCCGGGGTCAGGCTGTGTGAGCCACGGCCGGGGCTGGAGGGGCCGGGTGTCAAGGTGAGGTAGGGCATAGGGTGGAGGGAAGGGGGCGATGTTCCTCGGTGCCTGCCACCGTATTCTGCACTCACGTAACCAGTTGCACTCAAACCCTACAACACTTGTGAGGTAGGCACTCCCACTGTGTGGAAACAGAAACCGGGGCTCAGCCAGGCACAGGAACTTGCCAGGGGCCACCCGGCAGGTAGAGGGCAGGTTCAGGATCCAGGCCCCGGTGGGCCCAGCCGCCCCGGCTGACTCAGAAGCGGACGCCAGACACGCGGGCAAGCCCAGCCGGGTCAGCCGAGACTGGTCCGGGTCAGCAGAGCTCCAGATGACCTGCAGGCACATGAGAAATAATAAATGAATACTTTTCTTAAGCCACTAAACTTTCAGTTGGTTTGTTTTATAACAAAAGCTATTTGATACATGAACAAAACGGATACCGGCTCTTAAGAAGCTTCTGGTCCAATGGAGGAGACCAACTTCAGTCACAAACTCCTACAAATATACGTTCAGGGCAAGGGAGTGATGGTCAAGCCAGCCGCCCACGATGGCCCCAGTGACCCCCACCTCCTGGGAGCCCTAGTGCGTCCCCTCCCACTCCGTACCAGGCTTCCCCGCTTGACCGATCGCGTGTGGCAGCAGGCACAACGTGTCACTTCTGAGACTAGGTTACAAAAGAGGACAGCTGCTGTCGTGGGCTCCTCCTCTCTCTTTCTGATCATTCATTCTGGGAGGAGAAGCCAGCGTTTGTGCCCTGAGGACGCGCAGGCGGCCCACACAGAGACTCAGATCTCCACCAACAGCCCAAGCCCGAGAGGCCTGAAGTCTTCCAAGCGCCAAGTGAGTCGGCTGGGGAGGGGCCTCCGGCTCCAGTGACGGGAGCCCAGGCTGACAGCTCGAATGTGACACCTTGCGAGACCCTGACTCAGAACCTTCCAGCTGAGTTGCTCTCAGATTCCTGACACAAAGAGACTGTGAGGTAACACGCTTCTGTCGTTTGAAGCTGGTAGGCTTGGGGGTACTTGTTACACAGCAGCAGGTAACTAACAAAAGGAGTTAAGTAGAGGGAGCGGGGGAGGAGGTGGTCGTTGCGGACAGATGGACAGCTGGAACAGCGTGGCTGTGGGGCAGGAGGGAACACAGCACACGTGAGAAGCTATAGGAGGCCGATGTGGCAGGAGTTCAGAGAGCAAGTGTGGCTCCCCCAGAGCTGAAAGGCCAGGGGGAACCTGAGCCGTCCGGTGTGGCCTTTTGGCTCTCACTAAGAAGTTTCTTTTAGGAGCAACAAGAAGCCAGGTGACTGGGGACCCGCCCTGGGGCTCCGGGAAGCCCGGGTTCTTAGACTAGTGAGAAGGCGAGGGTGGCAGGGCAGCCCGAGGGCACCCGGTCCTTCCTTGGCCTCAGGCATGAAGGGTGACTGTGAGAACCGGGAAAACCCGTTAGAAACAGAGTGCGCTGTCCTCCGTGGGGGCCACGCCTCACCTTCCGCTGACGCCCACCCAGGCCCCCGGGGGTCCGGGATGTGGTGGGATGACGGCGGGCGGCAGAGGGAGGCGGGAGTAAAGGAGGAGTGTGGGAAGCAGAGACAAGTGGCAGGGAGGAAAAGAGGGACAACTGAGGGGGAAGGGCGCATCGGGAGGTGAGCGGGTCAAGGTCGCGGAGGGAGAGGGCGTGGGCGCCACGGGGCGCCTAGGGAGTCCTGGGAAGGGTCCCTCAACGAGCGTTAGAGACGTAAACGCGGGGGTAGAGGGGAGGCTCTTTGAGACACTGGTGTTCAGGAAGCCTGGAAAACTCAGCCATGAAACAGTGTGTGTTAAGGGTTCAAGAAATGGGACGGTCACTGTGATGGGAAGTCAGCAGACTGAGAGTAGAGGGGGTAAGTGGATCAGGGGAGCAGCTAACACTGAGCCAGAACGCAGGCACGGCTCAGGGGGTTGAGTTCGGGGAAGTCTCAGCTGGACCGGCCATCCTTCAGGGAAGAGTGACGAGGTTTGCAGCTGGCGGGGCAGGGCTTATCGGGCTCGTAAGGCCCTGCGTGGAGTTCCCCGCTTAGCCCTGCTCGGATGAGGTCTCTCCAAATTAGTGACTTGGGGGTGTTAGTTCCCCTGCTCAGAAGTGCCCTTCAAGGGGCAAAGGAAGAGGTGGCAGAAACCTGCAGCAAGACGGGGATGGCCCCTCCAGCAGGTGCAAAGACACATGGGGACGGAAGCCACCTCTTGGTCAGCCTCTCTTGGTTTTCAGCCTCTCACTCCCTGTCTCGCCAGGAATGGACTTGTACTATTTCAGTAATAGTGGGGTCCCTGGACTCTTATCTCATTCCTTTGTGGGTTGGTCAGGCTGACCTAACCATTTTTTTGTCTAGTGAAAAAAATCCAAGGTTATAAGCGGAGGCGGGGTGGGGAGTATAGCTCAGTGGTAGAGCGTGTGCTTGACGTGCACGAGGTCCTGGATTCAGTCACCAGTGCCTCTGTTAAGGGGTTAGAAAAAACTCAAGAAATAAATGGTTAAAAATATTTTTAAATAAAGATGTGAGTGTTCCCCAAACAGCTTTGCTGAGGGAAAGCAAAGCAAACACAGCATGGAGCAGATCTATTTACTTTGTGACTTAATTATAGAAAGATAACATATTTTGCCTTGTTTTGAAAATATGTATATTTGAAATGGAGATGTGAAATAATTGCTTGATGTTCCATCAAGTAAATAGATTCCACCGGGACCACGGTGTAGGAGAAAAACTCCAGTCCTTGCAGAGGAGGGTTGTGTTGCGTTGATCAGATAAAGAATTTTCTCCACCAATCTAAAATCGTAAATGACAAATAGAATAAAAAAACAGTTTTTCCATCTAAACCGCCCCCTTTCTCCCCTTTCAATCGCTGGTCCAGGTGAGACCCCCCTCGCTCCCCCTTGCTGTTCTGAGGGTGGTTCAGAGGGGGGCTTCCCTGGGACCCCTCACCACTGCCGGTCCTCATCTCACGCCAATAGTTGAAGACATCCTGGTACAGGGTCCCCTACAGGCCCTGAGGGAGGGGCTCTGTGTTCTGGGAGCCACTGCAGACACCTGCACAGACCGCAGCCGCGCTCCACTGAAGCGCAAGGGACCCATTTTAAGACAAAGCGTGTGTCACAGTCTCGCTGCTCACTCAAAACCACTTCCCGGTTCGGCAGATTCATTGGTCTCTCCTTCCCCTGAGTGTGCTTTGAACAGACCACAGGCTGGGAGGATCAGAAAGAAGGGCAAAGAAATGCAGCTATAAATCAGTGTAGCCTCCCCAACTCCCCGGGTCAGGAAGCCGGTCCCGCTGAAGGGACCAGGGAAACAGCCTCACCTCGGGGAAGGCCTGGGGCTCCCTCCCGGGCCCCGCACTCAGGGGCCTCGGGAAGCCTGGGACGTCCCTCGCTCCTTCCCTCTCCCTGCCTTGGAGCCAGATGCTCTTGGGAGGGAAAAGCTCTGGCTTCATCCGGGCTCCCCAGCCCCACTTCTCTGAACACAAGAGGACTTTTTTCAGGTTATCGTGGCTCTTCTCCTGGTGATTCTCTTCATTCCTTCTTCAAATGTGCAATCAGTTCTCCTGATACAAAATGTGTGACCCCTGTTTAATAAGCCTGACGCCGGCAAGTTGATCCCCACAAGAGTCAGCAGAAAGCATCTGGGTGTCCTAATCACCGCCAGCTCTTGCTGAAAAACAGAACCAACAGCCTGCCAGCCTCCTGCCTGTGGGCTGGGCACAGCCCTGGGAGGGGCCGAGGCAGCCCCAGGACCCCGTGGTTCTTTGGAAAGGAAGCAGCAGTTCCAGGCAGTTGAGGTGTTTGGGGGCTTTACTGCAATGCTCTTTCTCGTGTAGATTTCAGCCCGGTTTGTGACCAGGGTAAGTTACATGAGGGACTCTATGGTGGTGACACCGCAAAGATAGAAGGGGGACCTGAAACCGGTTTCTGTCAGTCAGAAGTTTCATTCAGCCAGCACAACTTCAGAATTCACAACTAGCATTCTGTTTCTCTTTCAAGTTCTTTACATCTTCTGAGGGTAAGGATGCTGGGGAGAAATTTTCTGAGTTAAAAACGGAGATGAAAAAGATCATGACACCTTGCCCAGGATGCACTTGTGGGGTGGATTCGGGAAAGGGGGATGTGAACCTGTGAGTGTTGGCGGGGAAGCCAGGCACAGCCCCAGACGGGCACCTTGGAAGTGAGGTTAAGATGGTTTGGGGATTCATCCTGCTTCCTGTTCTTTGACACACAGAGTGTTCACTTTAGCATCAGTCCCATCCATCAGAGTCCAGATGCAGCATGTGTGGGGGTGTAATTGTTTTGTAGGTCCCTGGAGCAGGGTGAGAAATGGTGACAGAGTCGAGAAGTCTGCGCATTACTGAGGGTCACGGTTCAGGGGGTACTTACTCTCCACTCTGGTTCTACACAAGTGAGCAGAAAAAGGAGATGTTATCTCCTTCCTTTATTTGAGCAGCCCCTGGAGTTCCGTTTCCTTCTTAAAACCTCTGACTCAATGTCTGGAGGAATGCTCCCCCACCCCACCCCATCCTGTCTACGCATGCAATGTTCGTGACACCCCCTGCCCTTGGCACCTTGCAAAGCAAGCCCAATTCACTGCTTCTACACACTGCGGTTTGCATCTTTGTTTGTTTTACGTACGTTGGTCACCTGTTGCTTAGGGAAGATTTGAATCTGGCTGCATTGGTACGGTCAGCTTTTGACTGTTCCCAGAAGGAAAGTAGAATGTTACAGCCATATGAGCGTGTGATATTGTTATTTTTTCTTCTTGATGTTAGCATTTGGCTAGTCATTAAAGCATGTGGTGGTGGTCGCCCGTCAGCCTCAGCTTTGAATGATTCAGGCTTGGGAGTTGTCAGAATCATCTTCATCATCATTATAAGGCAGGATCACTTATCCTGGGGTATGCACGACTGTTACATTTGAATAATTGTTGTTTTTTATTGCTGAATAATTTTTATTGTTTTCTTGTTTTTATTACTAGAGTAACACACGGAAGACAGATAGTTTGGGAGATAGAAAAACACCCTTTTGGCATATATACTTTTAGTATATTTTTCAATATGTATTTTTTTTTCCCAACAATAATGGTATACTGTAGTTTGAGAGTCTGCTGTTTCATTTAGTAATAGACAATGAGTATGTTTCCACATCGCTGCTCTTGTATAGCAGAGAAGCTGTTAACAATGGCTGTGTAGTATTCTGTTATACAGATTTTATATAACCAAGTCCCCATTATCAGTTACTTTTCAAACATTTATATAAGCACTTACTGTATGTCAGGTACAGCTTTAAGCTCTGCATAGATATTAACTCATTTAACTCTCATAATAACCTGTGAAGTGAGTACTGTCATTGACCCCATTTTCCGATGAGGAGCCCGTGGTTAAGCACTTGTCCAGGGTCTCCCTGCTTTGTCAGTGGTGGGGGTCATTTTGCTCCTAATCACAGCCCTTTGCTTGCCGCCCTTGACTTCCACTGAAAAGCAAGGACCTCCTTTACCTGGGAGAAAGGCTTAATCTACACAAGACTGCTCTGACAAAAAGGGAACCACTGTCCTGTGAGTCACTGTTATTTAGAATCAGACCGTCAGCTGCTGACCACAGACACAGAAGCGTCTGGGTGGCAGGGGCAGGGGCGGTGTTGGCCCAGCCCCGGGGGGCAGTCCCAGGAGGGCTGCAGGCCCAGGTCCCCCCAGCCCGAGGCCCGCCCCACAGGGCGCCACCTCGGGCAGAGCCACAGGAAGTGGCCCCAGCCAGGCCTGAGCTCCCCTCACTCCCTCACACCACGCTGAGAAGCCTGGAGGGGCTGCTGCGAGGACCAGAGCCAGCCCGGGAGGGGGGTGATGGTGAGGTGGGGAGCGGCCTGACTGGCCAGAGCACCGGCAGTGCCGAGCCAGCGGAAACTGGCCGGGCTGCGGGGTGGTGTGGTCCAGCCTAGGAAGTGACTTCTGGGGCAGTGCCCAGAGCCCGGGAACCCCCCGACTACCCTGCAGAGGCTCCAGGGCGGTGGTTGCAGGGCGATTCTGGACCCTTATTTATCGTCGGTGGCCATGAGTGGATCTGGCCATCTTTTACTCCTACCCTTGCCCTGCCAGTAATGATGATCTGATGTCATCGCTAATGGTGATAATTGTTCTGTTTTACTTACTTAATTCTAACTTACTGAGTTCTCAGAACAGCACTGTGAGAGAGAACAATAGTTAACAATAATTATCCTCACTTTAGGGATGAGGAAAGGGAGCCACAGAGACATTAGATAACTTGGCACAGGGGAAAGGGTCAGGTGCCAGGAAGACCGCACGGCTGTGATCGCGACCTGAACCTGCACCCCAGAACAGGCCGCCACACTCGGAGGCAGCTGTGGCTGGAAGGGAAACGAACACTAGCCGAGCTGCCTTGTTTCCCTTAATCCCATCCCCTCCAGGACGAGAAGGTCTGAAGAAGCAGTGGGAATTTGCGAAGGGAGAGCGTTCAGGGCCCGAGGAGGTTAAAAGTTGCATTTTATGTGATAAGCACCTCAGGCGATTGACCATGTGTAGGAGCTTGGAGGAGATTCATATGAAATAACATTCATGCATCTCTCCCTGGGAGATCTGTCAGTTTGCCTTTATTCCTTCTGCTATAAGAGAACCTGGAAAACACAGACAGCACATCCAAAGTCAATGTCACAGCTGCACTGGTCTGGGGAGCCCTGGCTATCCGTGCAGTCCTAATACCTGCCCGCTAAAGGCTCGAGATCAGGACGTTTAGACCCTGTCCGGTCCACTAGGTCCTCTTCCACACAGCACACCCCACGCCCTGGTTCCCACCTGCGTCAGGACCGCACCTTCTCAGCTGTAGCTGCAACCCTGGGTGGAGCCACAACACCTTCCCAGTTTCAGAAGACCCTTGACCTAATTTGACAACAACCTAAAGCATATAGAAAAGAGTATTTTAGTAGAATTAGGTAAGACTGGCAAAAACCAGCTTTCCTATCACTAAATGATTGTCAGGGTATGTCTGTTGTGTTTTGGAGGGGTTTTTTTGTTTGTTTGTTTTTGTTATTTTAAAAAAGAAAAGATGCATTGGTTTTTTTTGGCCAAAGTCCTTGAACATAAACCCCAAAAAAGGAAAGTGCAACATTGGCTAGGCTTTAAAAACCCAGAGCTGCAGCTGTCCTAGTCAGAGCCACAGTAGTGTTATTCCTGGATTAACGCGGTAACCCCCGCTGCAATCTGCTCTCCCCACTGTGAGCAGATCGAGCACTTAAATGGGCAATAGATCCAGTCACTGTCCTGCCTAAAAACTTGTAGTGACTTCCCGTTACACCCGGACAGGGTCCCAGCTCCTCACAGGGCGTTCGTGACCAGCCCCTGTCTCTTTGGAGAGGCAGCGCCGTACAGAGGCTGAGCGCCCATGACCATGCCGCCGGGGGAGCCCGGCCCTGTCCCCTCAGCAGTTGTGTGACTTTGGCTAACCGTGTCTCCTTACTCTGCGTTCTCCTCTGTGAAAAGAGGAGAACAGGACCGACCTCAGAGACGCCGGCAGCAGTCGGCCCTCAGCAGCCACCAGCTGTTTTCCTTGTTACTCTTGACCCCCTCCCCCCCCCCCAGCCTCCAGCTCCTTATGCGTCACACTAACCTCCTCTGTGTTCCTCAAATTTGCCAAACTCATGCCTACAATTGGGCGTTTGCCCTAGGGTGCCTGGAGCTCTGCCCACTCCCCTCACCCCACCAGCACCACCACCCAGGTCTGTGAGCTGTCAGTTCCTTCTCATTTCAGAGTTCCAGCTCACGGCACCTCCCTGACCACCGGTCTGAATGAGCCCCAGTCACTCTCCAGCTCAGTGCTATCCTGTAGGAATGTCTGCAGTGATGGAAATGTTCTGTGTCTATACCACTAGCCACGAGCCACATGTGGCTCTCCAGGACTTGAAATGTGGCAAGGGTGAACTGAATATTTAACTTTATTTAATTTTAATTCATTGAGACTCTGAGTAATCGTATTGGACAGCACAGCTCTGTTACCTGACCTCATGGCCTTCAAAGCTTTTATCACTCCCTGAACTTGTCTTGTTGACCCCTTGTCTGCTGTTTATGGTCTGTCTCTCCAACTAGAATGTGTGCTCCATGGAATGAGGGTCTCACCTGCCTTGTTCACCTCTGTGTCCCCCCCATGCCTAGGAAAGTGTCTGGAACTTTGTTGGGGCTCATGAAGATTCATTGTATGAATGAATGAATGGATGGGCATATAAAAGTACCTTGTAGCCACAATGCATTATGTAAGTGTAGGATATATTACCATTGTAAGGACATGTAATAGGAAAGCCTGCGTAGGTGGTCCACTTTTAAAAGAATTCCTAGGACACGCGCGTGCACACCTACACACGCAAAGCTGATCTTTAAAAAGTGAATACTTTTTAACAATTGTTTTCTTATTTTATGAATGTATTCATTATATCTCCAAATAAGATCGCTCGCCACAAGACTGTACGTACAATCTACCCCCCCTCCGCAGCCAGAGGAGGGCCTGACCTGACCAAAGTTCCACTTGCTGGTCCTTTCTGAGCAGCCACCTTTGCGCTGGAGCAGCACACCTGTGCACTCCTCTGTCTGGCACCGGCCTGGACAGCCAGCCCTGGACCATGGTGAGCAGGATGCTCCACGGGTCTCCAGACTTGTCTGTCTGCTTCCCAGAGACCACGGCTCTGGGCTTGACCGGGATCAGGTCTGAAGCCTCTGAAGTGCGTGGGTAGCCGCCACCCTGACTGTAATGAAAACCATGAGTGTTCCCAAGACGGGGTTGTAGTAGTCTTGAAGTTAAAAACAAGGTGGGAGCAGGCCCTCTCCTTCCCGTGGCAGTAGGTGAAGCAGAAGTGAGATCGGACGCCCAGAGCTCCTGGGAGGGCTGGGAGCTGGTGGGTTCAGTGCCACTGGCCAGTGTGTGGTTTCCAAAGAGGACAGGGCTGTCATCTGACCTCCGGTCTTAATGAAGTGCTGTGGCTCCCGCTGCCTCAGAGGGGCGCTGTGGCCAGAGCAGCAGAGTCAAGTCAGGGACAGGGCACGTTGTTTCCCCACCAGGCGGGGTCTGGGCCTGAGCCCAGGGACTCCACGGACTTACTGCAGGACCTGGATGGTCACAGTAGCCATGTCCATTGCCCAAAAACCAGGTGCTGGGCTGAGACCCAGGTCAGCTTGCTGTGCAGAGCTGGCCAGGGACCTCCCTGACCCTGGGCCTGAGCTGAGAAGCTGAGGGCACAGAGGAGACAGCTGGACTGCTGTTGTTTTTCAGAGTTTTCTAGCCTGTGTGCTTGGATTTCTTGTCAACATTCTTCCTCCTCACTCGCCCCATCCCCCCACCCTCCCACACACACCACTACACCGAGACATGCATTTTCTTCCTGTAACATCGAACAGGATTCTGGGACCATGTAAGGGAAGTGTTAGCCGGAGTGTAGCTTCAGGAAGACATCTGTCGCAGTGCTGTGGGTGTGCAGGGGGTGCGATGTGGACAAGGGCATATGTGTGGCCCTAAGACTCCCCCCTGACCGTGTCTCTCCTGAGGTTCAGGAGGGATGGGTCAATACCTTTAGGAAGGTGAGGCTCCTTTGGGGGTAAAGCAGTGTGTCCTCTGCTCACCCCACCCCAAACCGCAGGCTCATGTGTGGCCTGGCATCTTCAGCAGCAGTCACCCACGCCACCTCTGGGCCAGCCCCGCCCTGCCCCGGGAGTGACTCAGGCATTCTCAGAGGAGAAGGTGGCTGCAGGGCAGGGTACGGGTGGGATGACTGGTGGCTCAGGGACACAGGAAGTGGTTCTTCTGTCTCAGGCTCCCACTGCCTGATCGGTGAGTCACCAGGAGAACGTTGGGCCCCCAGGTAGCCCTCTGTGTCCCTGTTCTGTGGGGTCTATAGACACAGAAGATAGAGGCAAATTCAACTTTGGAAAGAGGCCCTGGGGGTGGGCCTTGCCAGCGGGCATGAGGGGCAGCACCAAGGCTGCCATGTCAAAGCGGTCCTTGGGTCCTGCCCAACCCACGCCCGCCTGTGCTGCTCAGCCTGGCTTTTTTGTCCCAATGGCTTTATATTATTTTGCTTTTTATAAATGTTCGTTAATTTTGTTTGATCCTTTTCAAAATACCATGCCTCTGTGAGGAAATGTCCCATGCCAGGAATCTGCAGGGCTTTTCTCATTGCCCAGCTGACCTGACGTGTGTGGGCAGGTGGTCGTCTGAGGGGATGGACCCTCAAGCTTCTATCCCAGCTGGCAGGAACTTACGGCCGAGGGGCGGCCCATCTCTCAGGGCTCCTCCTTCTCTCTCAAAGGCACATTTTGGGTCGGTGTCCCTCAGGGAAGCTCACTAAAGGGGACCAGTGACAGCAGAGAGCACACGCCATGAGCTTCTTTCAAGGCAAGTGAGGGAGCCCTCCAGGAAAATTGTATTTATGGTTATTCAGCACCTGCAAGTGCCAGGCCCTGTGCTCAGTGCTTCCCCGATGTTACCGTGTCTGATTCTCAAGGGCCTGTCTAGGAGGTGAGTACCTGTATCATTCCTCAGCAGGGAAACTGAGGCCCAGAGATGCGCAGCGGTCTGTGAGCTCACACGGCCCCCAGTGGCAGAGCCGGTCCTCAAGCCCAGGTTTGCCTGACTCCGAAGGCTGCACTCTCCCCACCACCCCATCTGCCCCTCCTCGACGTTGTCCCCCGTGGGGTCCCCCACACCCCTGTTCACGCCCAGGGCTGTGGGGCCCGGTGGAGTCTGGGCAGCCCTGCCCCCAGATCTGCTTCCCTTCCCCAAAGTCCCGAGAGGCAAAAGCCCCTCCACTGATGCAGCGTCTCTTCCTGTGGAATCCGCTGAGAGGTCGCTCCCACTGTGTCCATTTGTTCTCCGCAGGAGACTCCTGTAGGGGAAAGATTATCAAAATATTTGCTGGCCTTGCAGGAGCTGCCTAGAGTCATCGCCAAGCACTGCTGGGTGTGGGAGGCGCCACTGTCCCTGCCCGCTTCCGTTTGTATCCGGCTGCCCACTGCCTGCTGAAGCGGGAGCGGGGAGCTGTATTTAGCCTCCCGTGAGCCCATGAGGGATGCTCAAGTGCAGTGCAGATGCCTGCCGGATAGCAGGTATTTAAGAATTTTCTGGTGCAGAGTGTCCAGTGAGATCTGAAATCCAAGCTGGGGTCTCGGGTGTGCAGAGCGCTGGGTGGTGGCAGGAGCCCCGGGTCCCAGTCAGAAGACCCGGCGTCTTGCCTGGCCCTGCCCTCGGACTTGTTTCCTCACCCTTAAAATGGAGAGGATCTTTGGGAGGCAGGGCAGCAGCTAGGAGCCAGGTTGTGTGAGTTTGAGTCCGAGCCCCCTTCTCGAGAGCCGGGAGACTTTAGGCAAGCTCTGTCATCTCTCTGGGTCTCGGTTTCCTCATCTGTGCTCCGTGTGCCTGGTGAGGGTCAGAGGGGTCTCTAAGCAGTGTCCCTGGATGGCGCTTGGCTAATACACAGCAGGCCCCCGGCAAACGTTCTGTTCCGTTGACAGCCCCTTCCTGCTCTCACACTTTATTAACTGAACTGTGGGTCTTGGCAATTGTTCCTGAGAGATGATACTTCGGCTGAGCAGCGAGTTGAGAAGCTGGCTCTTCCTTTCTGGCTCATTTGTGACCAGCTCAAGAGTTCTGCCCGCCCCTCCTCCCCTCACAAGGTACAGCTTGATGTAGTGACTTCACCTGTACAAACATCCTTGGGGGCGAGCTAGGGAAGGCAAGGAGTGAAACTGCCCCCTGAGAATGTTCTGGAAGTATGAACAGGATGGGAAATTGTAGAGAGCTTGGCTTCAGTTGCTAAAGCAAAACTCAAGCCTTTTCGGTTCCTTTTCACTATTTTGAGTTTCTCTCTCCTCAAGGGGGAATCTTCTCAGGTGACACACTGTGGGTTACAAAACCCCATGTGCGAGAGCCAGATAGACCAGGAAGTTCCGGTTGGATCCCCAGAGCTTACCAGCTGGCCTGGGTGATGCTTCTCTCTGAAGTTCAGTTTCTTCATCTGTACTGTGGAGATAATGATACGTACTTCACAGGGTTGTTGGAGAATTAAATATGATCATGTACGTGCAACACAAACCAGGGCTCAGAAGAGCCAGTTCCCCCTGCTTTGGCCTCCCCTCCACATCTGTGCCTAAGGGGCCCTCCACTCACCTTTTCACCTTCTATTCTGAGGCAAAAAGGCAAGAGGCCACCCCCGGGTTCCCTTGTGTTGTGTGCTGTTAGTTTCAGAGCAAGGCTGTAATCCCAGAAGCCCCCCTGGCAGGTTAGAACCTGTGGGGTTAGAACCAGGAGTGGGTGCTATTAGGGTGAAGTTCCAGGTAGGAAAGGAGCAAGATGGGAAGGCTCCACAGCCCCTCCTTACTCGGCACGGTCACAAGCTGGTGGTCTCGCTCTCCAGCCGAGGTCTCCGTAACAGCCTGTTGTGGTCACAGTATGGCACTGGGGACCTCTCCATACCAGCTGTCCTCCAGCCCATTCGGGAATGTGTCATTAGGGTTTAGGCAGCAGGGGCCACAGTCATGAATACACTGACCTTCTTTCCTCTGGCCATGGAGGCCTTGGCTGGTTGGGGGTGGGCAGGAGGGAGTGAGATGGTGGGGGCGGGGAGGACAGGGAGGAGTAGGGCACAACCACGGGGCCTGGGCAGTATCTCAATAGACTGAAATTCTGAGCCCCACCCCCAGTAGGGTCCCTGGGGCTCCCCAAACCCTTGTCATCTTCTGCCAGATCCTGGGTTCCTCTTGCCATCACCTAAGCTTTCTCAATGCTCCTGCCAGTGTCTTCTCCATCAAGGTTGTGACAATCCCAAATGATTCCTTTTTGCAAATTAAAAACAAGTACCTCCTTTTCTCAGAAAATGCAGTTCTATACTAGGACACATATCTTGGGAAATGGGTGCACAGACCGAATTTCAGCCCTCCTTTTCTGCCTCAACTGAGCAACCTTGTGCAGTAAACAACCTGCACAACTGTACATGGCAGCCCTTTTTTCCATTTGCTGCTTTACTGGTCTGGATTGGCCATGCTACTTCTGTTGCCTCCTCTGAACTCATTGCTCCTGCCTCCGCTATAGCCCTTGCCATAGCATGGCCAGCTTCTGAGAGTCTGGCACTGTCGGCTTTTCCAGCCCCATCTTTGAAGGATCTTGTGACCCATTTACATCAAGGCTTAGGCCAGAGGACTCTGAAGTGTTAAACAGACTCCATCTAACAGTCTTCTCTCTGACATTATCAGCACTCCAGGCCCAGGTGAAGGTCTATCCCGTCTCCAATAATAGTGTGAATCCCCTGCTCATCCAAGGAGCTTCTACAGGGGCTGAGGGCAGCATCCACTCACACTGTGTTCAAGAGAGTACACTGTAAGAGAAAAAAGTGCATTATGAACTCATCTATAAGACACAAACAGACTCGCAGACATAGTAAACAATCTTGTGGTTACTGGGGAAAGGGGGTGGGAAGGGATAAATTTGGGAGTTTGAGACTTACAAATGTTAGCCACTATATATAAAAATAGATTTTAAAAAGAGAGAGAGGGAGTGCACCCTGGAGTCCTGAGGGGTCTAGCGTCAGTCTCAACCTATGCATTGTTCCTCCCTGAAGGGCGGCAGGTTGGCTTGTAAACAGCCTTCCTGACGACCTGCTCGGATGTCTCAAGATTCCTGAGGAGGGCAAGTATGTGGATGAGTGTCCGCCCTCCCACCTGGGCACCCACCAGCACGGTATTCCCTCATCGCTGACCTGGCCCTCAGGGTTTAAGGTGGTCCAAAAAAACATGGCAATGATTCTATCTCTCCCTCTCTTTAAACTCATGTTCTCTGCCAGAATATCTGGACCACCTGTTAGACGTGAATGGTTCAAAGCCAAGTTTCTGGAAGCTTTGCCAATAGCCAGGAGAGGCCACTCCCTTTGAGGAGCAGAGACAGAGGTGGGCTGGCCCCTGGGTGGTCCTCATGCTTCACTCTGAGAGGCAGTGGGAGTGGAGGGTTGGCTTCAGACACATTCATAGGTGCAAGGAAGAGCCAGCTCTCAGTCACTATGGTAACAACTGGGGGTGGACAGAGGCTGTAAACCTGTAAAACAATCCTCAAACTTCCTCTCATTTCACAGGTAATAGCTGAATTTGCTAATGTAATCTGGTGTTACAGGAGCCTTCGCCGGTCATCGACCCCGCCATACAGAGCCAGGAAAGACGTTGTTGGGGACGCGATGCCTGGGCTGAGGGAAGAGGGAGGGATGGAGGTTGGTTAGATAAAGGAGGGAGGAAGCTTCACATGGACATGGAGGCAGGGAATAAAGTGATGTGTTTGGGGGAGCCCTCCTGAATAGTTCAGACTTCAGCTTGCAGGCGACAAGAAACTCTGGAGGGGCTTTAAGTCACGGAGAGATGGGATCAGACTTGCATTTTGGAAACACCACTCAGGTGGCTGAGTGGAAGCCTAACTGGAAGAGGCAGGATGGAAGGGAGAGAGACCAGCTGGGAGGCTGTGGGGACCTTGACTGGAGTCAGGGCGGGAGAAGGAGAGGAGAGCAGGAGTTTGAGGACTATTTAGGTATAAAGCCCTCAGGGCTTGGTGAATGGTGGGCTCTGGGTATTTGTGTGGGTGGTGATGGAGGGAGACAGGCTCCCAGGATGGCTTCCAGGGTGCCAGCTTGGACAACCAGTTGGATGGAGGTGCCTTCCTGACATAGGAAAATATGAAAGAAGGCTTTTCAGTTAGTTAGGTTTGGGGTGTGCTAAAATTTTGAACTGTTCATGCTGTAGTCAATATTTAGCAGACCCTTTGGGTGTAAAACTGAAGCACAGGAAGCAAGTGGCTTTAAAACTATGGAAGGGTGTGTGATGACCAGGAAGAGGAGGCAGAGTTCAGAACCTGGAGATATCTACCTTCAAGGTGGTTGGAGGAAGAGGACCTACAGGGAAGACAGACTGGAAACTGTGGAAGAGGTTGGAGGAGGGTCAGGGGGAAATGGTGTCTCAGAGATCAAGGGAATAAAGAAATTCACAAAGGAAGAAGTGGTCACCGATGTCAAACGTAGCAGAATGGTCAATAACAGAGTGTCTGAATCGTGCCCACTGAATCACATACTTGTGATTCACTTGTGAGTCACTCTTAACCTCAGGGAGAGCAATTTCAGTGGAGGGCCTGGGCCAGAGGCAGCTGCAGAACTGCTGAACCTTTGATGAAAGAAAGAGGAGAGGTAGGGTGGTCCATGGTAGAAGAGGTGGTGCACAGGCGCAGGGTGCTGGAGCTGGGAGGCCAGTGTACTTCGAGGCTGGAGCATTGGGGCTGCTGTCACAGGACAGGAGTGTGGGGGCCTTTGAGGACTGTAGCCAGCTCCAGCTCGAACAGGAGGAGTACAGTGCAAGGTTTCCCAAACATATCTGATCATAAGGACACGTGGGATCTTGTTAAATATGGGGTCTCCTGGTCTCCACCTGGCTCTTTCCAATCCAGACCTCCAGGGGATGGGCCTGGGGAATCTGCATGCAAATTTCCCAGGTGATGTTTTTTTTCTTTTCAGGGGGATTTAGGTTTATTTATTTAGTTTTTTGATGGAGGTACTGGGGATTGAACCCAGGATCTCGTGCGTGCTAAGCATGTGCTCTACCACTTGAGCTGTACCCTCCCTCCTCCCAGGTAATTCTTATGATCAGACAAGTTTGAGAGCATTGATTTCACGGTGGAGAAGAGGGCTTTAGAGAAGAATGGGTGGAGGAGAGGTTTGGAAGACACCCTGGGGAGGGAGCTGGGAGAGATGCCCCAGGTGCGAGGAGCGTCATGGAGAAGGGTAAAGGAAGGAGGCCACAGCTCAGTGGTGGGGTGTGTGCCTAGCATGCACACAGGGTACTGGGTTCAATCCCCAGCACCTCCATTAAAAATTGAAAAAAAACAAAACCTAATTACCTCCCCCTCAAAAAAAGAAAGAAGAAGAAGAAGAAGAAGGAGAAAAAGAAGAAGAAAAAGAAGAAGAAGAAACCAGGAAGGTGCAGGGGAGCATCCACGCCCGCCCGGAGGGCTCGCATTTTGGATGGCGAGCACCAAGGGTTGAAATGCTCGTGGTTCTGGGCTTGGAGGAGGGGTTTCAGCTACGAGCGGGGTGGTTGAAGCTTGGAGCAGCTGTCCGCCTCTCCTCCTCGGACCGGCCTTCCTGTCCGTCTTTCTGTGCCCTTATCGTCTGGTCCTCGGGTCCCAAGAGCAGTGGCCAGTGCTTGTCTTCTGGGTTTCAAATGCAGAGGTACTTTGTGAAGTTATCTCATCCTTTTTCCCAAACAGAGCCAGTAAAAAGCCCCTTCTAAGGAGTTCACACCGTCCCCCAGGGTTTAAGGGCTTGGATAAAGCCCCCGGGGCGGGGGCTCCTCTTTCACCCTGGTGACTCACTTAGGGCATCTGGGATCCTGGATTTGGCACCAGACAGACACGTACGTGGAGTTGACAGCCACCAGCGCGATGCCACCCTCTGTTCTACTCTCTATGTAAACCCCTCCCTCACCTGAAGCCCCGCAGGGAACAGGGTGGGACCGAAGCAGTCGGGTGTGAAGGGAGAGGCCTGGGCCTTGGGGCCCCATCACATCTGTGTTCCCCTCATGCTTTCTAGACACGTGACCTTGGGCAGCTTCACCTCACTGAGCCTCAGTTTTCTCACCTGTAAAGTAAGGACAATTTTACTAACCGGAGGGCTGAGCGGGCAGAGCACACAGACGCCCACAGGAGGGGCTCCAGCAGTGGGCAGGGCCGTCACCCCCCCCCCCCCCCCCCGTCACCATCGGCTACACTCTGTGCTGAGAGCCCAGAGCACATGGGAGAGGGCAGCATGGGAGTGGGGGGGGGACGGGCAGGGGCAGGGGCAGGGGCAGACTTGTTTCTGTCCCCAGTAGTTACCAAATCATCGCAGTCTGTGCTGACAGAAGCATCGAATCTGTCCTTTATCTTACCTTTGTGATCAGAGGTAACAGTATAACATTATTTCTGTATAAAGTGTTTCAAGGTCAGGGAGCACTGACCTGCTGTGCCCAGCACCTGTCTTCCGGGGGACACTCTCTGGGGTTTCATTAAGGATATGCTCTGAATTAGGAAACAGAAACCACAAGTCTGATCATCTGTGTCCCAACCCCCAAAAGAGGCCAACATGACTCAGTGCAGAATATGCAAGGATTATTCACTAATTTCCTTCCATGTGGGGCGTTTGTCACTGCCTGGTCACGCTGTGAGGAAGCGCTCCTGTCACACCCTTGGCGTTCATGAGCCCCGAGACAGACGAGGTCACATGGGGAGCACACGGGGACTTGAACTTCCTGGAAATGCTGACAGCCGAGAAGTCTGCCCCTGACTCCCGTTCTGACAGGTCCTTCCAGCGGAAGGAGGTTAGGGCAGCAGGTGTTCCTAGCCCCCTAAGCCTACAACAGGGAAAAGGAATGTCCCCCGGGCTGCCTGGGGGTGATGGGGACGAGGAGGATGACAGCTGGCACGTTCCCCTGCGCAGGGCGGCTGAGCCGGGGCGAGGCCTGGGCACGCGTCACCTGGGAGGCTAGTTACAATGCGGGTTCTGAGTCCATGGGTCTGGGGTGGGGCTGAGACTCCGTGTTTCTGACAAGCCCTCAGGCATGGGGTGGTGCCGCTCCCAGACCACTCAGGCGGGAAGAGCTTACGGACAGGAGGCTGGGACCTCACAGCTCACACCTGTGAGCTGTCTACGGCGTTGCCTGCCGTGGGGGATGTTCAATAGTGTGTGGAGGCTGAGGCTGTGGTTCCCAACACGCTGAAGACACGCACCCACCCCCAGCCTGCGTCTGAAACTCTGTTCAAGGGTCCAGTTCACAGGTATCTATTGAACACCTACCAAGTGCCAGGCACTGGGTTCAGGTTTTACCCCAACCCAGCTGGCTTGCTTCTTTTGAGTCATGCTGCTATTCCACACCCTTCTCAAGCAATTCAACTCAAACTCCCTTGCCCACTCTGAGAAACAGGGGTTCACAGAGGGAGGTGATGTAGGCAGTAAAGTCAAGGAGTCCAGCTGAGGGGTCTCCACGTCTTAGCTATGGGAACTTGGCTAGTTACTCTGCCTCTGTTTTCTCACCTGTGAAATGGGTTTACTAACCCCCACCTCTGGGAACATAGTTGATATCGTGCAAATTTAGGCTGTGTTTCCTCCTTTGGTGCTCTGTTCCTCATTGCAGACACTTGTGCTAATTCAAGGGCACTTGACTGTGTTCTATTTAGTAACCTTGCTACTGTCAACTAGGCCATTCAAAGGAACTCCAAACGGTCACCACCTGAGAGGCCTGCCCCACCTAGACACCTAAGAACAGCGTCTGTGTGTGTGTGTGTGTGTGTGTGTGTGTGTGTGTGTGTGTGTGTGTGTTGGGGAGGGAGGGATTCATGTGAGGAAGGAATCAGAGAGGAAAGGACCAAGTTGACGACCTCGCCCAGCTTTCCACCTCGCTGTCCCAGCCGCTCTGCCACTGGGGCACTGAGGTATGGGACAAGCACCTCGTCACTGATAATGCAGTACCGCAGACTGTAAATAACTTATTTAAAAACTAAACTGTAAGATACAAGATTGTCTCTATCTTAACACGTCTTTCACGCACTTGCATTTCAAAGGGCTTTTGTGATTTTTCATTTTACCATTTCATCATGGCATTTTTCAGGCACACCCCAAAGTAGAGGCAACAGCATAACAAACCCCAGCTTTAATGACTATCCACGTTGTAGCAACCAAAGCGTCTCCTGAGTGAAAAAAAGTTGTGGGATTGCACCTCATGCCCTGTGCTTGCGCGAACTCTGGCCCGCACGTGGGAGTGAGCTGTGTAACGTTCATGTCTTGTTGGGGAAAAGGCCGAGAACTCTGGGTTTTTCTGATCCATTTCTGGCTGCCATCTCTTCTCTCTGGAGAATGGTAATGACCCCCGCCCCGCAGGGATTGGTTGAGCCTGAGAAGTGGGTGATAGGGTTGGAGCCTCACAGGACAGGAAGGTCCCTCCTTGACGCCTGCCTGACCTCTGGTGCTTTCAGGTTGAAAATAAGGGATGAGACAGGAGGCTGCTGAGCTGAGAACCGTCAGCAAGCCTCCACACTGGACCCTCCCCGAGCTTCCGGCAGCCGCGTGCCTGCTGTGACTCCACACCCCGACCCCAGGATGGCTTGTGTCCCATTTTATAGAGTGATGACTGCTATTAAGATAAGGGCCATAGATGGCAGAGAGAAAGGGACAGGGTAATCCGACCCTGGGCTGTGTGGACCCCACTGGTTCTGTCACGTGTGTCAGCATGAATTAGGGGGGAGGCCACCCCCAACCCTGGCCCCGCCAGCAGCAGCCGATGTGAATTGATATCCCCCAGAGGCGCCGTTGCTACCATGCTCATCACTTCTTAGTGCTTTTTTTCTGAGAGGCTGCAGTCACCACTTCCCAGCCATGGTATCCCGACACCACCTCAGACAGTGGGATTTGCTGAAAGAGGGTGGATGTGGAATTAGAAAGTGTACATTTCAGTCCTGGCTCTGTTATTTAATTGGTTCAGTGACCTTGGGCAAATTCCTGAAAATTAATACCCTCATTCTGAAAATGGAATGGTGATATTTTACCCTAGAATGATGTAAACACTCATATAAATGTTATCAATTTTATTTTCTTAGCTGGACTGACTGTAGGCAAAACTATGAAAACAGTGAAGTGTTAATTCAGCCCTTTTCGTCTTCTCGGTCTGAGCCAATTCTCCGCTTATTCCCAAATCCCCCTTCTGCACTTACCCTTGAAGGACCAGATGCTGCCAGGCAGCCAATCAACAAAACAGCCAATTAGATTAACAAACATTATAGGGCTGGTAATTTAATCTTAATGGAGGAAACAGTCTATATTTATCAAGTACTTGCTCAGTGCCTGGCACGAGCATATCTTGTGTTCTCACAAGTCTCAGGGGGCAGGTGACTATCACCCCCACTTTACAAATGGGGGGACTGACCCAGAAGTAAGACGCTTGCTAAGAATCACACAGCTAATCAGCAAAAACTGGGATCCACGTGCAGGTGCGCCTGACTCCAAAAGCAGCGCTGTCTGTCTGTCTGTCTGTTTATGTCATCTCTTTGAGGCACTGTAACTTAGTGGTTAAGAGCTCGAAGTGTGAGCCAGCTGGTGTGCGTTGAAGGCTCACACCCTTCGATGTCTTTGTGTGACCCAGGCAAGGACCGTGTTCTTATCTGACTATAAAAAGGGCTGAGAAAAGGGCCACTTACAGGGTTATTGTCAGAATTAAATGAGTGAGTACACATACAGCGGCAAGAACAGTACATGGCACCTAGAAAGTGCTAGATAAATGATCTTTAATGATGAAGGAAATTGGTGCTCACTGGAAAAAAAAATCAGTTTAGAATAATGTAAAGGAAAAAGTCCCCTCTCACTTGCTCATTAATCTCTCCTCTCAGTTTGGTGGGTGGAAGTTCCCCCGGACGCTTTTGCACCTGTAGACACATAGTCCCACACAAATACACAGGTGTGTTACTTTTGCATTAGTGAGGCAGCTTGCTTTTTCCACTTAACAATATTTCATAGGTATCCTTCTGTGTCTATAGAATTACCTCCTTCTTATCAGCTGCATAGGGTAGGTGTGCTATAATTTAGTCATCCCTCTGTGGATAAACACTTTTTTTCTAACTGCAAACAACGCTGCCATGAATATCGCAGTATGTGCAGGTAAGTCGAGCATTTCTGCAGGACAGAGCCCTAGAACTGGAATCGCTGGGCAGAGGGCACATTCAGAGCCAGGGTTCTATCAAGTCATCCACTAAGGATTAACATCGCTTTACAAAAAAGGGGGATGGTAGAGAGAGAGGCCAGTGCCTAACACAAAGGAATGAGCAGCTGGTTGAGTTTTAAGCGATAAGATTGCTAGAAAGATTTTTTTTCCAAGATGGTAGATGCGAGAGTCTTACCGACATTTCACAAACAAATTCTCTGAGGCTGAAGCGCACTGATCTGGAAGGCCAGCTTTGCTCTCAGAGACGACATGAGTGCATCCAGGCAAGTCGGTTTTCTCTGAGAGGTTTTTGGCTTCCCCTTGTGCAGGGGAGCTGGGAGGCCTCACGTTCCCTTCATTTTCTCTGTCTAGGTTCCTTCTCCTGCCCTAGAACGGCGCTAGCATGGCTCACCTCCACCTGCCAATGGGCAGTCTGCGGCGTCTAAGCTGAGCCCCTTCCCTCTGTCACTCAAGATGGCAGCCAGGTGGCCCTTGCACTAGGTTTTACATACATTTGTTTCCTCTTCCTTCATTTCCATAGGAAAGCATTTCTTTTTCAAAACTACACTCCTTTATTTTCACCAGCGTCAAGATTCCATCCCCCAGTACTTTTCATCTCTCCCTTCCCTGCCTTCCCACAGCACAGCGAGCCCCTGCTGCAGCCAGCCCCTCTCTCTCCGTGTGCCTGGGCTGTGTTCGCCACAAGCATGAACGTTCCTGGCTGCATAACCCCCTTCCTATCTCTCTGGGCTAGTGATGGTTTCCACGTGGTAGGGCTCGGTGAACTGGTTTTCTAAGTGACATTTTTAATAATAGAAACAATACATGCTTACTGAAGGGAAAAATGGAAAGGGGGAGCTGTGTAAATAAGGACTTAAAGTCATCTGGAATTCCGTAATCATCCAGAGGCACTTTGGAGCATTTCCTTTCAGTTGTTGAATAAGTTGAGAAGCTGATTAATGCAAAGCTGGTCATCAGATTAAGGAAGTAGCTGGGAACAAGGGTCTAGAGTTTGCCGAACAGGTGGTTCAAACATGCACCTTGTATAGAAAATGAGCCTGTGTTGTCAAGAACTCCATCGTTTTCACTCACCCACTCACTCGTTCGTTCAGTGAGTGTTTATTGAGGATCTGTCCAACTGTCGCCCTCCTGCAGTGACTTCTCTCTCCGATGTGACAGTGAGTTTGCAGCCATCATACAGGTCTTTGGGAAGCCGAGTTGACTTCCCTGCTTGGTAGACGGGATTCCCATGACACGAAGTCCACGGCTAGCTCTTCAGGGGCCAGGAGGCTAGAGGGTCAGGCTTCAGGAAATACCACATTTGCTGCTCTGGTCCGTATTCGAGCTGCCCTCTTTGAGTCAGTGGTGTATTATGTGGTGATCACAGGGGATCCTCAGTCTCTCTGTCTGCAGTTATTCAAGTTCAGATTTTCTGTTCGGTCTTCATTGATGATAGCTTAAGCATCTGTTGCTTCTTGCTTGTTCCCACGTAGAGCTGGCAAAGCTGAAATTTTAGGACTTACTCTTCCTGAAAGTGCATTTTGCCCAATGTGTGCCCCAGCTACCTGTTAAGTAATGATGTTACGGGGTGAGGCTCAGCAAATTACTCTGTGGCAGGAGGGGATCAACTCCAGGGTGAGCGCTCCCCGACAAAGCCCCGTGCACCGCCCAGAAGACTTCAAGTCCATCTCACTGGCTGTGTTGTCCTTTCATATGTCTCTTTGGGTGAAGCAGTCCAGGGTTTCCCTGTCTAAACATTAATGTGGAAGCTGCCTGTAGACTTAAAGAAATTTGAACCCTAAAATCGTTCCTAGCACAGCTATATTATTTAGCTTATAGGGAGCTTTATGATGTAGTAGAAAGATGAAAAGCCAAAGGGTCTAGAGGCCTGGAGCTCATTCATTCATTCAGCAAATATGTACTGCCTGCCAATTATGTACCCCAAAGTAGGAACAAAGCAAAAGCAAAACCAGACATGGATCTTAGAGACCACAGAACAACAGATGTTAAAAATAACAGAAATCAATGAACTGTGACAACTTTCAGGAAGAAAAGGAGACTATAAAACACATATAACCAAAGAAACTGCTCTGTTCTGGGTTTCAGGGAAGGTTTCCTGGAGAATGACATCTGAGCTGGGGTTGGTTATTTAATTTCTTGGTGCCTCAGTCTTCTCATCAGTAAAATGGGGATGATACTCCCCCCTTTGACTCACAGAGACATTGTGGGAAGAGTGATCATGTACATGAAAGGCTTTGAGAAGTGCTCAGTGTTCCTAGGAGTGAGGATGCTGCTCTCTAGCCAGAGGC
The DNA here is from genome assembly GCF_009834535.1 of Camelus ferus. Lineage (NCBI taxonomy): Eukaryota > Metazoa > Chordata > Mammalia > Artiodactyla > Camelidae > Camelus > Camelus ferus. The sequence goes on along the minus strand of NC_045704.1, from coordinate 66,524,973 downwards.
AGCTGTGCTCGGGCTTCTTCTGCATCTGTCACCAGGCATTACTCAGGTGCTCAGACTGCAGACCTCTGGTCATTTTCCTTCATTCTGCCAGGCAGCTGGGTCGGAGAGAGCTGGGGTTAGCCTTGGTTCTGCCACTTACATCTAGTGTGAATTTGCGTGAGTCCCTTCACTGCTGGCACTCCCTTTTCTCATCTGTGAAATGGGGGCAATAGTAGCACCAGCTCGCGGCTTAAAGCTTACAAAGCACTTTGCATAGTACTTGGGTTGTAGTTACTCCTAAATCAGCGGTGGCTGCTGTATTGTCATTGTTGTCATTGCTAATCATTAACTCCTCCTGCCAATTATTTCTTGGTAATAACTTTGGTCCTTCACTTCCATTTCCACTTCCACTGCCACCAGCCTCGTCAGAGCCCTTGCCACGTGACTGTGAGGCTACCGCCATAGCTCTAACCAGCGTCCCTCCTTGGCTCTCACGTCTCTTATTCATCCCACATGGCTCCTGGAATGAGCATCCTAAAATAACAGGGCTTTACATATATCACTTCTTTTCCTTGATATTATCATTGAAAAAATATTTGAAGTTCATACCACAAGAGCTAAGCTTCCTAATATGGAAGGAGGTCCTAAAAATTGATAATAAAAAGACCTACAAGTGGATAGAAAAATGGAGGTGCAAATTCCAAAAAGGAAAAACAAATAGTTGCTAAACATGAAAAGGTGTCACTTAGTATAAGAGAACTGCACTAAAATTTATATTTTACTTATCAAGTTGGCGAAAATTCAAAGGTTTAATAACACCTTCTAAAAAGGATGTGGGGAAACACGCATTTTCTTCTATTGCTGGGGTGTCTAAGTTGGTACAATCCCTGTGGAAGACAATTTGGCATTACTTACGTAAATTACAAAAGCATATATATACCTTTGACTCAGCAATTTTACCTCTGGAAATTTATCTTACAGGTGTGCTTACAGATACCAATGATGTATGTACAAGACTATTCACTGCAGTATTGTTTGTAATAGGAAAAGATTGGGAACAATCTAAATGCCCATCAGAAGGGTGCTGATTGAATAAATTATGGTACATCTCTTCAAAGGAATACTGTGCACGAATACAGGGAAATCTCCAAGATATATATTAAGTGAAGAAAAAAAAAGCAAAGTAGAGAACTATGGATATAGTACATTACTTTGTGTAGGGGTGGGGAATCACACACACGCTTGGAAACCGCTGGCAGGCACATATAGTAAAAGCAGTGGTTACCTATGGTGGAAGGGGTCTGGCAGATGGGAGAAAGAGCTAAGAGGGAGATTTTTCACTGTACGCCATTTCATGTATATATAAAATGCTGTGTGTGTGCATATCTATATAACTTGTGAGCCATGTGTAATATATAAACCATATTACCTAATCAAAAGATTATATTAAAATGTCCCTATTACTCATCCATGAATGTATTGAGCACCTACTATGTGCTAGGCACCAGGGATACGAATGTGAAAATAGTTGTGGTGTGGTGGAAAGACCACTGAACTTGAAGTTCTAATTCAATATCTAATTCTGATTCTGACTCTGCTTCTCACTAGCTGTGGATCTTGGCACATAGTAGGCTTACAACAAATGTTTGCTGAAAGAATTTGTTGAAATGACGAACTTCCTGATTCCTGAGTCTGTTTCCGCCCATATAAATAGGGATAGCGATGCCTCCTATCTCACAGGGGAGCGTGAAGACAAACGACAGCCTGTGTCATAGGTTCCAGTAATAATGAATGAGAACTATTATGTGCCAGGCACTTTCACATCTGTTATTTCCTTGACTCCTAACACTTCTTTACTCACTCACTCATGAGGAAATGCAGGGACTGAGAGGAACAGTGGCTTGCCCAAAGCCTCCCTGGTTGTGAGTTGTCTTCTGGTCTTTGTTGCTACCTCGCCATGGTACTTCACTTAGTGAAAACTTTACCCGTAGTAGGTGCTCAGAGAACTTTGAAAATCAAGAAAAACCTAAGTTTCACCACAGTTCTCAGTGACACTTCAGAGCAGCAGCAAATCAGTAAATGCATTTCTAATAATTCAGTTCGGAACTATGCCAGCTGCTCTGTTTGACGTTCACTGTGTTAAGCACCCTGGGAATAACTAACAAAAATCAACCCTTGTGCTTCCAATGAGGTAGGGAAGATAAAGCCCAAGCCACAACAGCTCCCGTAAGGGAAAGGTGGGAACTGATTCTTACGGATGCTGCACTTAGAATCTTGCAGACTTGCCAGTAGTTCTTTCTTAGGAGATTGAAAATTATATAAAATATACCAACATGGCACAATTTAAAAAGCGTTTTATTGGAGTAAAACATACGTACAGAGAAGTGCACAAACTAATCAATTCTTGCAAAATGAGGGGTAGTTAAATTTTGTTAAATAGGACACATCTGTGTAACCAGCACCTGGGGCCTCCTCTGGGTTCCCTTTCCATCACTACCCACCCCCAAGATAGCCACTGTCTTCGCCTTTAACTTCAGAGACATGTTTTGACTGTTTCTAAGTTTCCATAAATTGAGTTACATAGCATATGCCCATTTGTGTCCACTTTCTTTCACTCGACGTATTTATGAGAACTCTGCGTCCTGTTGAGTACAGCAGTTCACTCGTTCTAGTATGCCGCAGTTTCTCTCTTCTGTTAATGGACCTTCGGGTGGTTGCTTTGGGGCTGATAGAAAGAGATGCCACACGCATCTTTTGGTGAGTATGTCTATCTGTCTCTGTTGGGTATACACTAGAGATGGAATTGCTGGGTCACAGACCAAGTGTTAGCTTTAGTAGGTAATGCTAAACAGATTTCTAAAGTGTGTACAGAATTTTCTAATTTTAGCTATTCTGGTGGGTGTGAAGGGAGATCACATTGCAACTTCAGTTTGCATTTCTGTGATAACTGAGAACATTTTCATATTTTTTTTGACTTTTTTGAGAAATGCTTGTTTATCACCTCTTGAGAAATCAATGCCTGTTGAAATATTCTGCTATTTCTAGTTGGATTTTTCTGCCTTTTTCTTGCTGATTTGTAAGCATCTTTTATATATTCTACATACAAGTCTTTTTTTTGGATGTATGTGTTGCAACTATCTTTTCTCAGTCTGTGGCTTGCTTTTTCACTAGTGGTGTCTTAGGATAAACAGGAGTTCTTAATTTTAACGTTATCTAATGATCAGTTTTTTCCTTTATGATTACTACTGTATGTGTTTAATAAGTCTTTCCTACCTTAAGGTCATGAAGATATTTTTTGATATTTATTTTGGATAGTTGTATTGTTTTACCTTTTTACAGTTAGATTTAAAGTTCTTCTGGAATCTTTTTTTTTTTTTTTTGTATGGTGTAAGGTAGGGGTCAAGATTCTCCTTTTTCTCCATGTGGGTGTTCAACTGGTCCAACATCATTTACCCAAGAGACAGATCACTCTTTCCCCAATGCATTACCTCGGCATCTTTGGCTGTAAATCACCATGTAACGTAGATCTGTTTCTGAACTCTCCATTGGTTTGTCTGTCCTTGTTGCCAATGCCTATTTCCACAGCTTCTATGGCTTTATAATAGGTCTTGGTATCTGATGGTCTAAGTCCTTCACATGGTTGCAATTTGTTATCCCACCAAACCATCTAGCACTGAAGTGCCCCCTTCCACCTCCCACTGTCCTTTCAGTATATCCAGGTGAGTGTGATTGACTTGCTTGTTCCCATGGCCTGGCTATTCGTGGTTACTTGGGCCTTTGCCCTATCAAACCCCTTTAAACTGAAAGCCAGCCAGGTGTTTGCAGACAAGCAAAGCAGATCTGCTGGGTAACTAAATAATGTGGGGAGGGGAGAGGAGTGGATTTGGTGGGGTTCTCCCTCCTGAGGGGTACGGCGAGAAAGCGGTCGATCTACACTTGAGGACTGGCTTCCCGGGGAGGTGCGAGGAGAGCCAAACCCTAAAATCCCGGCGGAGGAGGGCCCGGCGAGGTCAGCGCCCGTAAACGCCGCGTGGGGGGTGCGGGGACGTTCCGCGAGGCGGCGCGAATAGGCTGGCCGGGGTGGGGCCGCGAAGCCGCACATCACCGGCTGAGGGCCGGGAGCGCCGCCCTCCCGCCGGCTCAGAGCCGCGCCTGCAGCTGCCGGGGGCGGGGCGGGGGCGGGAGCCCGAGGCCGAGCCGCCGGGCGCACGGGCTGCTCCGAGGGTCGTGAGCGGCTGCCGCTCCGGGAGCAGCAGCGGCGCGTCTGACCGCAGCCGGAGAGGCCGCACGCCGCGCGGGGAGGTGAGTCTCCGCCGCACGCCCCTCGGGGGTGCCGCCCGTCTCCCTGCAGGACGGGTTGGGAAGTTTGTTGGCCAACGTTAGGCTATGGGGAAAGGAAGGACGGCGGGGCCCCATCCTCACCCTCGCCGAGTTGGCGGCTAGGGGCTGGAGGGGAGAACTTGGGGACGGGGCTTGCACCCTTGGGAGCCTCTGAACCGGCCGGGATTCCCCGGACCCGGCCGCGGCGAAGGGCGCCCTGCGATTTGCGGCGAGCATCTCGGCGCTCTGCTCCTGAGCGGCATCTTCCCGGGCGCTGGCTTCTCCCGGCCCCCTGCGTGCCAGCCGCGCCTCCCCGCTCTCACTCTGCCCGGAGACTGGCGGGGGTGGGGGAACGCGAGGGCCAAGGGGCTCGGCTGGAAGCCCTGGGCTTGCCGGAGGCGAGTTTCTCCACTAATCTCTTGGAAAGTTTGCAAAGAAAGCGAAGGAGCCCGCCCTGTAACTGCTGACAACATCTCCCTCCCTCTCTCCCTTTGTTGAGAAAGAATGAATAGTTGGTTGTGTCTCTGCGCCCGAGAGGGGAGGGACGGTGGGCGCAACAGGAAGGAGGTTCCATCTCAGCCCATCTTTCCTTACCCGCCGAGGCTGCCGCCACTTGAAAGTTTGGTCAGGTGTAGACACTCGTCGGGGAGAAGTCGACTGGGCTCCGAAGCAGCTGGCGAGGCGGCGTGTTTCGTGGGGAACACAGTGGGTCGTGGCCGGGGTTTCGTGGGCTGGAAAACTCCGGGTTTGGTATTAACTCGCTTGAAGCAAGGTGCGAAGGTGAAAGATCATTTACCTAACCTCGTGTCTGCTTCCACCTATGGCTATTAGCGGAGATAGAAAGTAGAGCCGTGCAATCAGAGATTCTTTTAAACCTTGACTCTTATCTACCAAGGCTGCACAGATCTCTCCAAGGAAAATACACTGGCGGAGAGAAGGTCAGTCTGAGAGCGGATAATCTCTGCGAGTTGCCATGGAGCGAGGCGAGATCAGGGAGGAAGGGGAGGAAGGGGGAGGCCTCGGCGCTGGGGCCGGGCTCAGCAGAGAGAGACTCAGAATTGGGAAGGGGTTGCCCAGTTAATAATCGGGAAGCCACAGGCCAAGTGGTTGTACGCCAGTGTGCAAGAGGACGGACGTATGGAATGTAACGTAAACAACTTGCCAATCCAACGGCTCCCTCACTCTCTGACTCCAGCTTTCCCTAAACTGCCTGAGAGGCCCGGCATTTCTAGGAATGACTAACCAAGATCTCAATCTCCTATTCATATAGAAAGGACTGCTTGTCAAGGGATGTTAGTCTTAAGAACCTTATGTAGATCCTATGCTGTGTTGCTTGAAATACAACCCGTGGAAGAATTATTCATACTTCAATCATTTGGCTAGACTTCATAATTTACTTCAAAATAAAGGGATACTCTTGATTCCTATACCCAAGCAAAACTTCATTCTGAGTGGATGAGCCAATTTTATGTGTGGTTTTCCCAGCGCCTCTTCCTGTCTAATGCGGCAAAGATATAAAACTGCAGATCTGGATTGTAAATTGTCTGTTATGGTCATCGTAGGGCAGCAGGGGTGGTTACACTCCCAGAGTTCCAAGTATGCTAGAAAGTTCTCATAGCCCCCATCAGGTGACCATCTGTGAGTTTAACTTGAGAATGTCTCATTTCAGAAGTAAAATAGAAAAGTCCAAACAAGTGAGCTGCTTATCTCTGCCTCCGCTTGCACGTGATCATCAGTTTATTTGAGACGTCCTTGTAAAGCCCCCGCCGTTCACAAGCGTTTGGAAGCACAGCACTGGCCAGGATCAGGAAGGTAGCATGTGGGTTGGGAGTGTGTCAGGCTTACTCGCATCCCTATCGAGATTTCTTCAGCTCTGTGAACATTCACACAGGTCTCATTTTCATATCAAGATGTGGAGTCTTTGACCTTTGTATAATTTCAAGATCGGGCATTAGACTGAGTCAGGACACTGTGTCTGTTTACCTTCACGGCAGAGCGAGGTGAAGTCAGATGGCCAAAGTCTCACCTGGGCTTTTCTTTTAAAGACTGCGTGAGGGCTCACTTGGTGTGCCCGAATGTATCTGTGTCCGCGTCCTGTGTGGTTTGGTGTGGTTACCTCTGTTGCTCTAGGTTTAAAACATTTCCCCTCCTCATCCTTCCTGGCTACAGTCTTCCTTAGAAGCAATGACTTCAATTGTGAACTCATTGTGGTAGGAACACAATGACAAGCAAGACGGACGTGGTCCCTACCCTGCTTAGAAGAGGCCTGCTGTTTTTTGAATGCTTTCTGAACGACTTTATTTACATTTCACAACAACCCCGTGAAATAGGTGTTGTTAACCCATTTTCACAAATGAGAATCTGACTGTCAGAGAGGTTGAGTCACCCGTCCCAGGCCACACAGCAAATCAATGGCAGAATAGGGATTTGAACCTGTGAATGTCTTACTTCAAAGCCTAGGTTCTGAATCACACCATGTTTGATTGAAAAAAAAATCATACAGTAGGTAAAAAGTACACGATGACTGCGAACATCGAAACAAACATCTCTAAGTGGAGACATCATGGGAGCCAGAAACTGGAGATGAGTCCAGTCTCCACTGTTCTTTCAGTGACATCTTCCCACCTCAAGACCCCGATCCTCTCCTGACTGGTTCCTTCTCTTTTTCCAGGTTTTATGTCATTGTGACCTCTGCAGGGAGGCGTTCCCAGACCACCCGAGGCTAAAATAGCCCTCCATCCCCAACAAGTATATTCTCTCCTTTTATCCTGTTTCACATTCTTTAGGGCGCCTCCTGCCGGAGTAATACCTGCTTTGCTTTCTTGTCTGTGTTGGTTGGCCTCCCCCATCACAGTGCAGACTCCGTGAGAGCAGGACCTTATCTACTTTGCTATATCCTCAGCTCTCGTACATTGTAAGCCCTCTGAGAATGTATATTGAGTGAATGAACAGTTATTTTCCTTTTCTGGAAAAAGAGAAGGGGCTTGCTTCTCTGAGATCCCATCTACATAACACACGCTTAGATTCTGCCCAGTGGTCAGATGTGCCAAGTGGCGTCTCTGTCCCAGTGGGAGGTACAGACCTTGAACCTCAGTTCCACGCGTTAGCACTCCTGGATTTCCCCCAGGTTTCTGGAGTCTAGAAAAATTAAAGGTAAATAAATTTCAAGTTGGAAACAGCGACCAACAGACTGCAAATAAGTTTCTCCCACCTGTAATTCTCCCTTCCGTCCCCTGCCCCACTTTAGTGGGTTTTTTGTTTGTTTTGGGTTTTTGTTTTTTAAGTTATATCTCTGCCTGGCGCCCATCTCCTCTACTATTGGATTGATTCAAGCTTGACCTAGGGCCCAAGCTTGAGCCAGTCTTTCCAAGTGACTAGACACAGGGCAAGACTGTATTTTAATGGGGAAGAGTCCCAAGTGAGAGGCAGTAAGTTTTAGAGGAGAGCTTGGCCTGTGTATTTCCAACTTAGCCGCAGCTGAGAACCCTGAGGAAGCTTCAGCTGGGATGATTGTCTCCCTCCAGTTATTAAACTCTGCCTCACATCCTTCAGGTCAGCAACCCTTCCTCAGGGAAGCCTTTCCTGGCTGCTAGATTTATCTAGATCCCCCTCCCAAAGCACTGGGATCATCAACACTTATGTTGATGATCATACTTACATCACATTACTTACTCACATTACTTACTGTCTGCTTCCTCCATTGAGTAGGAATCTCATGAGGACAATCGTTTGACACTGTCCTCAACACCCAGCACAGTGCCCGCCACATAGGAGGCCCTCCCTAATCATGTGTTAAACAGAAGAGTGAAGGAACGCTTCTGTTGGCTGAGTGATACTTTCTCATCATCATTCTACTCAGAGAATACCCAGAAACTCATCTGAGTGTCAGTTGCTCTGTACCAAAGAGACTCGCTTACCTAGTGGCTCCGCACTGAGCAATACTGGAGAGCTTTAATAAGACTGATGCCAGGGTCCTACCCTCCCAGGTTGTAATTTCATTGGTCTGGCCGTGGCCTTGGGTGCCGGGATTCCAAAAGCTTCCGAGGACTCAGGTGCAGCTAGATTGAGAACCGCTGCTTTAAGTTTCAGAACTCACCCTTTGCGTTGGTCTTTATGGACTTGAAGCAGCCAAGGTGCGAGGGAGCAGGGATGTAATTCATGCATAGTGAATGGTTCCTGACAGTTTAAGAGGCACTTTTACATCTGTTATCACATCTGATAATAACAAGCTAAGGGGTCTACTCTTGGGTTTAAATGTTCCCTTTGTGTTGATGACTCTTAAAAACCTGAATCCTGGCCCAGCTCCTGCCTGCACACACCGACATCCAGCCTGCAAGCCCCAGCGGTCCTGCTGGTCCCTCACGCAGCAGCTCCCGCCCTCGCGTGTTACAGGAGAGCACCCCCCATGGCTGTGGCCTGCTTCCTCCCAGCCAGAGCCTCGAGCTTCTAGCCCCTCACTGCCCTTCCTTTGCCTTCCCCTGGCCATGCCCCGGGTCCGAGTTCTCCATCACTCCTTGCTGGCCTGTTGCCGTCATGGCCCACCTCCCCACCTCCCTTCTCTCCCCTCCAGAGTTACCAGAGCTCCGTGCCCAGGCCCAGACTGGATCCGGTCCCTGCCTTCCCCAGCTTCCCCAGCACTGACCGCCAAGTCCAGACACCTCAGCACCTCCTTCAAGACTTGCCGATCTGGTACTCAGCTGTGCTGCTTCCAGGAAATGCTTCCTAACTTCAGTCAAGCCACACGCACGGCTCAGTCTCCTGAGCCTGTGGGGGGCACCTCCTGCCGTCATCAGATCCCCTTGGAAGGCTTTTCCCTGCAGCTTTCAGCCTGTCAAAATCCTTCATCTCCAGAGATGCCCTCTCAGGTCCTCCTTGAGTCCTTTGGTCAAAACGAATTGTTCTTCCCTCCAGCACGTTAAGGGGCCCACTGATGAGTTATGTGACAGTTGACCCCTGGACAACACGGGTTTGAACTGCACGGGTCCACTTAAACACAGATATTTTTCGGCAGTAAAAATGACGGAAGGTGGTCTGCGGCTGGTTGGCTCTGGATGTGGGGGAGGCACGGATGCAGGGGGCCGACTGTAAGTTACACGTGGATTCACCACGCACCACCCAGGTGTCAGCTGGATTCTCTCTTTAGGTTCGTGGTCAGAGCAGGGGCTTCTGCGTCTTCGTTTCTCTGAGGATCTTATCTGGAGGAGACACTTAAATATTTGTTGATTTGGAAGCAGGAAGGGCAGGAGTTAACCTCCCTTGAGAATAAGCTGAGGTGTGGATGACTTGCTGAAGGGCATCCTCCAGCACTTGGGCTCAACCTTGAAATCTAGATAGATCTTGGGTGAGCAGAGAGGAAACAGGCTGGGGGAGACACTGGAGCTGGGTGACTCTTGTCCATGGACTAGCCTGGAAATAGATGTGATCAGCACTGTGGGCCTTTGCACACGAAGAGGTTTGGGCGGGGGAGGGGCTCTGGGCCTCTCCTCCAGGTCCTTGGAAACAATCCGGGCCTGTCTGTGAAGACAGAAGGCGCTGATAGCTTGCACAGGTGAGGTTTGTAGCTGTGAGGTGTGCTTGTGTAGCTGAGGGGACCCGAGTCGGCTTACGTCACCTGTGATCAGGCAGGGAGGGCAAGGGAGTTCGGTTTCTTTTTTAATAACGATGATTAACGTTGAGCAAGTGTTGACAGTGTGCCAGGTACTGGCCAGACCCGGGGGGGCCCACGCGGGGACTCACAGCCCATTGTTATGCATCCACCAGGAGCCTGGCCTTCTGTGTGGTCTCAGTTAGACGTGGAGCAGATAGGCCCCAGGATGACCAGGTTTGGCAAAGGACCGAGGACTGGGTCGGGATTACACGCCTTGAGTGAAGGGTCTTCTTCCCGCCGCCCAGCTCCCAGCACTGTGTCTGTCGCGGGTGGGAACAGCGGGTTGTGTGTGTGTTTGTTGCTGTTTGCTTCCTTCGCAGACCCTGCTGTCTTCACCCTGCCCCCCGCCCCACGGCGAGCTCCTGGGGGGCTCTGTTCTTCTGCACTGTCTCCAAGCCCCACCTCGAGTCCCCGGCTCCTGTGTGGAGCTGACTCTGCAGCTGTGCTGCCGAGTGACGCTTTTCACTCGGAGCCGTTCCCCTCGCAGTGCAAAGGGCGGTCTGTGAGGAACGGGGGCCGCAGGGCCTGAGAACAGACTGCGGGGCCAAGTGTTCTCCCGAACAGCCTCGGGGGAGGCCAGCGCTGTGGGCTTATCCCTGGCTGTGCCGCCAGGCCAGTCTGGTGCTGTGACTGGGGGTGCGGACTCTGGGTCCTGTGCTCCAGGGACTGGCCCTAATTTTTACTCGGGCTTGTGTTTCTTTTCCTCGATGTATTAGCCTTAAAAATGCCATGTAATTTGGCCCAGATCAACACCGTACTTTGTTTTTCAGGGGGTGGAGGCGCGGACCCTGCTCAGGTGAACGTTTCTACTAGTGGTCAGAGCAGGGACCAGCTGTCTGGGCCACTGTGCACACAGCACCTTCCTTTTCTTTCCATGCCCCCCACCCCCTTTTTTTCTTTTTTCCTTCTCTGCCCATCCCACTCTCCCCTGACTGTACAGGCCCCCGCACACATTGCCTATTCCTGCTGGTGGCAGGCGGGTCCCTGACCCCTCTGGGGACAGTGTGCCTGGAGGCCCCACCCCAGCGGTTTTCCTCTCCAGCTGAGCCCTCGGGTGTCTGGAGGAGAGGCTCACCTCCGGACCCCTGACCCTGGCCGTCTTCGTTAATTAGCGTACATGGATTTATTTTATAAGCACCAGGTCTTTGCCAGAAAAAGTCTGTCCCGTCTCTCAGGGTAGCATGACTGAGGGGCTGGTCTGGCCCTGAAGGCCTCCTAGCAGCTGAGGAATTCCAGTAATCTCCGCCTGTTCTCATCATTTTCAGGGTGGTGGAAATTCGGCAGCTAATTATCTGATATCTTTATACCTTTTTCTCTAACGCGTTCAGTACTGAAACCTTGAGTCTTTCCTCAGTGTTCTTTTTTGTTAGTCATGCTTTTCCATCCACTTCACTCATCTGAAGTAATAAAATGGCTCATGTGCCTCTGAAGTCCCTGAAATGTGTTTCCCCTTTTCCATCGACGGATCTGCTGCCCACCCAGGAGAATCCTTCCGTAGGATGAAAAAAAGGAGATGGGTAAACTTGCCCGCGTGTTAAATTTCACTAGTGATGCCACCCAGTGTTTGTCCTTTGACTCTCTCTGAACGTTTTCTTTTGTTATGTGGTGTATTTCCATTTCCTTTTGTAAGCAGGAAATCAGATCTTGTGATTTTCTTAGATTTATACCTTCACTCTTTTCTTTCCCCCTTAGAGTTGAGAATCATGGCTGCGGGAAAATTCGCAAGCCTTCCCAGAAACATGCCAGTGAATCACCAGTTCCCCCTGGCCTCGTCCATGGACCTTCTGAGCAGCAAGTCACCTCTCGTTGAGCATCGCACAGATGCCTATCAAGACGTGTCCATACACGGCACCCTTCCACGGAAGAAGAAGGGCCCTCCTCCCATAAGGTCCTGTGATAACTTCAGTCACATGGGTACCCTCCCCCATGCCAAGTCCCCACGGCAGAGCTCACCTCTGAGCCAGGGCGTCGTCCAGGAGCACCCTCTGCAAGACTGGAAAGGCGAAACCTTCACCTTCAGGTGACTTCTTTCATTTCACAAGTGAAACTGATTTGTTTTAAAGAGGTTTTTTTTTAATTGTCTTTTTTTTTAGGAAAAATGTCATGCCCAAGGGAGAGCAGATAGTTTCAGTAACTCCCATGGACCCGTCACTAGCTTCAGTGTTTATCACCTCATGGCCAGGCCTGCTTTGACTATACTCCCCCTCCCCCCTTCCTCTGAGAAGCAAATCTGACCTCATTTTATCTGCAAACATTTTAGTATGTGTCTTTCAAAGATAAGGACTCTTATTTTTAAAACATATAACTACAATGTAAAAAACTATCATGTCTTAAAAAAGAACCATTTCTTAATATCATCCAATATTTGAGAGTATTTTTAAGGCCAACTTCCTGTATCAATTAAGTCCCTCAAAAGGAATTGATGACCTTTATCATAACATCAGATTATGAACTACATCTATTCGATTCTACAGAGATGCCAAGATGTCTGTAAATTAGGACCTGCCTCTCCTTGTGCAGGTGTCCCCCGCTATGCAGAGCGTTTCCTGTGAAACATTTCATAAGCTGAAATGGTGTGAAGTGAAGAAGCACTTACCTTCGGACGCGTCTTGCTAATGATACGTAAAATAAATGGAAATAAAGCGCAGCTGCTCACAGATAGTTCAAAGCTGTGGCTACTTGATGCTGAGATGCTGCGTGTGGTCCCGGGGAAGGAGCGTGGCGGTGCCGCTCTCGCTGCTCTGGGTTCACGCTGCCTCTGTAACAGCTCCCTGAAAACGGGCACTGAACGCTGCTTTTGCTCTTCACCTTTTTTTTTGCAAAAGGGAAAATCCTTTTCAGATTTCTTTTGATTAGTGAAATCAGGTTCAGCTGTAGGTCTTTTCGTAAAAGCGAAGTGGTGCAAAGCAAACTTTCAAAAAGCGAGGTTATCTGTACTTAGCTGCCCCGTGCTGAAAGAAAGTTTTGTGTGGATGCGTCAGCGAGTCAGCTTCAGAACACTTCAGAATAGGACTTGATTTCTCTTCTCCACCAGGGACTGGGGTGAGTAAGCCTTACGGTTGTAAAGGCTTCTCCTCTGGGTCTGCAGTGGCCCTGGTCATGAGCCAGCTTGTCAGAGCGGGTTTAGAACGCCTGCAGCCCTTTTCCCGTTGAAGAGGACCGGCCATCCTGTGATGTTATGCGTTAAGGAAGGGGGTGGTTTCTCCTGCTGTATCTCCTGGTGTCCCCTTTTGTGTCCAACTCTGTAGCACAGAAAGCCACTTTGATCCTAGCTCGTTTACTTGTTCAATACCTGTATGCTAAGCACCTCCATTAATTAGAGTACGTTGATTTTATAAACACCAATGCTTCACCAGGAAAATTCTGCCCAGTTCCTCTGAGTATTTTAACTCAAGGGCTGGCCTGACATGGAAGACATTCTAGCTGTCAGATCATTCCAGTAATCTACTCTTGCCCTTTCATAAGGTGGGGAAATATGTGAAGTAACAGGACGGCAGTGGGACATCAGAAACAGTGTCTCCCCAGCGCTAACATTGTAGTAAAGGACTCAGATAATAAACACAGATAAATAAACAAGACAACTGCAGATTATGCAGGAAGGAGAGCGGTACGCTGGAGATGTTGTTGGGGTTGCACCTTTTCTTACAGGGTGGACAGGTCTCTGAGGAGAAGAACCTTGGGAGGCTGTCCAGGCACTGGGAGAACAAGGACGAGGAACTAGCGGTGGGGGCAAGTTTGACACGTTTGAAAAAACCGACAGGAAGCAGGGTGACCTGCGGCTGCAGGGTAGCAAGTTGAGAGGAGGATAGAGGAGAAGAGCTAGGCAGGCGAGAGTTCAGAATTAGGTTTAGTTGCACAATTGCAGGGTTACAAGAAGGAAATAAGTGGAGAGCCAGGTATTCTCTGGAGAAAGCACTGGAGAGTCTGAAGTGTTTCTGACATCAGACCAGAAGGTTCCCCAGGGTGTTGTGGGGCTCAGAACACTCTGTTCTGCAGAGTCAAGGTGGGCGGCCTGCAGGAGGAAGCAGGTAGCTGTGGGCGTGCACAGCTGTGCACGGTAATATGAATGTCACATCACTGGCACTTGTCGGGCCAGGATGCAGAAGCAGAGCCATCACTACTCCCTCTTAGGAAGGCTACGAGGCAGCATAGAAAAATACCTCTGGCCAGCCAAAAATAAGCACAAGTGCCAGGCTGCACAATATGGAGTCTAAACCGTTCCCTGGCTTCCTGCGGCCACTTTTTATTTATTAAGTTAAACTCTATATTGAGCTAGATGTCTGTAGTGGATCACAAACTCACTCCTGGAAGTTCCAAGGTCCAGGCGGGGTGCCAGCTCTTACAAGGGGAAGCTGCAGGGGGCTGGAGGTGGTGATGGAGCCACCCTTTCTAGCTCAAGGAAGTTCCTGATAAACACTCAAGGTCCAAGCTGTCAACCTGCCAGGAGTTCAAAGCTTTTTGACTTCAAAACTGACTTGGACATAGATCAGATCTCTGTAAGAGATCTTATCGGGGGTGGACACAAGTCCTGAGTTTCAAGTCCAGGCTGTGGAAGACTTAACACGCGCTGCTGATTTAGGTTTGTTTCTGAGTCAGAATTACATTCATCCACATTCACAGCTTTTTTCCTTAACTGAAAATATCTTATTGTTAGAGGTGAGTACAGGAAGTGAAAAATGCACATCCTTCAGAATCACCCTGAGTTGAGGACATGCGGTTGTGTGTCAAAGGATCATAAAAAGTCCTAGTCCCCCGCTCTGCAGTCTTACTGTTAATGTATTTTATTTTCCTGACACATTTTAGAAAATATCCTGAGATGTTCCCAGTTTTGAGGAGTTCAGAGTACCTTAATATTTTTTTTTAAAGCCTCTGAAGTATTCCTAATGAGATCATGAGCTGCCTCAGTTCCTTTTTGGAGCAAGCCACATATCAACAAAGAAAGTCTGTGAGGGTGAAGAGCTGGAGGCAAGCGGTGTGAATGAGAGCCTGAGGCTCTGGGGGCGGTGACTGGGGTGCCGGGACCCAGCTTGCGGGCAGGAGGAGCAGCGTTTCCCATACGCTTTTGGCTCCGACAGCCCGTGGGGCCGCGTGACGCCAGCCCCCCGCCAGCTCCAGCTCACTCGCCGCTGGACGCTGGGGGCCGTGTGTGTTTCAAAGTTAAGAGTTTTGTATCTCTGTCTCTGGGGACCCAAGACTACTTAGACCTACCTTTAACAAGATTATTGTTTTTTTTTTTGGCAGGGGGACAGGGGCAGGGAAGGCTTGTTTCAGGTCAGCTCTTTTGGCCTTTTTCAGGCCTTACTTATTTCTTTTTATAGTGAATTCAGGGGTTAACTTTAGTTAACAGTGACTTGCCCAGGTGTCAAGTCTGAAAGCCTTCCATTTCGTCACATTTGGTGTTGGCATGATGATGGTGGGGCCGTCTTGGTGAGCTCGACCCACTTTTTTTTTCCCCCCCTTAGTTTTTTTTTTTTTTTTTTTTTTAAATAGAATCAGTTTACAGTGTTGTGTTAATTTCTGGTGTACAGCATAGTGATTCAGTTATATATATATTCCTTTTCATATTCTTTTTCATTATAGGTTATTACAAGGCATTGAATATAGTTCCCTGTGCTATAGAGTGGGACTTTGTTGTTCATCTGTTTTGTATATAGTAGTTAGTATCTGCAAATCCTGAACTCCCTCCATTCCCCCTTTCCCCCCGGTAACCACGAGTTTGTTTTCTATGTCTGTGAGTCTGTTTCGGTCTTGTAAGTAAATTCACTTGTGTCATTTTTTTTTAATTCCACACATAAGTGACATCATATGGTATTTTTCTTTCTCTTTCTGGCTTATTTCACTTAGAATGACATTCTCCAGGTCCACCCTTGTTGCTGCAAATGGCATTATCTTATTCTTTTTATGGCTGAATAGTATTCCATTGTATAAATATACCACAATTTCTTTAACCAGTCATCTGTCAGTGGACATTTAGGTTGCTTCCATGTCTTGGCTGTTGTAAATAGTGCTGCTATGAACACTGGGGTGCATGTGTACCCAACTCATTCTTTGTGTGTACCCCATCTACACTCAGAGGGAAACCCTTCAGACAGCACCTCCTCTTGTGAAATACTCCGATAAGTTGCAAGTTTGCTATTTTCCCAACAAATATGTTTACCTCATTAATCATTAGTAAGTCACCTTTATTATGATTGAATATTAACTGAATATCCACCCTGTACGAGGTCCCAGGCAAAGCAGAGGAAGTCTCCCCTTTGACCTAAAAATTTGTATTATTAAGCTGTCATGTAAACATGTGTCATATCCTCAGGAATTATTACCTGTTACGTTTTATAGTTGTAAAATATCTTAAAGGCTGTGCTCATAAATTATCTTGTTTGAGCATCAAAACCCTGTGTGAAGGGCAGCAGTGGCATCGTGTTGTCATCATTTATAGCTGAGAAAATAGTCCAGGGTTTAGGGGCAACTAAGATCAGACCGTCGTGGGTGACTGAGCTAGGATTCGGACCTAGCAGCTACCATAGGGCCTTCCCCAGACACTGCTCCTCAGCCCCCCGAGAAGGCTGGCCCCACTGCGGGCATCCTCTGAGCTGTCTTCTCACATGGAGGCTTCAGCCCCCCGAGTCTGACTGCAGCATCTCAGACACTCGCCTTGAGGAGGATAGAGCCTGGGCCGCCAAGGGCAGGCAGGAGGCAGGCCTGGAAGGGGAGTTGGTCTCCTCGTTCTGAGACCCGTATCTCTTGGCTTTGTTGTCTTGGCTGCCCTTGGATGTACTTGTGGTTTTGAAAAGTAGCCAGAGCCAGAAGCCGGCCGCTCTTAAACCTGCTGCTTGATGCCACAGAAGGAGCCTTTGTTCTGCAGGCAGAGCAGGGCTTCTCAGAGAAGTCTGCAGATGGATTTCCTCTTGACATTCGCATTGTTTGATTGGTGTCTCTTGGATTCATCTATCTTCAAGGATGAATTTTTATTTGAATCTGGGACCTTCCTTGGGCCGAGGAGGGACCAGTTCCTGTTGTTGAGATGTCTGTACTTCTGGGATAAATTATCAGCGCTTGGAGTCCGTTGCGGGGCCTTCTCCTCCTGTGGGTACGTGGAGGCACGCATTCCTGGGAACAGCTGCCCAGAGCCTAATTCCTCTGCCCCTGGTGCTGTGGGAGCATGTGGCTGGACAATGTGGGATTTCATACATTTGCATGAGTGGAGCTGACTGACTAGTCACAAGTGTTTTAACTGATGGGGGCCAGAAAGTCTGCAGAGTTAGCCCAAGTTAAAATCCAGCATCCTTTCCCAGGTGGTAAGTAATCTACCATGGCATGGTGTCAGCTCTTCTAAGGTGAAGCAGAAGTGTGGGGCACAAGATCCGTCCACACCCTTCTCTAGACACTGATTCCGAGACCTGACTCTGGGCTGAGTGGGTGCCCTCATCTGAAAAATCATTTTATGTGTTCCTCTTCAGAAGCACCACGTTCTATAACTACTGCTTTCTCCTTAAACAAAGCAAGATGTCTCCTGAGACAGGCAGATAAATCAGCCTATAACTCAAAGTGAGTCAGAATAATCTACAAGACCTACAAGGTGAAGGTCCACACACAAACGTCTCATTTTCTTTATCCGTGGGCTTGTTGGCTCCCTGCAAATTGGAAGCTTTTGGTGCATAGAGGAAAAGTTGGGTTTAGAGTTGAAAAAACAATCTGTTTCGTAGATTAATAGATTCTATTTAATGAAGGTACATTTATTGAGCGGGCAGAGTGACAATGGCTTAAGAGCCAAGAATATCTCCAGAAAGTCATTGCCTCTACATTGAATTTTTTATTTTTAAAATTTCAAGTTGAGTTTTCACTAACAATTTGAAATGGCCCTTGGTGTTTGAGCGCAGCTGTTGTGGACAGGTTAGTGAATTCCGAGGACTGGTGCACGTCCTGGCCCCCGTGGCCCCGGGTGGGCTGAGCCAGGAGCAGCTGGGTTAGAGGTGAGCTCGGCCCCTGCCGGGCATCTGGCACTGGCGCAGGGCCGGGGGAGCCCAGGGAACGGGAAACGCCTGCCCGGCCACCAGCTGCCTGACAGTAGTCCTAAATCCTGTACTGACAGGGATGATTTGAACCTAAAGGCTGGGATCTGTGCATTCTCAGCTGTTCTGGGGGGAAACTAAAGGATTTTTTGGTGTTTTTTTTTTTAACTGATTGTAAACCGCAACCAAGAAAATGATCAGAGAATTACACAAAGCTGTCCTTGTTGAGTGGAGCTGATCAACATCTTCTCCTCCCCCGTCCCCAGGACAGACCTGCTTTCCATCCTGTTTTGTCAGGCTTCCTGCATGTTGTCTGGGAGGAGTCAGGTTTTTGAGTTTTCCTGAGAGTCAGAAACTAAGTTTTTCACACCTCTCAGTATATGTTAAAGCATATTGTAAACAGAAGATGCTGTGCAGTTACAGATTATTCACATTCTTATCACATGTGGATTTGGGAGCCATCCCAGCCTGGCTAGAGGAGCTGAAGTTGCTGTCTTGATTGGAAGAAGCCTTCACAGGGCCTGGACTGGAGCCACAGGACCGATAAGCCCTCAGGCCTCGGCCACCCTGCTGTTCACAGCTTTGTAGTGCTGTCACCACCCAGCCTGTCCCTGAGAGACTCACTGCAGGCCTGCATGCAGAACTCCAGGCTCTCCTCTGAGGCCCCAAACACAAGCCCTGAGGGTATTCTTGTTTCTGGATTGTGCTGTTACTTACAAATTATAGAAGTCTGAGGAACCTTCCACACTGGCCCCAGCTTGGTGCAGCCTGGACTGTCTGCGGCTCCAGGATCACTTGCGAACGTGCGAGGTGAGAGGAGGAGGGACCCTGAGGCATAGAACCGAGAGGTCTCAGTTCAGATCCTGTGAATCCACTTACTGGGTGTGTGAGCTAGGGCCAGCTCTAAGCTATAAAACGGGGGGAAGTAACCCCCTCTGGGGAGTGCTGTGAAGGCTCACTGGCTGCTAAACAGGAAGGCTCCGCCAGTGTCAACGCTCTGACTTTCACCCTTGAGCCTGGTTCTGCCTCTGGAGGACCGGCCGCAGCAGGTCATGTCCTTGCTCTCGGCTTCCCCCATCACAGCTGTTCATCCTTCTCCTGCCAACTCTGCTGTGTGATGCCCGACCCCGAAGGCCACTGGCATGCTTCCTGGGACATTGATGTCATGGATGTCAGGGAAAGCTGCTGGTGACCTTGGTGCTAACTCCAGCATCCAGGCCGGGTAGCCTTACGACCGTAGTAAGTTACTTCACCTTTCTGAATCTCCTCGTCCTCAAAGGGTGGCTCTGGGGTCAAGTGCAATCCCACGTGAGGGCGCCTAGCCCAGACCCTGGCCTGGAGCAAGGACTCAGATGTGGGTCTCCGCCCTTCCTTCCTCCTAGGAGGCTCCTAACCCTCCCGTGTAACCTGAGATTACATTCAGTGCCTGCGGCTTCTTTGGGGAAAGTTTCCCACGTGGTGACAGAGTCTGGCTGGAATCCCTCAACCTGGGTCTGCTCTCAGCTGCCCTGCAGCAGTGCGTCTTGGCCACCGCTCACGCGCGCAGGTGTAACAGCCTCACGGTGCCCTAAGAGGTCCGCCCCGCCATTGTGCTGGGACAGGAAACAGCCTGTCTTTGGTGAACTGGCCCAGCCCTTGCTCACTTGTCTTTGCACTTAATATCGGTGTCTTCCCTGTTGATTCTTTGGTGAACACTTACTGAGCTTGTTTTGTGCCAGGTATTGTCCTGGGCACCAGCTATCCCGTGGAGAAGGAAACAGACGTGGGCCCTGTCCTTCGGGGGCGCCCAGTTCAGGGGGGCACACAGACAAATGCATCGACACATGTATAACTGCAGGGTGAGGGGGTGCAGGAAGGACACAATAGAGAGCCCTGAGTTCCTCAGACTGGGTGGAGGGAAGGCCTGTCTGCAGGAGGGGACATTTGAAGATTTAATATAAAAAGATTTTTTTCTGTTACTGTGTATTGAAATGATAATATTTCTAAGATATTAGGTTAAATAACAATTATTAAAATTAATTTCACCTATTTTCAACTGGCTTCTAGAATATTTTAAATTACATGTTTTTCACACTGTTTCTATTGGACAGTGCTGGCCTAGACCTTGCTAAGGAGTCTAGATTTCCTCCTTAGGGCAAAGGGGAGCCTTTAAGGGTTTTGTTTTGTTTTTTGTTTTAATGGAGCTACTGGGGCTTGAACCCAGGACCTTGTGCTGGCTAAGCACGTGCTCTACCACTGAGCTATGCCCACCCCACCCCACCCCACCCCCAAAAGGGTTTTAAGCAAGGGAACAGCATGATCTGATTCAGTTTACTTGGTCTCTGTAGAAAAGTGCTTGACAGAAGGGGAGGAGCTGGAGGGAGGGCAGGGGGTGGTTGTGAAGGCAGAGGAAGCAGGTGGGGGTCTGCTCCAGGGTGGTCGTGGAGGAGATGAAAGCGGGTGGATTCAAGATCTACTTTGTGGGTAGAGTCTCCCAGGCTTACTGAGGGTCAGATGCAGTGGGCTGCAGGAGAGGGACAGTCAGCATGGCTCAGGTAGCCGGCTGTGTGGTGGGGGACCATTTACTGAGATGGGGAAAATGGGAGAGGAGCAGGGCTTCATTTGTTGGTTGGGCTGTTTTTTCTTGGGAGGAGGAGGTGATGGTAGATTGCAGAGAACGGAGACCTCTGTGTTATGTGTGCTCGGTCTGAGATGTACGTCTAAGTGGACGTATTAACCAGCCCGTTGGTATTATGAGCCTGGAGCTGTGGAGAGAGGTCTGGGCTAAAAGGTATAGTTAGAATTTTGCATAGAAATGAAATTAAAGCCAGAAATGGATGCCATCAACCAGGGAGAGAGCTGTGTAAAGCACTGAGGGAAGGGCCCCCAGCCCCGGCCCCGGGGAACCCCAGCACAGTCCATCCCAGGGAGTCAGCAGAGAGGCTGAGCATTTGGTGGGGGCAGGGCAATGAGGCGGGAGCCGCGCGGGGGTGGTGTTCAGCGGGAAGTGGGGTTTTCTTTAGATGAGAGACAAAATTCAATAGGAAAAGATCTAATCTTCTAAGCATGTAATAAAACAAAGCACATTTTTTCATTACTCCATTCTTTTTATAAAACGTTTTTGACTTGATTAAAGCCGACATATGGCCAGGGCCGCCCTCCCCGGGGGCCCGTGTCAGCAGCGCTGTGATCACGCTCCCACGTTCCTTCCAGGACAGGTCCCGCACGTGCCCTGACGGCTCTGTGGACAGAGGAGGTACGTGGATGGCTGTGGGTGGCATTCAGGCTTTTGCCTGAGGGGTGGTGGCTGCTTTTCCAAGGTTTTCACGAGCAGCCACCTTGAGGTCCAGCCACCTTGAGGTCAGCTTCTTGTTCTGGAAGAAGCTCTAGGGCGCATGTTCCTGTATGTGTTTGGCTGAGTGAAGTCTTTCCTTTTAGAGGCCTTGAGGGCATTATCTCAAAACCATAGTACTTTTATCCTGCCTTTAAGTTAGTGGAGAGGAAACCTACAAACACCTCCTTTAGAAGGGGATGGGCAGTGGGTGGGGCACTGGGAGTGCAGGAAGGGCAAAGAGATACCAGCCAAACAAAGCTTCTGCTTTTATCAAAAGTGCTGTGCTTGGGCTGAGCCAGCCTGAAGCCAGACCCTCTGTGCCTGCCAAGAGACATACTGGCCTCCACATGGCTTTTCTTGTTCTTTTTTCTATTCAGTTTGACTGATTGCTGCCGAGTTCAGGTTTCAACAGTGGCTTTTAACTTAATGCTCTCCTAGAATTCTGCTAAGCGCGAGTGAACCCATGACCGCGTCAAGCCTGTATCAATCGGGACCACTCTGTACTAGTCCTGGGCTCCTGTAGAGACCCACCATGGGGCAATACGTAGGGTATTTAAATGGTGCTGCTTTAACTGATTAGGGAATCTGCCCGAGGAAGCCGTTTCACTGCCGTTCTTTAGTGTATGTCATGAACGCATTCATTAGGCATTGCTGTATCTCCAGATGAGAGAGAAGCTGACTCACAGAAGCAGGAATTGGCAGTTGAAGTGAAAGAAGCAGGCGTTTTGGAAGCAGAAGCGAGCAGGCCTTAGGGTCTCTGACAGCCAGGGAGGGAGCTGTGTCCTCATCTGCGGTCTGCTCTGGGCTGTAGGAAGAAAGATCCCCGAAGTTGAGGGAAATGGTAGAGGGTCTCCGAGCCTGAGGCTCTGAGAAAGGGAAACACAGTTCAGGACAACTGAGACCAGCATACTGACCGCAGCTCGAAGGAGGAACAGGTATGTGACCATCCAGGTAGCACTAGTGTTTAAGGATGTGTAGGAAGGACTGTCTCCAGCCCAGACTGAGCTGTTACAGGACTCCCCGCGCTGCGGTGGGAGGAGCCAGGGCTGACCTGATGCATTCATCCGCAAGTACGTTGAGCGTCCGAGGGCCAGGCTCTGGGCTGGAGATTCAGAGGCTGTGCAGGGCAGTTGAGTTCACGGCCCGAGGAGAAGGGAGGCTGGTTTTGAACCGTCTGAGCCCACCTGCACCTGTTCTCTCTCTGCTGCCGCCCCAGCTCCCCAACCATAGTGTAGCCCTCTGTGTCACTCCTCTAGTTGGACGAGCAGTTCTGCTTCTCTTGACCTCTGACCTTGATGCCTTTCCAGGTATCAAGTTACTTTCTCTCTTTGGCCAGGTGATTGCAGGTTGTGCTTTCCAGGCAATCCTTCCCTCAGGGCCTGCCTCCTCCGTGCCACCACTTCCTCTGTGCTGTTCTGACCTTGGACCCAGACCCAGGAAAAGTCAGGCTGTGCAGGCAAGGCCCGTATCAGAGGGAGGCTCTGGGCTGTGAAAGAACCAGACAGCGGGGTGAGCAGAGGATTGTGGAAAATGCTAAGGGGAACAAAAAGGGCTTTCAGAATTTATGTTTGGAATAATAAACCCAAAGAGAGAGGGGATGTGAGAGAAACCAAACTGCTGGGCTTCTGTTTGGCTTGTGTTTTTCTGTCAAGGAAGGGAATTCTCTGATTGGAAAGAGTGGGACAGAGGTGGAAGAAGAAAGTAGAGGAGGCCATGACAAGAGGCTCTGATGCCACCAAATGGGGTGAAGCCCCAAGGCCCAAGAAGACGGAGGGAGCTGGAGGCTGAGACTATCAAACCAGCGCACAATGCTGGGGAAATGTTGGCCTCACCAAGAGCTGCCGGAAACATGCCGATAGATAAGTGTTTTAATTTTAAGAACTAGGGAGATAATCTGTCAAACAGTGAGATTGACGTCGATCTCAGGAAATAGCCTGCAAAGGGTTATCAGGACAATGATTTTTGGATACTGGGTGGAAGAAGCAGCGACCGTTAGTAATAAGCGGGGGCTCTGCCAAAAGCAAGTCACACTAGATTAACTTTCTTCCCTGGGGCGACTTTGTTGGTAGATTAGAGGAACGTTGAGGAAGTGTATGTGCGGATGTCAGTCATTGGTGATGGCCTTAGGGTCAGAGAGACTGGGGCTAGAGGATGGTACAGGAAGCCTGCTGCAGGCCATGACCTTAGCCCCATTCTAGCCAATTTAAAAATACCTTTTAGACAATAATATGGGTGTATAGATCGCATTGGCAGATGGCATGAATCTTGGAGGAATAATTAATATGTCAAAATGACGGGAAGTAAGGTCCAAAAAAGATCTTGGCACTTTGAAACAACAGACCAAAGCTAGCTGGGAAGACTATGGGGAGAGACAAAGACTTGCACTGGAGTTCAGGAAACAAAGTCAAAGTGTGGGGTTTGGCTTAATAGCCACATGTGAAAAAATGCTCTGGGATTTAGGTAACTGCAGCCTCAGAATGAGTCAGCAGTATGCTATGGTTGTCAGAGAAGCTGATGTGATTTTAGGAGCATTAATTGAAGTTTAATAAGCAGACCAAGGGAAGTGGTCACACTTGGCTGCCCAGATCACAGCTGGTGAACTGCTTTTACTCTAGACATCAGAAATGGAAGATGGATCCCCCCGCTACAGAGCAGTGAGCTTCTGTCTAGACCGCTCCTCTGCTCTAAAGCAGATCTGTAGGTTCGATCATCAAGGAATACCCCTAGGTTCTTTGTAGTAGTGAAAAGGAACTCCTCGGTCGTGTGTTAACTCTGGGAGAATGTAAAATGAGCCCAGCTCTAGTCCCGTCAGCTGCTCGTGAGCCTGCCTGAACAAGCGAGGGCGGGAAGTATGTTCGTGAAGAAAAAAATGTGAGACGTGGGAGAGTGAATCTTACCTATTTTGCAAGGTGATGGAACAAAATACATTTTCTTAAGTGCACACCTAGTCGTGCAATAATTCCGATTTAAAGCTACATCCCTTTTTTAATTAATTAATTTAATTTAATTAATTAAAAAATTAATTTAATTTTTGCTTAATTAGCAAAAACTGTGTACATAATGCGCCTCCACCTAGAGTGAGTAACTAACTCTTCTTGGGACTTTAATGTAATTCCCAGTATTCGTAAAGAAATTGTCCTGACTACACGCTAGCTGATATTGTTCCAAGTGTTGTCATTTCTCCACTTACCAGGCCAGCCCTGTTTTAAGGATCTATCTCTTCATTTTCCCATAACCGGCTGGAAATGGCGCTGTGGTACTCTCTCTGTCCTCTTGGTCATCTCTCCCTGATTAACTTCCTCCCTGGCATTTCAGACGTGTCCAGGGGGATTCATTTGCAGCTGAAGCAGCCAGCCTCTCAGGGTCACTTTGGAAACATCTAGTCTCGTGGGGGCTGGGGCGCCAGCTGCCACCCTGGCAGCAGCAATGTCCCATTGCTGAGGGAGTTCTGTCTGAGGCCATCACAGCTCAGCCCCAGGCCTGCGGCTGGGTTATCTCCTTCAGGAGGAGGCCCGTCAGTCCAAGAACAATATTTCTCTCTTGTTCCCTCTCTCCCTCTCCAAAGTTTTCTTCCCTTGGGTGAACCCATGGAGTTGGGGAGTGGGGTGGGGGAGGAGGCTAAGGGTCTAGATATTCTGTACAGTGGATGCTGGAGAGGACACACAAAAACACACACACATTCATTCAAACCAACATTTATTGAGCAACTGTGCTCTGGGGATACAAAAGTGAATAAAATAAAATACGGTCCCTGTTGTCAGTGAGATCATGGTCCAGTGAGGGAGACAGGAGTGCACATGCTGCATTGAATTAGAATCTCTTGTTACAGTGAGGTTTTATAGTGCATAGAAGAAAGTGCTGAGGAGATGTTGTTAATTCTGTGAGTTGGTGGCAGGGCAGGGGGTCAGGGAAGGAGTGGTCAGAGGTGGTGGAATGGCTGGGAAGCAAATGGGGACGCCACGCTTCTCGGTTCAGGGAATTCCAGTTCATTTCGATTTGTCAGAATGTAAGGACCAAGGTCAGGAATGAGGCTGGTGAGATGGGCAAGGCCTTAGAATCATGTATGTCATCTAATAAAATAGAAAATGAGAATGCTAGGCCCTCCCACATATTATTCTTACCTAAAAGAACATTTGGTCTAGTCAGGAACATCGTCCAGTGGAAGCAAAATCCTAGGAGATTCAAAGCCTGTTGTTACCATCTTTTCCCCATCCCTCCATCCCCATGTGTCCCCAGCCAGGATGTTGAGATGTTGATAGAGCTTCGTGCTGGAGAACAAAGGCTGATGGCCCTAGATTCTGAGGTCATAGCCACATGCAAATAGGCTGAAGCCATGAGGTTGCCAGTGAAGGGCACACTTTCTCCTGGTTGTTAGATTCATCTTTCCTGGTTGTTGACATGCCCTGCTTCATGGGTTGGTTAAAAATGGTAAACCAGTAGACCCCAAGGCTGCAGTGTTTGTCCTCCTTGGCCCCACTACTTCTTGTAAACAGAGACATAGCCTGCTGGTCACCCTCATCTTAAGTCTCTTTGTATTTCATTTCAGTTCAATGTTCTAGGAATGAGTTCATTTGTGATGAATGAACACCCACAAGCAAGAACTCCATCCCTGACATTTAAGCCTTCTAGTCTCTGACCTCAGTGAATTTTATGTTGAAGATTTTTGCACAGTGCTTTCTCATCCAGGAACCTTGCTCCACTTACAAGCTCTGTATAGTCTTTGTGTCTGCAGTCATCGTTTGTGCATCATGACGGTTTTGCTGTCCCCTTTCCAACTCTTACACGTTTTATTTCTTTTGCTGAGTTAACTGTGCTGACTGGTGCTTCCAGGACAGTGAGGCGCAGAAGCAGTAACAGTGGACGTCTTTGTCCTGTGTCTGATTGATTTTAGTCATGAGTCTAATACTTCACTGTTAAGAATGATGCTTGGTGGAGATTTTGGTAGATATGCTTGTCCTTTTTTATTTCTAGTTTGTAAAGAGCTAGCCTTTTCCCTGCTGAGATCATAAGAAGACAATGATTTTTTAAAAACCCTTTCCCCCCATCAATTAGATGGCGCCAAATGATCTTCCTCCTTTAATCCGTTAATGTGGTGAACTGTGCCAATAGATGTCCTCGTATTAAACTGACCCCGTATTCCTGGAGTCAGCTCAATTTAACTGTGATGTATTTTCATGTATTCTTGGACTTGGTCTGTTGATATATTGTTTGGGACTGTTTTCATATCTGTTCATGTGAGAGATTAGCCTGTACCTTTTTTCATTCTTTTATTGACCTTGTGTGCTTTAATATCCTCTTTTTCAAGTCTCTTAAAGAGTTTATGTAATTTTCAAGTAATAAATTCCAAAGTTTGGCAGAACCTGCTGGATAGAAAAACCATCTGCGTCTGTGGGGAAGACACTGAGCAACTGATTGATTTTTTTAAATCGTTACAGGAGTATTCCGATTTTCTGTTTCGAGTCTGTTTTCGTGTGACTTTTCCAGGAACTTGTTCATTTTTCCTAAGCTTTCAGGTTTACTGGCATAAGGATGTTCTTCGTGTCCTCTGGTGTGCGCTCTTGTTTCTACAGTTATGCCCCTTTGTTTCTCTGTTGCTTTGTGCCTTCTCTCATTTCCCCCGGGGTTGTACATCTCGGATGGTTTTTTATTAGGCTTCTGAAGAGCCAGGTTTTATTTGTTGTTCACCAATTATATTATTTTTAAAAATTTAATTCCTGTTCTTTTTATCTCTTTTCTATTTTTTAGTGCTTGTTCTGTTCCTTTAACTTAAGCTGGTCACTCAATTAATTTCAGTCTTTCTTTTCTAAAAGTAAGCATTTAAGGCCGTACGTTTCCTTCAAAACAGCACTTCAACTGTGTCTTACATGTACTGTATCCTACATGCCGAAAATCTGCCTTGTGGGTTTGATCTGGTTAACTGTTCCCATATCTGCTGATACGTTTGGGTTTATAGCTGCCTCTTATTCTGTATAGCTATACTATTTGGACATTTTTTAAACCTATGGGTTTTTTTAATTTCCTTATTTTGAATTGTCTTATTAAAAAGATACTGTATTCCTATTCATTTAGTGGTTATTTAAAAAATGCTTTTGTGTGACTTTATAAAACGTAGTAGAGTAGAACAGTACATCTCCTTCATGAGCAACGCAGGACTTGGACGTGAGCTTTGGGCACCTTCCACTTGGCTCATGTGTCATTGTTGCCCTGTGTTTTAGTTTGTCTTTTTTTAAACTGTGGTAAAATAGACATACTATAAAATTTACCATCTTAGCCATTTTTAAGCGCACAGTTCAGTAATGTTAAGTTCATCCACACTGTTGTACAGCCAGTCTCCAGAGCTCTTTTCACCTTGCAAAACTCCCCGCCCCTCCTCCCCTGCCCCTGGCAACCACCATCCTACTTTCTGTCTGTGATTTTGACTACTCTGGATGTCTCGTATAAATGGAATCATACAGGTACTTGTCTTTTTATGGCTAGCTTATTTCACTTAGCATAATGTTCTCAAGGTTCTTCCATATTCTAGCATGTGTCAGAGTTGTCTCCCCTTTTAAGTGCAAGTAATATTCCATTGTGTATATACCACATTCTGTAAATAGCACATTTTGTTTATCCATTCATCTAGCGATGGACATTTGGGTTACTTCCACCCTTTGGCTTCTGTGAATAATGCTGCTATGAACATGTGTGCACGAATATCTTTTCAAAATCTTGCTTTCAGTTTTGGGGGGTATGTATTCACAAGTGGAATTGCTGGATCATACGGTAATTCTATTTTAATTTCAAATTTTTTAAATTTTTTGAAGACCCACCATATTGTTTTCCATAGCAGCTGTACCATTTTATGTTCCCACCAACAACGCCCAAGGATCCCAATTTCTCCACATCCTTGCCAACACTTGATTGTTTTAACTCCACGGTCTGGACATTTGTCTTATTTTACACCGTCAGTGCTGGTTTAGAGTTGCCTACATGTTTACCAGCTTCTTTGTGCATCGTTCAGTCCTAGATCTCAAGCTTTC
The DNA here is from genome assembly GCF_009834535.1 of Camelus ferus. Classification (NCBI taxonomy): domain Eukaryota; kingdom Metazoa; phylum Chordata; class Mammalia; order Artiodactyla; family Camelidae; genus Camelus; species Camelus ferus. Next base: position 66,496,686 of record NC_045704.1, on the reverse strand, counting down.
CTTCTGGCATTCTTTTCCTGCTTCCTGAAGGAAAGGAAGGAAATTTTTATTTGTCTCAAATTGTCTTTATTCACCCTCATTCTTGCTAGTTTGGTGGGCGAGAATTTTGTGCCCCTCGCTTTCCCTTTTGGCTGCTGTTAATCTGCGATCAGCCTAACTGTCATTGCCTCGAGGGCGGCCTTTCTTTGCTCTTCTGCTGTTTTTAAGATCTTTGTTTTCGGTGGTCTGTAGTTTCATAACAATGTGTTTATTTTTGTTTATACGGCTTAGGAGTCATAAGATGTCTGAAGCTGATAATTAGTGTCTTTCATTAATTTCGAAGATTTCCGATCATCGTTTCTTTGACGGTTGCTTTTTGCCTTTCTCTCAGTTCTGTCCTAGAGTTCCAGTCCAATGTGATGAAGGCGTCTCCTTCCGCCTTCCATGTCTCTTTTGTATCTTCCTTCGTCTTCTCTCTCTGTGCTATGTTTTGTATAATTTCTTTATGTATTTGTTTTAATTCGCAAATATTTTCCTCAGTCACATCTAATCTGCTATTTAGAAGGTGATTTCTATATTTTATATTTATTTATATCTAGATATTTTGATCAATGAGGTTTTTATTTCTAGACATTATAGTAGATTATTTTTACAACTGCCTGTTTATTCTTAGGTTACTTTTTGATTCCATCTTTTAAAAAACTTACCACACATCATTATTTTATAGCTTTTATCTGGAATTGCAATATCTGGAGTCTTTGGGGATCTCAGTTTGTTATTTCTGGTAACTTCCAGTCATTGGGGCTTGTCTTCCTGTGCATGTGGTTATTTCTGAAAGGGGATTATATTTAACCAAATTTGTGGCTGTCCAGAGTGGCTTTCTGTTGATAAAGTTTTCCTCCAGAAAGGATTTCCGTTGTTCCCTTACTAACAGTCCCACCAACCCAGGTGCTTGAAGTTTTTCTCAGGCTTGGATTCTCTGTCAAAGCAGGTCGTGTAAACTTGAATCCCAAAGGCTGACCCGTGATTACAGATTTTTAGGGGAGGCTGTTGTCACTATTGTTTCTGTCTGTCGGAGTCTGCGGTGGAGACAGCAGCCCTCCTCGGCTCCCTCTGCCAGAGCGTGCGGTGCGGTGCGGTGCGGTTCGGTGCGGTGCTCGGCGCGCGCCCGGTCCTGGCGGCTCTGGGCGGCGTTTCGCAGGGCTTCAGGGTCGCTGCGCACTCTTCCCTCCTTACCTTTCTGTTGCCGTTCATGGTTTGTGCTCTTGATTTGCTCTGTGTTTCGTATATGTGTCCGCATTTCTTGAGAATGTCCCTTTCTTGTGACTTCAACAAGGTATTTGAAAATACATTTGTAATTTAATTATCGTTTAGTTCTGAGAACATCTGGTCTACCAGATTAAGCAAACAAATGTTCCATCGTAGAAGCTTCTGACCTTCTGAGGCCTGATTTGGATTATACAGCTACAAGATAAGGGTGGTTAGTTGTGCTTTGTGTTTTCATTTGTCCACTCTTGCCCTGGTTTATTTCTTAATTGGCTGCTATGTGACAAATACTGTCGTAAGTGCTTGGTGGACATTGGTGAGTAAGACAGAAAAGAAGTCGCCCCTGACCTCACGGCGCTTTACGGTCCTGTGGAAAGAACATGAAGACTCAGTGGCAGCTGAGGTGGGGGAGACGGAGAAGACCAGAGGGGTGTATGAAGTCCGGCACTCTCGTCAAGGATCTACAAAGATACTTCATTTTGTTGTTCTCTGCTTTCCTTTCACGAGTTAACTACTTTTTTGCTGGTGCGAAGGGATCCCTTCAATGTTTGTTATATTTCTTCATGCTTTGAGGGAAAGATTTATGTGTTCATCATCTGAGGGCTGTGAAAGACTCTCCTGAAGATAATTTACTTACCTGTTGAGAAGGAAGGAAGGCTTGCTTGAGACCTTCAGTAGCTGAATGGCAGCAATCACTCGTGCACTGCTGACCAGGGAAGACGGGTGGAAATGAGGTCAAGTCTTATTGATTCAGATCCTGGCAGTCTTAAAAGTCACTACAGTATAATGCCTGAGGCAGAGGTTTTTGCTAGTTCATTCTTAACAAATGCACTGAGTCCCTGTCAAGCTCCAGGCACCACACACCCAGTTCCCTTAGAAGAATTCCGGGACTGTCCTTACCTCTTTCTTCCCTTTCACCTGCCGAATCCAGCCACTGGCCTAGGTCTGTCTATTCCCACTTCTAAAAACCTCTCATCTGTGCACTGGCCCCTTCTCCCTCCATCACTCTGACCCACGTCTCATCATCTCTCACCCAGACCCCTTGGTGTCCTCGTCTCTGCCCTTCCTGACTCCACTTTGCCCCCCACGAATCTGTTTTCCACACGGCTGCAGAGGGATATTTTTCTAACGCACAAATCTCTGGTTATTCTCCAGCTTAAGATCCTTCAGCAAATCCCGCTGCTTTCAAGATAAAGTCTAAACGTGTTCACTTGGCATCCAAGCCCCTTATGCCCTTCATCCTGACCTCCCAACTCCCCACCAGTCCCGCTGCCTCCCCCGATCCTGGGCTTCCATTAGCTGTTCTTTTATTTGTTAATTCCGCTAGTGGCTTCTGGGCACCTGCTGTGTGCAAAGCACTGGGGACACCAAGGTGAACAAAGCTGAGGAAGCCTCACTCTTGTAGGATTATATTCCGGGGAACAGACAGACCATGAGCAAGTAAGCATTTCATATAATATCAGATAATATGGGGGAAAATGAAGCCGGATAAGGGGATAGAGGGAGGTGGTGGTGCTCATTTAGATAGGATGGTTAAGGAAGTGATGTTTGAAAAAGACCTAAGTGATGTGGGGGACTGAGCCTTTGAGCATCTGTGGGGAGATGGTTCCAGGCAAGGAACAGTAAGTGCCCAGCCACCGCAGCAGGAGGGGGCTTGACGCGTTTGAGCCGCAGAAAGAAGAGTCAGTAGGGCTTGGATGGAATGGACAACAAGCGTGTTAGTGCCCTTTTGCTGAATAACAAGTTCCCGCAGATTTGATGATTTAACACCCGTTTGTTACCCCATGGTGCTATAGGGCTGGAGTACCACGTGGCTCAGCTGGGTTCTCTGTTCATATTCTCACTGAAGACGGCTGCGTTCTTACCTGAGACTGGGGAAGGATCTGTTTCCAGGTTCATTCAGGTTGTCAGCAGAATTCAGCTCCTTGTGGCTGTAGGACTCAGGTCCGTGTCTCCTGGCTGCCCTGTCTCCCAGAGCTTCCATGCCTTGGGCCTTGTCACAGGCTCTCATAGCATTACACCGGCAGCAGGGTCCCACATGTCGAATCCCCCTCACTCTTCAAGTCAGTTCCCCTCGGATAATTGCCATTTCTTAATGTCAGCCAACTTGGGACTTAAATTACATTTGCAAAGCCCCTTCACAGCAGTACCTAGGTTAGTGTTTGACTGACTTGCCAAGGGACAGGGGATCTTGGGAGGGGCCATCTTTGAAATCCTACCTAATGCAGTGCTGCCTGGGGCACATCAACCAAGGCCTTGAAGGCCACAGTGAGGACCTCGGCGCTTTGTTCTCACCTGATGGGAGCTGTTAGAGGATTTTGAGCAGGGGAGTGACCCGAGGAAGGACCACTCTGGCTGCTGGGTGGAGACTGTGGAGATGGAGTAGAACTGGGGAGGGTGTGGCGGGGGGTCCAGGGAGAGATGGTGGTGGCCTGGACTAGAGTGAAATTAGCTCCTCAACGCTTGTGGTTCCCCAAATTGTCACATGTTTCTCTCATTCCCTGGGCATTTCTCATCACCACCTACCCCACAGACGCTTCACTGGGACAGGTTCCTACTCAGCCCTCAAACCTTAGCTCAGACATTGTTTGAAAGGCCCCTCCATGGGGTTTCCCCTCCCACGGACACTCCCTCACTCACTCAGATTGGGCTGGCTATGTGGCTCCGTCTTCCCCACTCTCCTGCAACCTCTCTGGAAGCAGGGCCTTTGTCTTTGGTTGTGGTGCCTTCGTCTGACCAGCTGCGGGCGCACCGTAGATGCTCGGTAGTGTTTGTGGATGGACGCAAGAACCGCGGGACGCACTGGGCATGAAGCAGGCACATCGCTCCCCTTGGGTTGCTCACCTCGAAGTGAGAGAAGCCATGCATCCATGAAGACACACACACCGTGACCTGGAGTGCGGACACCACACCATGTGCACAGAGGAAGTGTGCCAACTCCGCACTTCGCTAGTGTGCACGAAGTTTAAGGGGAGCCGCTAGCCTGCTCGGTCTGGGAGGGCTGGGTCTAATTTCTCACATCCCTCCATTGTGTGCGATGATCATGTTGTTACAAGCGGGATCCTTTTTGTTTTATCCCAAAGGACGTTTGTGTGCCAGCATTGTTTGTTAGCCATTGACATATTCTATAATATTTAAGCAAGTAAACATCCACTCACTTAAAACAGCCTATAATTTAAGACAGACACAGGGCGCTTCCATCTCCATCTGTATTCAGACTGCTCAGGAAAGGCCTGGGGGTATAGCTCAGGAAAGATCTATGTTAGTGAAATTTTGTTTATGTATTCAAGATGAGAACCTCTTAACTCAAAATAGCAAATATATACTAGCTCCCAACTGGACCTCCCTGAGTATAAACTTGAGAAAGTGTGACATTGGAAAGAATGATTTAACTGGGGTGAACACAGTGCTGTGATTTAAAACTTACTAAACTTAAGAACAAAATAACAGGAGAGTCCAGTTTCATCTCGCTGCTTCCCGCGGTCTGTGGACGGTGCTCTGCAGGCCAGCGGGCCTGCTGGGGCTGTGGGCGCCTGCCAGGCTCTCCAGTTATAGAGCCACACACGGCATCATGGATTCACTTTGTGGGGATTCGTAATTGGCACAAGCAAAAGAAAAAAGAGAGATTTAAAAACTGTTCATTTATGTTGCCAAGTTCTTCTGTTTTCTAGTGATCTCTGCTGGAGGATATAAAGATGTGGTTCAAGGAGTATTTGCTGCACGGTCTTGCAGGAATAATTGGATATTCCATTTCAAATTAGAGGCTGGGGCTACAGAGCCAACTGTTATGTTTTCTAGCTGACGTCTTCTTTCTGGTTAGATTAGGGTTCGGGTTAGGCTGGCTGAGAAAGGAGACACAGCACTTCTGCATTTTAATACAATTTTAATTTGGTTCAAGGCAATGGTTTGAAAGCTTTTGGATTTATAACACACTCACTTGGTTTTGTCGTACTCTCCTTGTCTCCCCTCCCTTGCCTCTATGAAAAGGGTGATCAGAAGATGGCAAGGCTCCACGAGGGCGCACCTTGAACTAGAGTGCTGGGGAGCCCTGAGCTAGAACTTGAGGACGGTGGGACTCCCCCTGCTCGCCTAAGGACGTGAACGAGGCTCCCTGAGCAGAGTTCTTCTGGGGGCGAGGTCAAGAGGGGATTTCAGTTTTATCCCTAATCAGCACCTCCTGCTTTCCCTCCCTTCTGCCGAGAAAAGTGTGTGTGGTGGAGTATGGAACAGGAAGATGGGAATTCATCCGGGGGGGGGGGCATTTGGGAGAACACCCTGGGCACCTGGGTGCCGGGGTCTCTGGGCTGGAGAGCAGAGTGGTGGGGAGAGCACGGGGAGAGTCACCCTGCGTCGAGGTGACTCGATCTCTGAGTGGGGACCCTGTGACTGTAGCCAGGGCTGCCTCAGGAGCCACCCGGCCACGGAGGCTGGTCTGGTCCCTGTCGGTGATCCCACCCCATTCCCAAGAGAGTTGGAGGGGTCTGTCCTGAGAGAACTAGCTCGGAGTTTTCAGATACATCTCTAGAGAAAGGGAGAGGGGAATGTTCCAGCTTTCAAGAGCTGAACAGAAAAAGGGATTTTATAGCTAAATCTGGTGAGAGAGCAGATCTTGAACAAAATTCTAAAAGGAGTTTACTGGAAGAATGACATTTGAGCACCAAAAAGCCGCAGATCATGACTATGTGGTGTTGGTATTTGGCAGATATTTCTTCAAAAATGAATGAAATGAAGCTCAGGGAAAATATTAGACAATGTTAGTTGCCAATGAAAAAATTCAAGCTTTCAAGTGAAAAACAGAATTTTAGAAGACTTTGTATCCTTTACCGTGAGCTCGACAATTCCCAATACTTAGTAACTTCTGGTGAGATCAGTGATGATATTAACAAATGTGATTTATAATGTAACAGGTCAGAATTTGGAAGACCTGCATAACTCAGTGAACCAGTATTTTCCAGAACAGTGGTCATGGAATCACACATGGACAAAAGGTCCATTCAGAGTATAAGATAGATTCAAAAGAGTAAGAGATACGGGTTCAGATCCCACATCCCAGCTAACCTTTGAGAAACCACTACTTGTCAAGTTTGGGTATGTTACCAAAGTAGAACATCCACAATTACATGAAAAGTCTGTTAAGATATCCCTCCCTTTCCAATTACATAACTGCACGAGGGTGGGCTTTCTTCATGTATTTCAACCACGACGTATCACAACACACTGAAGGCAGAAGTAGATATGAGAAGTCAGCCGTCTTCTAAGCCAGACATTAGAAAGTTTTACAAAAATGTAAAACAATGTCACTCTTCTCACTAAATTTTTGCCATGAAAAACATACCTGTTTTTCATTAAAATGTTGTTTATGTAAATATATAATGGATTTATTTTTAAAATATGAATTAATAACTTCCAAAAATTTGTTTTAATTTCTAATATCGGTAATCAGTAGGCATAACCCACATAAACAAAACCCTTCAGAGTCCTCAGTTATTTAGAGTGTAGAGAGACCAAGGCCGAATCCTCGTTTTGAGCAGCACCCGTACGCGCTGTTTACCCACGCACTGACGTACTGTGTGTGAATAGATAGAATGTGCATTTTAGAACAGACATAAAAATAGAAATTTGAGGAAGAGGAGACATAGCCTTGCAATGGCTCTAGCATCTTTCTTCACCCCCAGAGCCAGACCCCTGGGCCAGCTGAGTAGCCTAAGACTGGTGCTCATGAGCCGAAAATATTAATTTAGTAGAAAGCCGGTTTGAGAACTTAAAGGGGAACACGGCCAAAGCCCTCCTGACCAAAGGCAGGTTTTAGTCACTAGCCAGGTGGTCCCGCGGCTGCAAAGCCTAGTGCCATCGACGCAACGTCCAGACTGCGGCAGGAGAGGCGGTGACCCAGCACAGCCGACTTCGGCGCTGTGGGGAGAGATGCCCGATACACGACGCCAGCCTGAAGGCGGGGTCCGCCTGGTCTTAGGCTGTGGAAGACTGACTGGTTCATACCCGTCTTCGACGGCGATGCACCAGGGACCGTGAGCGCAAGCCTCTCTCGGATCCTGTGGCTTATAAAGGGACTCGTTTCAGAACCTAATCTGTTTACACATCTGGGAAGAGCATCTCGGACGCCATCCTGCCTCTGTGCCGCATGCCCTGTGCGTGCACGTTCCCTGTGTGCGTGTGCCGTGTGCACGTGCCCTGTGCGTGTGCCCTGTGCGCAGCCCTAAGTGGGCTGCCTTTGGGGCCTGGAACCACCTCACTACAAGATGGCCTGCTCCTGGGCTGTGGGGTCGACTCCTTGTGCCCCAGCAGGGGTCCTGCTGCTCCTGCCCGGGAGAGGTGCCGCCGTCTCCCAGGGTCTCTCCGTAGTGGGGAGCATCCAACCCCCCGTGGGTCTGGGGGTTGAGCTCACCCCCCTGGAGGTGGCTGCTTGTCGGTGGGAATCCCCCGCCTTCTGAGGGACAAGTCCTTCCTGTAGATACGCCGACACCCCTGCCGGCCTTGAGAAGACCATTCCTCCAGGCTCTGAGCCGTTCTGTCTTTAAGAAATCATCTCATCTCGGGGGGGGGGGGGTGCTGATGTGAAGTGTAAGTCTCCGAAGGCAGCTGTCTTTTCACATCCTCTGCTGAGGGGGACACCTCTCTGTAGCTCCGCCGGGGCTGAAAACCGCAGCTCCTGTGTCTCACCCTCCTCTCCTTTGCCTTAGATCCTCTCCCACTGTAATGTCTCCTCAGTGCCGCCGCCACTGTTCACTCCTCGTTGTCCGGCTAAGCCTCACGTAGTGTTATGATGGGCATGAGCGGACATTAGATGGGGCGAGAGATGACACTGGGGCACCAAAGAAAATTGGGGTGAACTACTCAGCCTGACACCAAAGAGAAAGATGGTTTAGAAGCAGAGCTGGGTTCCAGACTCACTCACCAGGTGCTGGGTGACCTTGTGCAGCCGACCTGCCCACCTGAGCCGCGTTCTCTGTCGGAGTGGGTGCGACACAGCGCCTGGTCCACAGTGCTCAGGTTCGGCCGTCCAGTCCTGCTTTACCCCCACCCTCTCCTCCTCATGGCTCTGCTCTAGACTTTTAGGCTAATTTTTATGCGCGGGTGAATCTAGAATCGCCACGTATAAGTAGTCTAACATTTGGAGCTGGAATTTGACAGCGAAGGCCGCGGCGCTTCTTGACTGAGGTCATGGTGGAACCCTGCTTCCCGCCCCACCTCCCGGCCACACCGTGGAAGGAGTCTGTTTCTGCTCTAACTTCCTTATCTGTCTGCTGCGGGCATGGCCTGGGAGGTGGGCCCATCTTAGTAATGTGAATAAACAGGGTGAATGATGTTGGATACGTTTTACTCAATGTAAGAATGCGTTGTTCCTAACTGTTCTCATATTCGTATTTTCTCTTTTCAGGGACCAGCCTCTTCTGGACCCAACCCTGGAATATGTGAAGGTAGGAAACCAGGATTTAACATGTAGTAGGGACCCTGTGGTAATAGATCTCCTATTACTGACACGGCGTTGCCAAATAACGTTGCTGTCTGGCCTGTATAGGAAGCTGGTTAGACTGAAACCGCCAGGAAGTAATTTGACTCTTTTGGGCTTTGAGTAATCTTTGCAGGGGTCTTACATCACCCTATTACAGGTTTGCAGACTTCTTCCCCTTATCTGAAACCCTGGGAGCCAGATGTGTTTTAAAAATTCAGAATTTTTTTAGAAAGGTAACATGCTACATATATATATATAACACCCCCGAAGGGGTCTGGGGATCCCATCCCAAAATCAGACTCATTATTTCAGCAGTGAAATGTAAGAATATTCACAGAAACGGGTAAGTAGACTGCAGGTGATTTCTTTGTAGTTCAGGTGGCACTTTGTCACCAGATGAGGTCAGGACTGTCCTCGTGCCAAATGAGTTACTTAAAAAACTTCAGTTTTCAGAGCGCTTGGGTTTTGAGATAGTAGACGAGGAGCTGCGCGCCTGTGTTTATCTTCAGAGGAGGACTGGAGGCTCCCCGAGGCTCTCCGCGCCCTCCATCCCACTAAGCAGCCAGCCTCTCGCTCAGCGGACCTGGCACCATGAGCCGTGTGATGCTTTACCTTCCGGTGGGGCTGACATTCAGTGCGTCTAAATATGCAGAGCTTCTAAGCAACGTTTCCCTTCTGAGCAGAGAGAAAAGATGCTCTTCACTTCTTCCTTCTGCCCCCCACTTTCCATTTTTTAGGTGTGCATGTTTGGTTTATTTTATTTTTGAGAACTGTAATTACATCTGGTACCTCCTACAGAAAAGAGAACTCCGATTTGTCATGACAAAATATATCATGAATTTTTAGGAGAAATCATGGCACAACTTAGGATTTAAGGTTCTTGCCTCCTCAGAGTCACATTCCGTCCTCATCACTCCAAGGTCAGCGTCTCGGTTTTGGAGTTTTTAGGTCTGTTGCTTTGTGCTGTGCTTGTGGCTGCCCCAGGGTTTTGGCCTGTCTTCTCTTCAGACCAGAAGATGGAGCGTCTGCTAGAGGAGAAAACTCTGGCAGAACCACATCATGGAGCTTGTTGGAATGGAGGTGGCTTTCTCCTCCCCCCTCACAGCCAGGCTGAGGCTGAACTGTAGTTTCGCTGCAGCAAAGGTGTGATCCTGAACCAGCAGGGCCGCCGCGTCAGAATCTGGTCAGAGCTTCGCAGACGAAATCTGTGTCCTTCGTAGATGTGGCACATTCTCTTCCTCTTCCTCACTCTGCCCTAGGTTTGGATTTGTGAGTGAATGTCGGGATTTTCATTTGCCTCCATGGGCACTGGAACTCTGAAAGCACGTTCGTAGAGGCCTTGGTCCTCAGGGTCCGAGTGGACCCCCGTGCCAGTCGTCTTGGGGCCAGTGTAGGCCCATCCTGGCGTTTCTGACTTGGCCTCCCCCTCCAGCCCTGCTGCCCAGTCCATGCCTCGTAAATCAGTGCCAGCTGGTGCCTGGAGGGTGGCTAAGGATAATGGAGGGAGGTGAGAGTTGTGGATAAAATGGATGTGGTTTGGCCCCCTGGCTTTGAGCCGTTTCTTCCCTATAATCCCCATGTATCCGTCGTGCCTCTCGGGCCTGGAGGGAAGCAGAGATTCTGTGTAAGTATGTTGCATCATGCAGAGCCCTTTCTGGGAGAGTCAGATTTTTAGTAGTTCACTGTGACCTCAGCGTGGGGACCGTGGGATCTCTGACTGATCTCACCTCGGCAGTAGATGCACCAGCTGTGGCCAGCAGACACCCGTTCCCATCCTGTTGGGAGCTGCAGTCCCAGGGCTCTCCGTCCCAGGGCTCTCCTTCCCATGGGAGACTTTCTAACCATCTTCACCTGGTTTTCCCAGTGCCCGGGTTAGGAGAGGCGTCCGGGACCACCCCTGCCTCCTTGGGTCTCGGGGAGAGGAGGCACTGAGGCTGACCCCATGACTGGTGGGGTGAGGGGGGCTGGCGTGCTGTGGCAGGAGACAGCTGGGCAGAGAATGACTCCGCAGTTCAATCCTGTCTAGTTTGCACTCTGTTCCCCCAACACTGCCCGTAGTTGGATTGCTGCGCATCGATACGGCGTGAAAGGGGACCCGGCCGGGGTTGCTAGGCGACGAGGAGCTGGTCTGCGTGAGGACTGGGGAGAAGTGTGCCTGGCGGGGGAGCCCTGGGGCCCCTACTCACCCGCAACAGCACCTCCCTTCCCTGAGTGCTGAATTCCATGCTGGGATGTGGTGCGAAAATGCGAGCAGATCCAAAGAATCCTGTCATTCGGGGATCTTATTCTCCACTGTTTCTGTCTCTTTGACTATTAGAGGAACTTTGTTTATTCTTTCTCTCCTTTTTCTACCTTTTCCTTGTGTCCCTAGACCCCTCCTCTCTCCATGTTTATTTCCCGCCCCACACAGTGCCTTAAAACACGATCATCTTTGAAGGTGTGATTTTAACTGCTGTGTATAATCATGAGATCGCTTCTGTAATCAAACGTAAGTGATTCTCTGTCACCGCGTCTGGAGGAGCCCGCTTCTTCCCGCAGCTGCACCTTCCTCCTAGGAGCTCTTAAGTTACTGACTTCGGTACAGCCCTGGAATTTTCCTGTGCGTACGTAGCATACCTTGCCCCAGATAAAACCAACCTTTTTTTTTTTTTTTTTAACAGAGGAAATAGCTTTTAGAGGAAAGAGCCCTAGGCAAAAATCTGGGCTGGCTTTACCTGCTTACCGCCTCCATTTGGCTTTTGCCGTATTTTTACCGCCTTTAAAGCGTACTTACTCTGTGTCTGGTTTCCTAGACCTGTGTCAGGTAAGTGCTTAAAACATTTGATGAAATAATTGTGCTAAAATGTGTATGCATGGTAATAGCGCAGTGTGTCACCCTTCGCAGATAGCATTCCAGTAGGAGACTCCACGTTACACGGGCGCCGAGGATCTCCAGGGAGGGGAGACTGCTCCATGCTCTGGTCTAATTAGCAGTGCGACCTTGGACTCACCACCTTCTCTCTGTGGGTTCCATCTTCCCACAACTAGGAAACCAAGGGGAGGGCAGTGTCCTTCCTCGTTTAACACTTTGAGGGGCCCCCTATGTCTGTGATAAGCTGGGGGGAGGGGAGGGTTTTAGCAAGTGGTAAGTGGTTCTTCACTATCTCTCATTCTTGATCATAAAATTACCGCCTCTATTGGAGCAAGGGTGGCATTTCATGTAGCGTCTCAGACAGTAAGAGCAAAGGTGTGACCGATAATGACTGTCCATCCGTCATATTACCTCAAAAGACGGAGCTTTACCCCTAACACTCTTGCATCGGCTGTTAGGACCCATTATGCTGTCACGTTTGTGACCCCTTCTTGAACCTGTGAAACCTGCTTCCATCTTCACCCTTCTTCTTTGCATTTCTCCTGAGGCCACTTCTTTGACCTTCTGGAGCTGCCCCCCTCCCCCCACACACTCAATTTTATAAATTTGTATTATATCCTATCTTCTTCCCCTTTATACCTATGTTCCTCTCAGACTGAAGATTCTAGCTCTTTCTGGCTTTTTCACATACAAGCCTTACAATTATGTTAATAGTCTCTTTTCTGAGAGTGGCTTAAAAAAGTCTATTTTTTAATGGGAGGAGGTGATTGGCTACAGCAGAGCTGGGTGATTTTTTTTTTTAAGAAAACTTTATTATAGATTTTGATTTTTCTTTTCTTTTCTGTTTAATGGAGGTACTGGGGACTGAACCCAGGACCTCCTGCATGCTGAGCACGCACTCTGCCACTGAGCTATCCCCTCCCCCGCCCCCATGATTTTTCTTTTAGAAGAAATGTTTATCATAGATTTTCTTACGTTTTAAAATAAACTGTCCTTAAGAAAGACAAATTGGTCAATGTAGCAGTAACAGCGCAGAGAAGACATTGGGAAGACCATATTTTCACATTAGCCGAGGTGCAGCAAGAAGGTTTTCCAGGCCAGGCTGTGAACTGCGCAGAGCCGTGGACGAAGTCTGTGGTTAACAAGGGTCAGGGCGGAGTGCAGCCTTTTGTTCCCGCGAGCTCCCCGGTGCGGAATATCCTTTCTTTTGTCTTCAGCCCTGATGGACTCTTGCTGGAACCACTTGTGAGCTTTTGTAAAACGATTTGCAGTTTCTGGGCTTGCCTTGCAGGTTAGGAGAAGAAGGGACCGGACTGGAGCCTGTCCTGAGAGGGGATCAGCACCCTTTGACTTCTCCTTCCTCCAGGGTGCACGCCCGCGGCCCCGGAGCCCAGAGCAACTGGGACATCAGTCCTTTATGGGGTTAACTCTCCAAAAATGCTCTTTCTGAGAGGGTCTTACAGACTTGACAGGCTGCCCAAGGCTCAGATCTCAGCAAGGCCATTTCCTGCAGTTGGCCGGCCAGCCGGGGCTACATTAGGTCACCCAGCAGATTAAAAGAGGATTAATTATGCGAATTCCAGCGCCAAGAATAAGTGCTGGGCTGTGGGAGCCCTGGGTGGGGGCGGCGGGACTCAGGTCCCCTTTGTGCTCAAGATGGCCGCAGCCTTGGTCACAGTTAAATAGCCCTCTTTGAGGAAAGTCTTTTCTTCCAGCAGTGAAACAGGCCAGTCTGCTCTGAATTAGCCAGCTAACAAAGTCATGAAAGGGACTTACAAAAACAATGGCACGCTGTACATTCCGTGAGATTTTAACAAGTTATATGAACCAAATAATGGCCCGATTGGCTGGCTCTGCAGGTTTTCGCCTGAGTGTGCACATCCACAGAGCCCCGTGGGACCAGGGGATCAAACACTGCCAGCACTGAATGGGAAACAGCCCCTGGGCCCACATTCAGAGCACGGGAAGACAGCTCCCATCCAGCTCCTCCCACTCCACCCCAAAAACATGCTCTGCAGACATTCTTGGGGGGCTTCATGCTACTACCGTTTTACGAAGGTTGCTCAGGCAGGGCGAGAAGACAGGGCAGGGACGGAGGACAGTCCCTCACTCAGTGGAATCTTATCCTGCAGGTCTGTGAGAATGTGGCCATTGATTAAAGAGTGAAACCTGATGAAAACATACGTGCATTTAAAAATCTGTACGTGAATGTTTATAGTGACATTGCTTGTAATTGACAAAAAGTGGAAACAACTCAGATGTCCTTCGAGTGCTGAGCAGATAAACTTAAGATAAACGCGACATCCTGTTCAGCCATAAGAGGAATGGACTGTTGGACACAGATAAAAACTTACAGTTTGGAAGACAGAGCGGTGGTTGAAAGGGGAAGGGGGAGAGGTCGACTGCAAGAGGGAACTTTGGGGGAATGATAGAAATTCCTTGATTGGGATCATTCCAAAGCTCATAGAACTGTATTAAAAGGGGTGACTTTTGCTGTTTGCGATTTATACCTCGGTGGGCCTGACTTTAAAAAAGCAAGCGAAAACCTTGTATTTTAACCCCTAAGTGCTGCCACCTTTGAGACGGGCCACATGAGACTGCTGGTGAGATGGCGAAGGCGCTGAGCTTGTGGACGGTTTCCTGCATGGGTTCAATCAACAGATAGTTTGGGGCAGATTCCAGTGTTGGTCATTGTTCAGTCGAGTCAGGCTGTGTAGGAGGAAGGTGTCATCAGGAGTCTAGCCTGAGATGTGACAGTGGAGTGGAGTCAGGCAGGTGCTGGAGGCCTTGTAGAGACCGAACTAAGAGCCAGTCTAAGAGCTGAGTTGACAGTTTCTGGCAGGACTTAAATGGAGGTGGTGAGGGAAGGGAAGCCGGGGCAATTCCAGGCTTCACACAGTGTCTGGCGTCTTGCCAGAAGCCAGTAAATATTTTAGGGGAGAAAAGGAGATCTCCAGTTGGAGACCTTGTTACCCCAGTGACATTAAGTTAATTCGTGAGCGTCTGTGGATATCATTAGGCTGGGGGCAGGGGCAGTCGGCAAACTACAGCCCGAGACCACATCTGCCCTGCTGTCTGTCTGTTGTACGCCTGCAAGCTGAAAATGGAGTTTATGGTTTTTTAAAATTTTAGCAGGAGTAATTAGGTTTGTTTAATGAAGGTGCTGGGGATTGAACCCAGGACCTTGTGCATGCTCGGCATGCACTCTACCACTGAGCTATGCCCTCCCCCTAGATTGTATGTTTTTAATTTTTTTAATCAAAAGAATGTGAAAATTGTAAAATTCAAATTTCAGCGTGCGTGAAGTTTTACTGAAACACAGCCGCACCCGTTACTCATCGATGTGGTGCGACTTTCTCACTGTGATGGTGGCGCGGAGGAGCTGTGACGCTGCAAAGCCTGAGCATTGTGCTGTCTGGCCCTGTACAGAGGTTGCTCCAGACTGTATGCACGTACACGGTCTCTGTTTTGCCTCCGAACAACATGTAGTAGACTTTCAACAAAAACCCCATCTTTTCGTGCTGACCCTTCCTTGATGCAGCCGTGCGTCACTGACATCACCTTGACCTCTCCTGATGACCCAGCAGTGAGCCCTTGTGCAAGCTGTGTGGTCTGGCACAAACACAGAGACAATGCTGTTGTGACGATTGCTCGATGCGGACACATCTCAGCATCTCGTCGGGGAGACCTGTCTGCTCTGAGCAGCAGCATCTCCCCCGTCGTGTTGAGCGTCTTCAGCTCTGCTGGGTGAACGGGTGTGTGGAAGTGGCTTGAATCCTGACTGCTCTGGCCAGGGGCTTGTCTGGACAACTCCTCGGGCAAGGTACTCCTCTGCCAGTAGAGCCTGAGATGCGCTTTCTCAGTGCCCCAAGTCGTAAGTGACTTCTCCCTGGGCTTCTGAACTCAGTGGTTTGAGTCAGAGCTGCCCTCTGGAGGTGCTCGAAGGAGCCTGGTCTGGCCTGCGAGCGGGCTAAGGGCAGATGCACACTCGTGTTCTGTGCTGCAGCCTTCATCACTGGCTGAAGGAAGAGGACTCTTCTGAGATCCCAAACATTATGAGAGGCGGTGAAGAGACTGGGGAACTAATATGTAAGCAAGAATTGAAGCTCTGGCTTCTGCCCAGACTCAGCTTTATGCCTGGACTTCGGAGCCCTCCCCTGGCCCTTTCACCTCCCTCCTGCTCTCCCTCCTGCTAGCTCAGACTCCTCGCTGCTGCCCCTGCGTCTTTGCCTTCCCAAGCTCAGCCTAGAAGGTCCTTCTGAGGTAGAACTGCTGTGTGATTTGAAGAGGGTGCTGCGATGCTGTTGTGGGTGGAACTGCATCCTCCCGAAAGATGTGCTGAAGTCCTAACCCTGTGAATGCGACCGCATTCGGAGATAAGGTCTCGCAGGCGTGATCAAGCCAAGATGAGGGCAGGCTGGGTTAGGGTGGGCCCGAGTCCAGTGACTGGCAACTTAAAGAGAGGGGTGGGGACGCACAGAGACAAGGCCGTGCGATGACAGAGGCAGAAACAGGGTGATGTGTGCACAGGCCGAGGAACACGAGGCCTGCCAGCAGCCACCAAAGCCGGGAGGAGGCAAGGAGCGCCCACCTTGGAGCCGTCAGAGAGAGTGTGGCCCTGTGACCCCTGGACTCTGGACTCCTAGCCTCCAGAACTGTGAGAGGGTGTGTTTCTATTTTAAAGCCACCAAGTTTGTGGTAATTCGTTACAGCTCCCCTAGGGAACTCATCAGACGCAAAGCCCCATCTTAGCCATTTCTTGGTTGTGTGCCTCTGGGCAAGTTTCTGAAATTCTCTGGAGCCCAATTTCCTTAACAGTAAGTGGGAGGATGTAGGGCTTGGATGAGTCAGTACCCGCAGGCTTGTTAGCAGGTGCCCGACGTGCGGGCAGCACTCGGGAAACCCGGGGCTTATAACTGCCACCCAGGTCTCTGTGCGGCTGGTGCCTCCCGACTCAGTTTCCCTGCCTCAGAGAGGCCTCCCCTGGCCCCTGCTGAAAGCAGCCTCCCCACACGCTGTCCCACTGCACTGGGTGGGGCCCTCACAGCTCTGGTCCCAAATTCTGTTTGTCCAGGTAACTTGTCCTCTTAGTAAACGCTTAGGACCTGACTGGCTGACTGATGACCGCGTACGGCCAGAGGAGAAGGCGTCGAAACTGAGGGAAGAGGGAACGAGGCTGTTTCCAGCATCCTTATGTTTCCCCGAGGAATTAGCATTCGCATCTCTAGAAGTTCTCAGAAGCTCTTCAGTGATTTTTGTTTCATGACGGCAAGGAGGTTCCCACAAGACCTCAGTCTTCCTTCTGTTTCCAACCTCGAAGAGGGTAAAACCTGTGGGGTCACTGTTGTCACCTCAAGTACTCACACGTTTAGGCAGGAGTATACACTTTCAGGTAAGTGTGGTTCTAGCAGCCTCTATGGCTCAGACCCATCACTTCCTCGGGGATCTTGTTACCAGCCATGGGGTCCCAGTAACTCCTTGACCCTGAAATGGGAGGCCAGGCTTTTCAGCATTGGAATCGTTTGCTGTTCCACTCTGCCCTCTAGTGGTAGTTGAATGTCACAGCAGCACAGCATGTGGCTGTGATTCAGTTTCTGAATATTCTGGGCGCTTTTAATCTTAAATGTAATGGTGCCTCACAACTTCAGAAGTAAGGGCTGTGTCAAAGTATGTAAAAAGGCAAGTTGTTGTCATTGGCTTCCTGTAATACATGAAAATTGTCAAGGCATTTTATTATTAGAATTAATTGTCTAATGTTGTTGGACCAAAAAGCTCTAAGATGCTGCGGTACTAAATGTAGATTCTGAGGTAGGGGAATTAACATTGATCTGAAGTTTCATGTGTGGTGGCCAGAAAGTTTCCTTGGGAAAAATTATAGTTGACTTGTGATTTGACAGCTGGAAAACAGTGGTGACTTGGCAGGAAGGAAGCTGGTACTAGTGAGGCAGAAGACAGGTTTCACCACGTTTGAGACCGACGGGGCGGACCGCATGCCTGCGGGCCCACGTGTGTGTGTGCGCGTGCGCACGCGCACGCCCAGGCTGACTGGGGCAGGGGAGCGCAGCAGGGGGTCTTAAGGGAAGAATAGGGACTCTCATGTTTATTGAATGGAAGGGTGAGAAAACGTCAAGTGTCCCTAGGAAATTCTAAGATAACCAGACTGTTATGAGCAAGAAAAATGAGTTGGGGAGCAATCTGATTGACGGATTGCCAAAATTATGTGTAACGACATACCGCTTTGCAGCTTGCTTTTTCCATTGGGCGTCCTCCCGTGTTAAACATACGGGTTTACCATCTTCTTTTGACTGGTTGTCCGCTGTTCCGTTGTATGACATACAATTGTGTTTGGCCGGTTTCCTGCCAACATTGGGGTTCTTGTTAACAGCACTTCTGCAGCTACTTCACACACGTGTAGCCGTATTTGTTATGTATGTCATAGTCATTTAGCAAATATTTATTGTCTGCCATCTGCTGGTCACTGTTCTAGGGGCTGAGGATACAGCAGTGAACAAAACAGTGTCCCTGCCTCTGTGGAGCATAAGTTATGGGGTCAAGAGTGACCAGGAAGACAACCAAGTAAACCCTGTTCGGTAGTGATAAGTGTTCAGCAGAAAAAATTCATCCAGGAGAGGAGCTGTGAAGTGTCGGAGTCCTCCGGGGACATTGCATTTTAAATAGGGTGGCCAGGGAAGGCCTCGCTCGGAAGGCCTTGCCTTTCAAGCAGGGGGCAGGTCGAGAGTGATGTCTGACAGGGAGGGGACGTGACAAGGTCAAGGCCATGAAGCCGGGACTCTGTTCTGCTGAGGAACAGCTGTGAGGCCGGCAGGGCTGGAGGGGGCGGACCTGAGTGAGAGCGGGGAGGGGAGAACGAGGACGGGGACAGGGCAGGGTGTGTGGGGCCTGTGCGTCCCAGGGAGGACTTAGCTTCTGCCAAATGAGGTGCGGAGCCATCTTAGGACTGCTTTGGCTTGGTGTTGCTGGCAGCTGCGGGGGGCACGGGCAGGAGCAGGGGACCCGTTGGGAGGCCACCGTGACCCCAGACAGCAGATGGTGATGACGTGGACCCGTGGTCCCGGAAGCGGTGGTGAACAAGGGAGATCCTTGACATGTAGTATGAAGGCAGAGCCTCCGAATCTCCTGCGGGATTGGACGTGGTGGGAGGAGAGAGGGCTGCAGCACATGCTGGGAGGGTGGCGTTGCTGTCAGCTGAGATGGCTTGGTGTGTGAGGATTTCCATAAGATAAACACCCGGGAACAGAATGATTGAGTGTTGGGTAGTGAGTCAAAATTAACTTTCTGGCAACTGAGGAGTTTTGTTTTGTTTTTCACATTTCTCTCAGTTTCCAAGTTTTCTCTAACAAGCATTAGTGCTTTTATAATACGTACTTAAAAATTAAAATACCTCTTTATTTGTATACCTTCGTCTACTCCATAGATTTGATGCTGATGCTGAAAACTTACAGCTTAATCAAAATTATGTTGAACAAGTAGGTTGGATGTATTAGAGCAGAAGTTCTCAAACTCTTTGGTCTCAAGACTTCTTTTCATTCTTACGAATTATTGATGACCCCACAGAGCTTTTGTGATGCGGGTTTTAGCTGTTACTGTATTGGAAACCCAAATATAGGAATTCTTAATGTTTGTATAATTCCTTTAAAGTAACAATATTAAACCCATTATGTGAACATAAATAGCATGTTTTTATGAAAAGTAATTATTTTCCAAAACAAGATTTAGTGAGAAGAGCAGTGCTGGTTTACTTTTTCGCAAATCTCTTTAGTGTCTGGTCTAATAGAACAAGTTTGAGCCTCGTCTCTGCTTCAGCCTTCAGTCTGTCTTGTTGCGTTGTTGTAGCTGAGGTCTGAAGAAAATCTGGCCTTGCAGATAGTAATTCAAAAAGGGAGGCATGTGCTTCTTTTATTGAGGTGTAATTGACATAGTACCATTATATTAGTTTCACTTGTACAACATAGTATTTTGATGTTTGTATATATTGCAAAATGACCCCAGTGAGACCAGCTAACACCCGTCACCACACATAGTTACAAAAAAAGTTTTTCTCCTAATGAGAACTTCCCAGATCCACTCTGCTGGCTACTGTCAAATATTCAATACAGGATTATTAACTATAGTCACCGTAATGCACATTACATACCCAGGACTTACTCATTTTATAACTGGAAATTTGTACCTTTTGACCCCCTTCACCCATTTTGCCCACCCCTAGTCCCCCAGGAGGTGTATTTTAATAGCCTTTTCAGATAATCAGAGGTATTCTTCTTTGATATTACACTAAAACTTGAAAAGTTGTAGTTCCATGAAGGTTCATTGCAGTGTGGAATCCGAGACCCTATCAATGAGTTTTTGTTTTGTTTTGTTTTTACTCTATTGCCTTAAAATCTATTGGTGTCTCTGGCAGTGTGAATGGATCTTACCCATGTGTGATTTTGTACCGTCGTGCACTGATCATTTGAAAAATACCAGTTTGCTGAATTATGCAGGGCTCCCAAATGTTAACATATTTCACAATTCAGTGCCAAAAACTCACATTCATTGTTATTATCACTCATCAAAAAATCATAAAAGTGTTGGGAAATATCATTAAAATATGCAGCACTCATGCTGGTAGATTCAAGTTTCCCAGAATTCTAATTTTCCATTGAAAGCGCAGGTTTTAGCATTGGGAACAAATGCAGTCCGTTGTTTTCCTTGAAAGGGACAGACTCGCTTTGTTCAGTTTTTAGAAAACGCCTGCCACATAAACGTGCACGTCTGAGTGCCCGCTGTTTGTCAGACACGCTCTGAAGTGGAAGTGGCCTTCCGTGAGGAGGCAGCCAGCGCAGCTCGCGGTTAACCGCGCGATTGCCCGGGACAAGCGTCGTGCAGGCTGTGCTTCCCGTCTCCGCACGCACAGTGTCCGAGACATGAACTCAAGGGCCGGGATGTAATAAAGTGACCACGGTCCCCCCGACCCCCAGCTTCCGTCGCTCACGGTCAACCATGGTCCAAAAATTTCTAACGGAAAATCCCGGTTATAAACAATTCGCACTTTTTTTTTAATGCTGGGGCACGATTTTTATATTGACGTATGGTTGATGTACAATATTATATAACTTACAGGTGTGCAATACAGTGACTCACAGGTTTTAAACATTGTACCCCATTAACAGTTACTGTAAAACGCTGGCTGTGTTCCCTGTGCTGCACAGTACAGCCCTGCAGCTTGCTTCATACGTGAGCGTTTGTGGCTCTTAACCCTCGCCCCCCGTGCTGCCCCTCCCCCTTCCTTTTCCCACTCATAGCCACTAGTTTGTTCCCTACATCTGTGAGTCTATTTCTTTTTTGTGATGTTCACCAGATTACTGTTGTATTTTTGGATTCCGCGTATAAGTGATACCATGCCATACTCTCCTTTCTGTGTCTGATTTACTTCACTTAGCAAAATACCCTCCAGGTCCATCCATAGTGATGCAAATGGCAAAGTTTCATTCGTTTTTATGGCTGAGTAGTAGTCGTGTGTGTGTGTGTGTGTGTGTGTGTGTGTGTGTGTGTATACACATACATACACATACAGCACATCTTATTTATCTAGTCATCTGTTGATGGACACTTCGGTTGCTTCCATGCCTTGGCTATTGTAAATAGTGCTGAACACTGGGGTGCATGTATCTTTTTGAAGTCTTCTCCTTGTTTTTTTCAGACAATTTGTAAGTTTTAAATCGTGCGCTATTCTGAGTAGCACGATGAGGTCCCTTGCCCTCCCGCTCCCTCCCACCTGGGACGTGCATCGCCCTGGTGTCCAGTGTGTCCCAGCCGTCAGTCGCTGGCAGCCTTTGGGTCTCAGGTTGGCTGTCAAGGTGTTGCGTTGCTTGTTCAAATAACCTTTATTCTATTTAACAGTAGCCCCAAAGCACAAGAGTAGTGATGCAGCAACTTGGACATTCTCTTACTGTGCTTAATTTATAAGTTAAACTTTATCATAGATACGTATGTGTAGGAAAAAAAGTAGTATGTATATATGTATGTATGCAGTTCAGCGCTATTTGCAGTTTCAGGCATCCACTGGGGGTCTTGGAATGTGTCACCTGCAGATGAGAGAGGACTACTGTAATTTTTACTGTTTCATCAAGGACTTCTTAAGTGGAACTGGCTACTTTTAAAAGAAATATACTTTAAAATTTTTAATATTTTAAAAATAAATTCTAAAAATATAGTGATCAGGAAATGCAATGACTACTCATCCAGTTGGCGCCTCTCCTTTGCTTGCTGCTGCCGCCGGCAGTTTTACCCGTCATTGCTGTTGCTCTGTCAGCGTAAATGTTACCCTGGTGGAAAAGGCAAAGAAAGGCTCAGTCTTACTCCGAGAGCAGCTGTGCCCTTCCGGACCCCCGAGAGGCCCCTGGGGCCCGCAGACGGCCCTGAGCACTGCCTGCCTCGCTCTCGCTGCTTCTTTGAACCCAGCTTGCTCAACCATTGCATTTACATTTAAGATACTGATTATTAATAGAGAAGAGACATTAAATTTTCATTTAAAAATAAGAAAAAATTGAGACTCTGTCCCAGAAATACGCGTTTGCAGTTGTCGGCCTGCTCCTTAACACCGCGCGAGCTGTGAGGCCTCGGTAAACACGCGTCCACACGCCTGAGGCCCTGCTCGTCATGCACTGCGGAGCGCTTGGCCCGGGCAGCTGCCGTTCTGCTCTGATTGCTTTATACTAAAACCGTGACAGCCCAGAGCGTGGTGAGGCCGAGGCCTGGTTTATGACAAACGTGCCCAGCTTGGCCGTGTGCGTGCCGTCAAGGGGTCTGTTTCCCTGGGGCAGGCTGAACACGAACGTTCCCTGATCCTTCAGCTTTTATTAATCACCACACATTTGCCCATTGTCCACTCCCCACATGGATTAGCTCGCTGACTCCGTTCGTCCTTTCTGTCAGTGACGATAAGGATGTGTCAGACCCTGGGAACCAGAACATGCCGCCTGGCCCTTCGAGTCCCAGCTCTCTCCAGATGGCATCTAATTGTTCCCTGAATGACCTCAGTGTCCAGGCTGCAGGAACCTGGTCTGAGAGGCTATTTCACAAATTTATTAGCTTGTGGATGAGCGCTCACTCCATAAAGCCCCCATTCACACTCTCAAAAGAGCTTTTTGTACAGAAGAAATGATGGAGCTGATGGACTGTTTCCTGTGGTTTGTGGCTTATCCACGTGAGCTCCAGCGGAGCCCACACTGTGTTATCTCTCGCTCTTGAGTTTTCCCTAACCTCACACTGATAAGGTGACCCTGTAAACTCTCAAACTGATGATGTGAGCTGGGAAGTTTATCACAGGAAGGGCAGGGGCAGAGTGGCCTGGCTCAGTGACCGTTCTGGGGAAGGAAAGCACGTCTGGACTCTCGGTCCTTGCCTCTGCTTCTCTCAGCATGTTGGCTGCTTTCTCTCAGGTCAGCCTCTCCACGTGGTGGGGGCACATGGCTGTTGTCTGTTCTAAGCTTGTAACCCTAAAGCTTATGGTCCAAGGGGAAAAGGGGACCAGTCCCTGTGCTCTGGTTTGAAAAATCCCAGGGAAGGTCTCTGATAGGTCTAACTGAGGTCACATGTTCTGGACCATTCAGTGTTCAGTGTTCTGATTGGCTGTCACAACCATTACAAGTATGAATACACATGCCGTGGGGTTAAAGCTTTTAAATGTAAATATCTGCTGTTTACATCATTTCCCCCCCTGAATTTTCGGTTTCAGGTGTATATTAGGCTGTTTCTCGCTGTCTCTGTGTACTCAGGGTACATATAATAAACGCTGGCAAGTGAATGCTAGGTTTTATAGAGATCCTGTGTTTTGACCTTTTCAGGTCCTATACTCACCTTTTTCCTCCCTGGTAACTTACACGCTGGGTGCCCATTGCCTCCCAGTTTGTCAGATCCGCTGCTGTTACAGAGAAGTTATAGGTGTGTCTGGGGGAGGCAGAAGGAGGGGGTGCAGTGAGGCTGTGGATTCCCCTGTGACTTACAGTTTGACCCTGAAAAAGTTCCTGCATCTTTTTGTTGCAAGTGGCCTGACCCGGAGGCTGGTGTGTTGTTCCTATAAATCGATCCTGGCGGGTTCCCACTGCTCTTCCTCATAACGCTCCTTCCTCCACCCTGCCCTCCCACTTCTCTGGGTGCGCACACAAGGCCAGGGATTGTACTGCCCTTTAAGCCCCTGACAAAAGGAACCTATTGTCCCCACGAATGTTGACTGGAAGTTACTTCTGCAGGCGGTATTGTGCTTGGCAGCTCACTGCCTCAGGAAGTGAAGACCTGGTAGTCAGCACAGTCCTTCTCATGCGACACATGCTCCGAGTCGGCCTTTTCCTGGAGAGAAAGGGGCCCAGCTGTGTCACCATGTGCAGCAAAGATGATCCCTTTGCCCCCCGGTCATCACCTTTGTGATGGGGCTTTGCTGCCTGCTGGCTTTTCTCAGACTCTGCCTCAGTGTCCATCTGTACACGTCCTGCCCTTTCCCATCAGTAATAAGGATCTCTGACTGGGGACAGTTCACATGAGACCCGCTGTCTGTGTTGCCAAGAATATCTGTCACTCGGTCGCAGGGAGAGGGGTGTCGCAGCAGCCACGATGCTGCCGTTCGGATTTGCACAAGATAAGGTGCTCCAGGCAACCAGGTGGTGTCCATGCTTCCATTACCATAGCCGACAGAGCCAGCCACTCTGATTTATAGTCGTGTTAATTATTAACTCGAAGAGCTGTTTGATCTCATCTGTGAGATGGAAATAATAATACATGTCTCCTAGTGTGCATATGGAGTAGACGCTATGGTGAAAGTTCTCTGTGTAAATGCTGGCGCATCGGGACCTCGCACGTGGGTGGGGAGGGCTCCTGTGAGGGGCCCGGCTGAGGTGGAAGGACTCTGTGACTGCCACGGTCTGGGAGGGAACGCACCCCTGAGACTGTGGTTGGGGAGGGGCTGCCGAGGGTCACCCCGTAGCTATTCTGCATTGACTGAGCATTGCATGCGGAGAGGCCCTTTGCCCAGCTGGTGAAAGGGTTCTCCTCCTCTCGCGGGTGTTTGAAGCTACTCCAGCAGCAGAAAGGAATGTGGCACTGCTTGTCTCAAAGCTCTCTCCCTCCTCCTCTTACCAGCCACAGCCCTGCCCAGACCTGACTGCGTCCAAGGTGGCGGGGGGCGGGGGGCTTCCTGTCTGCCCACGTCCGTGAGCACCAGGGCGTCCTCTGCATGTCCCTCTCCATTAGAAAGAAGGTCGGGTAAGACCCTCAGCAGCCACATCTCTAAGAGCCACTGAAAGTCTCTCTGGATCAGTGGGGATTTTTAGGTCACACGACTCTTGGGTAAAAGCCGTGGACCCTTCCCCTCAATAGCGGGTACTCATACGACAGTGTGTGCACAACTTCCAGTGGTTCCTGGAGTCCCGTCCCACCCTGAGGTTAGCACTCCTGGTCTGGCCTGATTCTCATAACGCTTTGGGAAGGGATGCATAATTATCCAGTGTGTCCCTCAGATGATGACCATGATCAGTTTATAACCATGAAAAAATGGTATTTTCCCACTGAAAATTGTGTTCAGATGGCTGGAATTTGCTTGAAAACAGAGAAGGGATTAATAAGATGATTTTCCACTTTACTTGTTCAGCTCTCAAGGCTGGAATGAGGAGAGGTGGTCCTGACTCCACCTCCCACCTGGTGCCGGCCCCGCCCTCTGCCTCTGCAGGCGTCCCTCACAGGCTGCTTCACCCACTCAGACACTTGGTGGCCTTTCTGGGTGGGAGACGGGTGGGGAGTGGCCTTGGAAGAGTGTGCTGTAACTCTGGTACCCCTGCCATTAGGGACTGGAGAGCAGGAGGTGAAGGCAGAAGGTGGAATCAGAGGCAACACAGAAAAGGACGTCTAGAGAGTGTAGCTGGGCAGGGCGGGCACCGTGTCCACGGGCCCCCCCAGGCACAGTTGTCATTCTAGAAACGGTTGGCATCAGAGTACCCAGTAATATGGGCCAGTGAAGTACGAAGGGGTCAGGCACAGGGGAGGTGCCCTCTGGCGATGGTAGGCATATGTGGAAGCTCTAGTCCCAGGGCAAGAACCTGGCGGGCCAGGTTGGAGGAGCATCAGGCAGGGCACCCAGGCAGGACCTAGGCAGAAGCCCAGCTCTGCGGCCAGCTAGATGTGGGGACAGTGGAAAAGGGGGGCCCACGGGATCCCCGGTCAGAGCTACTGGGCCGGCGGTGGGACATGGAGAACTTGGCAGTTGCGGAAGGACCCAGGAGCCCCCTGGGTGAGGGCCAGGTGGGCAGGCGCTGTGGACGCACATGCTGCCTGTGAAAACAACAGCTCCCCAGCTGACAGAGGCTCTGGAGGAGAAAGTCATCCGAGGCATGTGAGCAAGTGTGATTCAGACCATATGGGCCATTTTAATATGCGAGCCTAAAATTTGAAGGCTAAAAAATATTTTACAGCTAAAAACATTCTTAAACTCCTCCTCATTGTTCCCTGGCTTTCAAGGTTGAAGAGTCTCTTCAGTACCGGCTGGGGCCGGTCACAGCTCAAGGCGCCACTGTCCACGCTCTCCTTGCGGGTCAAGCCTACCCTTTGGGTGAGATGCAGGGTGCAGCTGGGCATGTGCCTTGCCAGAGGAACAGACTGGGGACACAGGTCTTGTGGTCCCTTCCTTTGGCGGGGGAGGGAAGCCCACATCTGCTGAATGCCTACTCTGTGTTGTGTGCCAGGCTCTGTATGTGTCATCTCACTTGGTCCTCCTAAGTTAGAGGAGGAAACTGAGGCTCAGAGAGGTTAAGACATTTTCCAAAGTCACCCGGCTTGCAGTGGTACAATGAAGACTTGAACCCACCCTGGCTCTCCCTCTCCCCTGCTCCATCCCAGCATCACTTTTGAGACATGCAAATATGTGTCTCATAGCTTAGTTTTGGAAGATGTCATTTCGCAGAAGTGCCCGTGAGACGGGAGAGCCAGTGGCAGTGGAGGTGGGAGCCAGTGCGGCTGGTCCTGGCTGGTGAGCCTTCGCAACATTCTGGCCCGTCCATCTCTGCATGCTCTGCGTGGGAGGGGCCTCTGAGGGGCTTCTGCGGTCACTGTTGGCTGCTGGAAGGGAAAAGAGAAAAGTGCACAGCAAAGAATGCCTGGGAGCGTCGCTGACAGGAGACACGAATGGTGCTCTGGGTGGGATGCCTGCTGGCAAGCGTGGGGTGGAAGGAAGCTTGGGAGGTGGGTGGTGGATCATCTTGGATGAGTAAGACTCCCAGGGGTGTAAGGGTGGACTTCAGGGGACAGGGAATCTCCTGAAATTATATGTAAAACATTACAATATGTGCCTTTTGTTCTGAGGGGGGTCTATGGTTTTCATAGACTCTCAGAAAAGGCTGAGATGGCCAGAAAGTCTGAGTCTGATGCTTGCGAGGCTGGAATTGTGCCCCATGCGTGTTCTTTTAATTTGGCCTTCATGCTGAAAACGGCAAGTTGAGCTTGCATAATACAGGGTTTCTGGAGTGACATCAGGAAATAGGTGGTGGCGGGAGGAACGGGGCGGAATTGTGTGTGGTAGTGCGAGAGGGCAGAGAGGGCTGGGTGCTCACCTGGTGCTGCTTCGGGCTGCCAGTTGCAGGATTTCAGTAGCTGGTTAGAGAATCACGCTTTGAAGGGGATGTAAGGCTCAGGAGAGCGAGATCTGTTTGTGGATACTGTGCTTGGTCTCTGTTTCTGTGCTAAGTGGATCAATCCCGCTCTGGATAGAGACCGTTTAACAGCCATACTCCTCCATCCCCTTGAGGAATCTGGGGGAACCATCAGACGGAGATGCGGGCAACAAATGCTCATAAATGCGCCCTCTGTGTTCACCAGCGTGAGCGAGCATCTTGTCCACAGCAGCACACGAAGCGGCCCTAAGAGCTCGCTGATGCTCCGCGCCCTCCTCCCACCGGGTCCAGTTTGCACTCCCTCTTGGCGCAGGAAGTAAATTGCGTTTGCATTTAGGAAAACGTGTTGAACTGTCTTTGATGGTGTGTGTGCTGCTGAGTCTGGCGTGAGGAGGAGATGACCTCCTCCCTGACAACCTCCTCCTTCCTCAGTGGTTTCCCAGGAGCCCTGAGGCTTTTATGGGAGGGTGGGTGCTCTGAGGCCCCTGAGCTCCTCCCCTGCCACCTCGCCTCCTGTTTGACTGTGATCAGAATCACGCAGACAGGCCAGGGCCTGGGAAGCGGGGCTGCGGACACACGTGTCCCTTTCTGGCCCAGGACTTCTCAGGCGCGTGCGTGCGGGATGCGCTTCAAGGGGCTGGGCCCGCAGATGCAGCCTCGGATCCTCAGGACTGGGCCAGTCAGGGTTGAATTTCCCTGCGTCCAGGACACCAGGGGAAATGGCCTAACTCCCTAGATCCTTAAAGCTGTCTTTGCTCACCGAAAGCCAGGTTGCTGGGGTGTAGTGGAGGCAGAAGCCGGGAAGGATCGACCTTTTAGGGAGGTGAGGCGGTGTCTCAGCAGTTGCCCCAGAGGTTGAGCTCTTTTGACCACGGAAACTGGAGTTCATCTCTAGGCTCGCGTCCCAAGCCGGTCCCCAGTGGGCAGGGGCCAGCAGGGCCTTGTGGCCTTGGACCGGTGCCTTCTGGTCACGGCCTGCTGCCCACCGTGGGCAGTGCCGCTGTCCACAGGGCTGCTTGACAGTGACCGCGGGCACCTCGGTGCGTGTGAGGCTCAATGCCCTGATTCTGGGCTGGCTCTCGGGGGGACTGGGGGTGTGGGCAGCACTTTCTTCCCTGTTGCCCTGAAACCGGGAAGAGCAGATGCCTGGTAGGCACTTCGTCCTCCCTGCAGACCACCCCCCACGCCACGTCAGAGAGAGTGCCTCACGGGGGGCTGATCTTCCAGTGAGTACTGGGCCGCTTTGGGAAAGGGGCTCAGTGCCTGCCAGCCCCTCCCAGCCCAAGGGCTGCTGCCAAAGAGAAGCCCTCGTCTGTGGAGTGTGACTGGCAGGCAGCTCCTGTTTCCATGGTTACTAAATAGGGCCGGTTAGTATTGGGGCTGCCCGAGGGGAAAATGGCATCAGCAGCGATGCTTGTGCAGGGACCTGCCTCTGGGCTGCTTTAACCCTCTTCCCAGACGGGATGGGCAGCACCTGACCCGAGGTCACGGGGATTTCCTTCAAGGGTCCACCTGGCTGCCCGGCCCTGGCTTGTCTCACAGGTGTCTTTCTTGGTGCTGAGGAGCGAGCCTCCGGGGAGGCCAGAGGGGGGCGCTGGAGAGCACAGAGCGCCCCCCCCCCCCCCCCCCGAGCTGTGTGCTGCCTGCTCCAGGCCTGCCCCTCCATCAGTCCCTGGGGTTTCGTTAGAGATGTGACCCCTGTTCCCAGAAGGGCATGGTGTTTAGAAAGCCCTGAATGCAAATTTGACTGATCCTAAATCACATGTACCAAATCGTCAGACAGTGACCTCCTGCCCCAGGTCACAGCCTTTTTTCATGGGGCTGTGTGAGTAACAGGTTTAATTACGAGACATTAGAAACCCTCGCATTTGGTGATCAGATACCAGGTTCTGCAGAAGCACACGCTGGAGCCCCTGCTCCTTTGTCTGCTCTCTGCTGAGTGGCACGCTATTCTGGTCCTCTGTTTCTTTGTAAGTAGAATAGAATCATTGTGGGGAGAAGGTGGGGGGATTGATCAGCGTGGTTGGGAGGCATTTAAAACCATAACAAGTCAGTGAAGGACACTTTACAAATTCATGCAATTACCATCTTTAGTTGCAATAACAACATGCTATTTTAGTCTCTCTCCTTGGCCATTGTGGGAGAAAATTGATTAAAACCTTTGAGTGCTGCTTTAGAAATTATTTTTGGTGTGGCACAAAAAAAAGGAAAAGTGCTCAGGAAACAGTTACCTAATAAGATTAGCTCATTCTTCAGTCCTGATGGGACCGATTCTTGGTGCATTTTGGAGGCATTTTTTGGAGTAAACAGGGAAAGTGTCAGGTGACAAGAGCTGTGACTCTGCGGTGACCTGAGTGTCTTTTGTTCTGCTTTTACCCTGGAGCACTTGACTGTGTAATTCTATGTAATTTACATGTCTGAGTTTTTTAAAGTGTATTTTCTGTCAGGAATGTGTTTCATTCACGCTCTCTGGGGGTAGGGTATCAGAATTCAGAGGCGTTGGCTGACTAATCTCCCTGGAACCATAGGAGAGAAAGGGCTACAGGCAGGAACCTGGGTTTGAAAAAAAAAAAATTTAAAAACCCCCAAACCGTCTGTGCAGGGTCTCAGGAGCTGCCTCCCTCCCTTCTCCTAAGCCGGGGTTGGTGCCTGTCTAGCCCCTTACAGAGTTTCTGGTTCTTGCCCTTTCCCCTCAAAGGGGAACAGCAGGTGAAACTGGGCCCCTGACCTGGTGGCCATGGGCCTGATGGCTGAGTCATCCCCCAAAAACTGCTGGGGCCCTGGCTGCTCACGTGGACTTACCCTTTGAACCCCATCCGATGGAAGTGAGGGCAGAGAAAATGCTTCCTCGTGGGTCCCGTTCATGGACCTCGGGGGACAGTGTTGACCCACCAACTGGACCATCTCCAAAGACACCGTGAGTTCTACCTGGGAAGACAGACTTCCCAGGACCCAGGGCTGCACATCTAAGCCCTGGGATCATGGAGGAGAAGTGGGGGAAGCCAGCTGAAGGAGCAGAGGAAGTCAGTCCACCCCCTGGCCCACCCCCAACCCCTGCCCCGTTGCGGCGGTGACAGGCTCTTTGTGGCTCCGGCCCCACATCCAACGTGTTTGTGGGGCCGAGCCTCTGCCCCTTCGGGTGGGTGTGAGGTCTGTCGCTCTCCAGAGCCCTCATTCAAGTGCAGAAGCTGCTCCCCAGGCACTGAACAAACAATCCTCTATTTTCACAGGCCGGCTTGACCTAGTCCAGAGGCCGAGGCCTCCTGGGGATTTGACACTAATCTCGTTGGATACTTCTCATACCTCCCTCGTGCCTCATCTGGTTTGTTCCTTTCCGGACTGAATAGGTTCTGTTTCTTCCTTATTACAAGTTCCTGCCTGTGTGAAGTTTTAGGCAGCTTCAGGACACATTCCATTTCTGAGTGGCCGAGGCCACAGAAAATTAATATTTGGAGTGGTTGGAGCAGACGGTCTACAAGCAGGAACCTGGGTTTGATTTAAAAAAAAAAATTGAAAAAACCCCCAAAACAGAATCATTGAGAATCCACTCCGACTTGAATGAAAAAAGAAAAGCAATTGCTTTCCCTGAAGGCATCGGGGGCTCTTGGGAGGGGTTAAGGCCTCTCGCAGGAGAATGGCTTGGTGGGGTTGGACGAGGCACGCGTGCTGGCTCTGGGTTAGGCAGGGTGAGCAGTGGACGGAGGGGAGTGAGAGAGACAGCTGGGTCAGAAGAGGGTGCACAGCCTGTCCCCCGTCCCCCACCCAGACCGCACAGCCAGGTGGGGAGGGCACGGGCCGCTCAGGGTGTTTGCTGACAGACTTGCTAATTAAACACCGAAAAGGCAGTATTGCTTTGCCAATAGTAACGGCTCTGCCAATGATACCGGCGGCAAACTGGCTGCCAGGAGCATCCTAATTAAAAATAAACAGTTCTGGGGGTGGGCAGGGAGAGCGGGGCAGGATCCTGCTCGGGTTTCCCAGGACCTCGAGGATTGCTCCTGGGGAAAAGTCACACCCAGGTCGCCTTTGGGTCCTTTTCTCAAAGGAGCCTCTGTCTCATCACAGGGTGGTGTGATGTGTGCTGCTTGAACTCCCAGGTGCTGGGGTGACAAGCAAGCAGACAAAGCCTCTGGGAGCAGATTGCCCGTTGCTTTCAGCCCTCGGGAGGAAAGGCTGCCGGGGGCATAATGTTTTCTGCTGGGTCTCTAAGCTGCGGGGACAGCTAAAGCCCAAAGCCTCTTCTAAGAGAGGTTAGAATTTCATCGGAAAGCGAGTCTGGTCACATGAGGATTTCTGGCACTGTGTGCATGGCAGGCTGGACACCAGCCTGCCAGAATTGAGCGAGTGGATCGTATTGGCTTCAGCGCAGACGGAAGGTCCCAGCCTGGCCCGGGAGAAGGAGCTGGCTCACTCTGGCCGCCGGCCCCCGGGCGGGAGCAGTGCTGTGGCAGCTGCGGGACTGGGGCTGTCACGCCTCCAGCCCCCTTCCGTTTAACCCTAGAGAAAGTGTGTGGTCCAGGGGCTGAAGGCTGAAAGATGCCCAAGGAGTGCAGTGCTTTCCACGCCCTCTCGGCAGCTCTGTGCTGCTTCCACCACCGCGAGGCTTTCCTTGGAGTCAAGGTAGGTGTGGTCTGAGAGCAGGTACATCAGAAATTCTTGGGGGGGTGGGGGGGTGAAAGCACTAGAGAAAGTTTGCAGCCCGCTGGCTGTAAAAAGAGGCACTTTCTTTGACAAACGGATCTTCATAAAACCCTAGTGGTGTGTCTCCCCTGGAGGCAGAGTCCAGCCACACAGACGTGGGGGCTCCTTGTCTGTGCTGTGGGACGAGCTGTTTTTCAGGACACTGCGTCTCCTTGGGCTGAAATTTTATACCAAAGTAGCTCAGTGAGACGGCGCTATTTTTCTTCTTTCTCTCTCTGTCTCTCTCTCTTCCCTTGTTTGTAAGGAATGTGAGATGGCTGAGCCCCTCTCTCCACTTTCCCTGCTGCTCCGTTATGTCAATAATGAGCATATGTAAGTACAGAAACCACCAAATAGCTCCTTTCAGATCTCGGCCTGGTTCCAAAATATTTCCATATTCAAAACTTTTTTTTTTAACTGCTCCCATGTTTAACCTTTGTTACAAGACATCAGTACCAAAGGTTTTGTGTGATATGTCAATACACTGTTTATTTTGGTAAAAATATTTGAAGAACTTCATTGGACTAATTCAGGGTGAGGCTTCTGTTCGTTGCCCACCTGTGCCAACACGGAGAGTCCGCTGAGTCTAGGCTGTCACTGGTCTGGGGCTCGTCCGCCCTGGAAAGCTGTCGGCCCAGAATGGCTGTGGACCTCATTTATTCATGGGAAATTGGAATTAGAAAACTCTCAAGGAATTTCTGCTACCCTGACAGCAGCACTCCCTCTCCTGAGGGACTGACTGATTCCATGTCACTGGAAGAGCTACCACGGGAAAATTTAACAGGAAACCCCGTTAAAGGGAAAAGGGCCCCTTTGTAGAAACATACACACTGAATGAGCAAAGGAGAGCGTTCTGACTTCCCTGCCCTGTCGGAGCGTTCAGGGTCGCTTTCTAACCATTCAGCAGAGTTCATCTTCGTCTCTTTGTCAAGGAATTTGGACGAGGGTGAGTAATTAATCATGGGTTGAAAATGTTTCCTCCCTGATTTAAGGGCCCCCTTTCTATCCTGGAGCCCAGTGGGGTGATGTGAGGACCATGTGGCTTCTGGCCTAAATATGGATCGTTCTAGTGTGGGGCAGATGAAGTCATGCCATTAACAGCATTATAAAGCTGTCAGAGACGGGCTGGGAGGTCCCAGAGGGGATCGTGCACTTCAGGGATCGGCAGTACATTTTGCTCTAATAGAATCCTTCCATGAGCCACGTTCTGCTCATTCAGAAAAGCGCAGCTCAGCATTTGGTGTGTGAGGAACCAGCCTGTAAAATACCTGGGTCTGAGCAATGACTCTGTTCCGATCCCCCTGTCCCTCTGCAGTTACTCCTCCAAGGCCTGCACAGAAAGGCCACAGTAACACGCGGGGTTCGTCTGAACCTGCCGTCCTTCGGCCGCTCTTGGTGACTGACTGTTGGCGGAAAAACCCCCCTTTCCCCCGGGCTTCCTGCCTTGTCCTAGTTTGCTGCATCTTCCTAGCACAGAGAAAGCACCTGACCTGCTCACTCACCAGAGCCTGAAGCCTTCGGCCCCAGCACAGGGTTTCCCCCCGACCCTGGAGATGTGCTCCCCTGTCTTGTTTTGCTTCGATAGTTTCCTGGGAGAGAAAACGCGCCTGTGCTCCAGTCCCTCGTCCTGCCCGCGTTGCCCCGGTGATGAGGCCGCGTGGCTTTACCGACTCCCACTTTAATTAGGGGTTTCAGGTCTTGCCGCTTGTAATTAGTTTCCGTCGCAATTAGAGTTTCAAAGTTAAATTGGGATTGATTGCCTGATAGCAAAGCGGAAATAAAAACCCCAGTTCTTGACCGTGGATGCTGCTTCCCTTGGCATGAGTTCCTCATACCAAAAATAATACTGCGGTCACCATGGTAACTTTCCATTTGGTCTAATCCATATCATCTCTGGAGAAAGTTAAGTGTTATTAATAGTGTTTGTTGTATGGGAAGAAAACTAAAAATATAAAAGCCCTTTCATTGCATAGGAGACCAATAGCACAGGCCCTTTCAGGGAGAAAGATCTTATTTGCAGAGACTTTGCAGAATTTAGTATGTGTTTAAGGGCCTCGTGTGGACTTACGTGCAAAGGCCCTGGAAAGGAATTAACCAGGAGGCGGGGAGTGGACGGGGAGGGTCGAGGACACATAGCCTTTGCTGGTTTTCATGGAGCCGAGGCCAGAGATGAGGTGTGTCAGCCGTGTCGAGGGTCATGACTTTAACATCCCAGCAGGGTTCACACAAGGCACTCATTTCACAGACGACCACTGGGTCTTGGGTAAGAAAAGAAAAGGGCATTTCGCTAACACCCAATGGAAAAGAGTTTGGCATGAAGATATTCCAGCTCCAAGACATCAGTGGAGCACATTCAAGTTCAAAAATCTCTGAATGTCGATGGCAGAAGCCTGTGCATGTTGTTGGCACCCGTCAGGTGGGGTGCGGTGGGGTGATTCAGGACGACTGAGACATGGCTCCTGCCTTTAAAGGGCTTCCCACCAGAGCATCAGTCCATAGTGTCATTTCATTAGGTTTGCAAAAGGCTTCCCGATGTCTGAGTTCCTTCACAGGTTTCTCACTGGAGTCTCAAGACAAGCTGGGTGGGGCAGGGCATTAGCTTAGCCCTTTCCACCCGGGAGAAACCAAGGCTCAGAGAAGCTCCCTGCCCAGAATCTCTTAGTGGGGAACCAAGAGCAGAAATCGGGTTTTGTGGCCTCAAGCCCAGTGTGCTTTCTCTGATACCAGATCAAGACCGCTGACACGTGGCAGAAGATGACATGAAAATACTCATCCTTCAGGTAACAGCTCAGCTGGGAAAGAGTAGCGTGAACCTCTGCTTCCAGGAGAGACTTCAGGGAGGATGCAGGGCTGGTGTTCACAGACCTGGCCTCGCTCCTGTGGCAGTGGTGGGGCCGCCTTCTTTCAGGGCCCCGGACGACTGCAGGAGGAGTCTGGGAGAGCGCAGCAGAGCCCACTCCCGGACTGCCCGTGGGGACAGACCCCCGCTTCCTCTGGTCCTTCACGTCCCTGACTTCCCTTGTGTGTAGCAGGGGACGAGGACCTGGAACCTGCCGCCTTATCCGCGGCTACTCCCGAGGGAGGTGGGTGTGGTTGTATCAGGAAACTCAGGGGAACCAAAGAGACGGGAGTAAACTTGTGAGGGCAGAGTAGCCACCTTCCTGAAAACACCAACAGAGAGGCTGGAGCATGGAGTCGGCGGAGAAGGGAATCGGCAAGTCGTGGCTGACCAGTCGTGAGCCCAGGAGCGCGGGTCTTGTCGGCGAGGAGGCGTGGCCAGGACCAGGCAGTGGCTTTTCAGCGTGTGAGTTCCGTGCAGAGATGGGACTGTCTTTGCAGCCGTGAAGTGCTCTGCAGTGGGAGGAGCTTCAACCGTGCTTTTGCTGTTGTTGTGTTTTGTTTCACTTTACGTTATTCCCCTGCCTCACCCCAGATATTGGGAGCCTCTCTGAATGCACACTGTAGCCCAGGTGTCCCGTCTGCCCATCGCCGGAGGGCTGGGTCCTCAGAACTCGTTTTCATTGGAAACCACCCCTCCATGTCGGAGTGAATGTGAAGGAGCCAAGGTCCCGCTTGGCCTCCACGTGGCCCATCCCTTGGTCTGTCTGCTGTCGTGACAGCTTGGGTGCTGGTGAGACGTTCCAGTGCTCACGGTGACTTGCCTTTGCTGGTCCACCGTCAGCATGAGCTGTGCACGGTGGAAAAAGCCACTCAGGAAATGTCTTTCTAAGTGCCTCAGCCCCTCCTTGTGGCGGTTGGTAGTTGCTCATTTATCCCTCCTACCCTCTTAAAAAAAAAAGGCCTAGCGCAGCTTCTTTAAAGAAACCTAAATGCGCTCCACTGGCATGTGGTGCCCGTGGGGATCTGGCTCAGCTTCTGGGGAAGGACATGCCTGACGGGGCTGGGTCGCAGCGACCCCTTCGCCACAGAGCCTGGAGCCCGGCCGACACCTTGTTTTTGTTGGCGAGACATGGGTGGGAAGCAGAGACGAGACTGGGATCCTGGAAGAACTCTGTGAGCAGCCAGCATCTCCAGGACTGCAGAGAGATGGGCCTGTGCAAACACTGGGGAGGACGCTGGAGAGTCGGGGCGCTCGGGCCGCAAAGGTCGTCACGCAACCGTGTTGGGGGGGGGCGGGGGTACACAGAGCCCGGCCTCCGTCGCTGGGCTTCAGGATGTCTTCAAAGACAGCTCTGAGGGCTTTTAGCTGATGCCTGTTCTGGAAGTCCCCAGGGCAGCAGAGGAGACCCAGGCTGCCCCGGTTGGGGAGGGGTGGGGAGGTGTGCCCCCTGGGGTCGGGCACCACTGCCACACCTCTGTCCTCATCTGGGTTTTCAGGGCGTGTCCACAGCCCCGGGAGCTGGCCATGAGAACGTCACGGCCTCCTTCTCTAGCTTGTGAGAGAGCTGTGATCAGTCTCCTGGTTTGTGTGGAGAACTCTCCCCCGTGCCCACTCACGTACTTGCGTGCTTTCACAAAAGCAGTTACACACAAAGGACCAGCAAGCTAGAATCCTAGATCCTTAGTCGGGTGAGACTGGAGGGACCAGCGAGCCGGCCTCCCACTCAGGATTCATCTGCTCGTTCCCCGCCTTCACCCTCACCTTCTCCGCGATGCCCGGGGTGTGTACTGAGGGCCTGCTGGGTGCTAGGGAGGCAGAGTAAAAGACTTTGTCCTAAAGGGGCAATCCTGTGTCTGGATGGGGAGATAGGCTCGCAAGCATCTCTCTCCAGGGTGCGCGGTGACGCGAAGGCGGGGAGCATCCGCAGCACGTGGCGAGACACCGGGCAGAGGTACTGACCCAGCTCCGGGTCAGGGAACTTCCCAGAGGTCACACTGGGCAACTCCTAAGGGAGCAGGAGGTAGAAGAGGCCCCGGGGAGACAGAGGGCGTCACACACGGGACTTGAGGCTGAAGTTGAGGAGTGGAAGGAGGTGAAACCAGAGAGGCAGCCGGAGAACAGACAGTGAGGGGGAGCCTCAGACAGTTGGATGGGGAGTGGGCGAGGGCTGGGCGTTGGCCCCTTCGTGTGCAGGGTGAGTCTGGGGGGGGCGTAACCAGCGTCTCCCCTGCCTCGTGCCCAAGTCCTTGCAGCCTCCTGTCCACTCTGCACGTCCCTGCTCAGCGCACCCTTTGCCTCCCTCCACCTTCTCTTTCAGCCTGTTTTTGACGCTCACGGGGAGATTTTGTTTCTTACTTCGCAGCTGCAGTTCAGGCCATGGGGCACAGTGCTTGTCTGTCCCCACGCCGCCCCGACGAGCTACAGCTCTCGCCGTATCCGTATCCGTGGTGCTCACTTCCTTCCTCCAGCCACCGAGGATGACGTGTCCCTCTCCCTGATCACGGCAGGCCTGCCCCCCATGTGCACGCCCCCCCCCCCCGAATCCTCTGGGCCGTCAGTCTGTCCCTCTCTGCCAGCACTTTCCTTTCGCCTTACAGACATGATTCAGTCTCGCCCATTCTAGAAATAGTCACTATTTCCCTGGCTTCCTTCTGGTTCCTGGCTTCCTCTGTCCCCAAAGCTGGTTCACACAGTCTCTGCTCCCTCACTTCCCACTGGTCACTCAGCCCCCTTGACCCCACCAGCGACCCGTCCTCACCAAGCCCCGAGGCTGCTGTCCAGTTCTGATGCCGTGGGAACTCCCCGCTGTGCTCTGCACTGGTGGCCACCCCTTCCTGGAAGTGTGCTCTCAACTCTCGGACACTACTCTCTGCTCGTTCCCCTGGATCCTTCCTGACCAGTCCCGCTTGTTGCTATGGACTGAACGTTTGGGGCTCCCCAAGTTCATGTTGAAATCCTAACCTTCAGTGTGATAGTATTAGCAGGGGGCCCCTTTGGGAGGTGATAGGTCATGAGGGTGGGGCCCCGAGGTGAGGGATGAGGACCCTGGACAGCTCTCCTGCCCCTTCCGCCGTGTGCAGGGGAGGATGGGCCACGTGGGAGCTAGGAAGTGAGCCTCATCAGACACAGATCTGCTGGTGCCTCAATCTTAGACTCCTCCGCCTCCAGAAAATGTTGAAACTGAGAGAAATGTTCACTGTTTAAGCCACCCAGTCGGTGTTTTTTTCTTATAGGAGCTTAAGTGGACTAAGACCCCTGTCTCAGTCTCTAGCCGGCTTCTTAAAAGCCAGCGCCCCCTAGCCCTGTCCTCGTATCCCCTCTATGACCTGTCCCTTAGGTGGCCCTGGATCGCAATCCCCCTCTGTACCGAGCATCCTCGGGCCCTTCTCCAGGCGCCTGGGGCCCCTGGCCCGTGAGCCGCTCCACCCTGACGGCCTCAGGCTTTGCGTCTTCGTCCACAGCCCTCTCCCCTCTCGTGCTGAGAGCTGTGGCTCAGTCGTCTTCCAGGAGCGCTCAGGCCTCTCCCCACTGTTTACCTTCCGTGTCTAATCAATTATAAGTCTTCATGGTTTTACTCCTAAACACCTCCCTCGTCTGCCTCTTCCTCCTGCCTCTCCCGCAGCCGTGTGCGACTTCAGGCCTCATCGCCTCTGACTTGGAATCTGCAGTCACTCCCTCCTGGTCATCCTGCCCTACAGCTTCACAGGAGGCCGTCGCCCTTCTATTTGGCATCCTAGAGATGAGAGGTGTACTGTACCCTAAAGGCAATACATTCCCAAGTTTGAACAACTCTAGTTAGTAGCAAATTCCTCCTTGTATTGGGTCAGAATCTCTGCCCTGCCGTGTCCGCCTTATTCTGCAGTTAGATGGGTTGGTTTTAGACAGCCCTCACGTGCGTGTTTTTCCTCCTCCGTGTGTCTGTTTTGAGGCCGAATTAGTTGGTCAGAGCAGACACTGAGCAATAAGGCAGGAGGGGTTCTGGATTCATTTCCCTAGGGATTTGAACCAAGAATGTTTGACGTGTCATCCTGGGACGATAATAGCACAAGCCTTCCTGTATTTCAACACAGCCCTCATGCTGCCCGAGTCTTTCCTGTGCAGACTACACCTGGCCGGCTCTTTTTAGCCTTGGGGTTACTTGGAGGCTAGTTTTCAAGCAACCCCTTAACTCCATAAGCGTGAACAAATCATGAAAATTCAGGACTTTGACCATGTGGTGAGATCTAAGTATTCCTGGGACCTGTTTAACTCCAGGGACATCTTATGATTCATGAGATCTGAGCTGTGCTGGGTGTCTTGTCCCTCGTAGTCCGGCTGCTGTTTCCCTGAGTTCTGCCCAGGACATTTATCATGTGTTTAAAAAAACAGAACTTGTTAAATGAGTTATGTGGGTGGCAAGAGCTTTGACTTCCTCAGGGAGAAATATATACCTTTAAAGTGACGTGCGTGTGAGTTGTATATTGGGAGCGATGGAGTTGATGTTTGGCCAAAACCCATCTGGTGATGAATCGCTTAGTTTTCCTGAGAACCTACTGAGTGCTTAGCTCTGACATAGACTGTGCTTTGTCCCAAAGCAGATTTCTGAGACGGTTGTTAGTCATGGTACTATTTTGGAAAGAGAATGTGGAGAGTCATTGATTCCACACCCCACGCCGAAAGGCTTTCTGAATCCTGGATTTTCCTCCGCGTGTGTGGCGGGCCTCGCGTTCCCTTCCAGCTACATCTCCTAGTGTCTTTCAGCCACAGCGTGTTCTGTTGATTCAGGGGTTCACTCATGGTGAGTTAGGGGAAGGACGGTGCTTGTGTTAAGTTGATGTTGATTTTCTGATGTTCTCATTGAAGAACAAATAGGACGTCCATTTTGGTGAACAGCCGTGTACTAGGTCACACACAGTTTGGACTAAGATGTTGAATGAGCAAGTCTGGATTACAGTGGTAAAGGTTTCTGGCTGGGATCTCCTTGCATTTTGAACTTTGGTCAGCCGGTCTTCAAGCCCTTATCTTGGGGTCTGCCTTACCCAGGCAGTCTCTCTCTCTTTTTTTTTTCATTCTCCATCGATGTTAACAAAGCACTTCTCTTGCTGCGTGGAATCTCACTGCCAGGCCCAGCAATTAATATTTCACTTGCATTGTCTTATTTAGCCCGAGTGCTAGCCCTGGGGGGAAGACAGAGAGATGCTGTTGGAAGTCACTCGAGGACTTGGTTGAAGGGAGCAACGCAGTTTAGAGGAGGTTTTCGAAGGTCGAACTGTTACTGGCTTTTATTTGAAGCCCCTCCTTTCACTGACCCAATAAATGATCAAGTGCGGCCGGCGCCCTTAGATACAGCACGTCTGACTTCTCGCCGGGAGTCTCGCGGGGGTGACTTGGACCTCTGCCCCAGGAAGTCATCCTCTAAATTTGATCTAGAGGGGAAGGTACCCCCGCGGCTTTCAGCAGGGCAAGATGTTAA
This sequence comes from Camelus ferus, assembly GCF_009834535.1. Classification (NCBI taxonomy): domain Eukaryota; kingdom Metazoa; phylum Chordata; class Mammalia; order Artiodactyla; family Camelidae; genus Camelus; species Camelus ferus. The sequence continues at coordinate 66,456,492 of NC_045704.1, read as the reverse complement.
CAAGTGGCTACAGATGGCCTGTAGGAAAATCTCACTGTGTTTCAGTTTATCTATTGTCAGAGAAAGGTGAGACCTCCTTGGGGCAGAGCACTGAGTGAGCTCGTGGGTAAATAATACTTTGTCGAAAGGGTAAGAAACAAGATGGGCAAACCCCCTGGGGCCAGGTCGGGGCGGAGCAGGGGGAAATGCTCTTCTGGTGTGATGAGGGCTTTCAGCAATTTCTTTCACACGTGGGTAACCTTTGTGAAGGAAAAAAGCCATTCTTGGCGCTGGATGTACTGCATTCTGTCACACTTAGAATTCCTCCTGCAGTTTTCAGACCAAAATCAGTCTCCTTCCGTGAAAAATAATTTTCAGTCCCTGGGTGTTCCATCAAAACAAAATTGAGCTTCAAAAGCGGTAGCTTCATGGTCGAACAGGATGGGGAGGTGTGGGGAGACCTTGCCCAGAGATCGACTGGGGATAAAAGGCAACAGGAGGGTAACATCAGAGGAGCCGTGGGGACCAGTCAGAATGACTCGAATGTAATTAGTTTGGAGTGAAGGATTAAGTTACCGCTGCCTGCTTGGAGGGTGCGCTGCTTTAAAAAGGCTCCAGTCTGCACAAATTAAAATTAAATTAGTCTTTTTCATTTACACACACGGAAAGCAGAATTTTAATGGGAATTTCTCAGAACCTGGATAAGCAAGGAGTTCCACAAATATCCTCTTCATGTTTCTTATTCATGGTTTCTGAGCCTCTTTTGACAAGTGTTTGATAAGGTTTGATAATGAATGAAATGAAATCTCTCGGACTTGGGCTCTCGAGGGGGTTTGATGGCACTTTCCTATCTGTGCTGGGGTCTGTTGGCCCCTGTATCATCATTTGTCTGTGAGAAGGAAGATCACACAGAGTAAGAAAACGAAGCATCTTAATTTAACAGCAAATTGCAAATCAGTTTTTAATGGCACTGGAGTGAGAATCTGATAAATTTCTCAGGTTTAATTATAAAAATGGCAAAATGGCATCAGAACCCGTCTGCAGAATCTTGGCCTGAAGATGAGATTCTTTCTAGGATTTGCAGAAGAGGAACTTACATCGTCAAAGAACTTTAAACATTAACATCAAATTAATTTAAGTGATTCAGAATGCTAAACCTTACTGAGATTTTATGAAATCTCTTTGCTACTGATTCCTTTCTCAGAAGGAGCCAGAAACCCTCACTGACCTCAAATAAGATAGAGAACACTGAGAACTTCAGCAAAACAACCTATGATTTGTTGCTGGACATTCCGTTCAGATGTCTTGTCTCCTCAAAGAGGCTGTAACCCACGTCAGGCTGTGGAGTGTGTCGTACCCACGTCAGCACCTCCCCTCAGATCTAGCCCTGGAGACCAAGGGGCCCTTAGTGAGTCCTTGAGCTTAATCGAATGAATACACAGCATTCCAGTGGCTGTCAAGCTCTTGATTTGAAACTGACTACCTGGTTGTTTCTGCAGAACTTTGGCCAACGGGATGAAGCATGTATGTGTTAGGAGGCTGCCTACAAAGACTGCTTCCCTGGGCTTTAATCTCAGGGTTGAAAGGAGCAGGCTCAGTAGCAAGGGCCCAGGTGAGACCAGAGGTCCCCACTTGTCAAGATCACAACACCTAAAAGGCAAACAGCCCCCTGGGATGCGCTCAGGGCCCTTCCCTGCTAGCCCATAGGGTACCTCTGTGTGATTTAGAATAAGGCACCCTTTCCTTAAGACGCTCTATTGCCATCTGCCAGGCAGCCCTTGTCTACAAATGTCCTATGACTGCGTGTGAAGGGCACCTCCTTGGATATAGTGTCCTGTGTGGTACGCATCCTGGAGCCAGTGGGCTGGGCCAGGCCGATATGCCCGGTTTCCCATACCAACATTTGCTCTTGTCTACCAAATAGGAGATAAAAACTTTGAATTTGATGTTTTTTTCTCTTTGGACTTTTGTTTACAAAATTGTTTCCTGAAGTAAAGACCTCGGCTTTAATCGCAGTTACTAGCATGAGAAGCTGAAGTCTAGCACTCAGTGGGAACAGTTGGATTAGTAAATTCAAGCTTTTCTTCATCCATCTGTGTATTTTAATAAAATATTTTTTAGCTAAGCCATAAAGCTGGCAAGTGTCAGTCAGCAGTGACACAGAAGCCAACAGACGAACTGTTTCATTTCGCGATCCATTCCACCTCAGAGGAAACAGCTGGGGTTTGTGTTGAGAATGGTCGGGCCTGAGCCTGGCGAGGTGGGTTTTGTTTTTCGGCCCGCGGGCAGGGCTAAGAGTGGCAGAGGTCATCAGGGTTTATTCATTCTGTGGCTTCCTGATCAATCTATGTGGGTTTTCAATGGTATAAATACCAACTGGATCTCTAAAAGCCCTGGATATGCTTTGGAATTTGGTTGTAAACTGGCCCACTGCCTGAAGTTCAGCTCATGGCAGTAGTTCAAAGGGGCTGAGTTTCTGAAATCTCCAAAGAATCTCATTTTTGGGCGGATTGACTTGTAAGACAGTCGGAGATGTAGCAACCGTAGTGCGGCTTCACGATGCTTGTGTGATGGTGATCAGAGGTGCGCTCTTCCCAGCGGAGGGGGCCCTCCGGCTCCTCATGGTTTTCTGTGTGTCAGGGATCGCCGTGGCGCAGCCTTCATGTCCTGGCACATCTTCGAGATGAGCTCCGGCTTCCAGGACTCTTGCGTCATCCTGACTTGAGCCCCCGGGGCAGCTCACCGCAGACCCCGAGGGCTTTCCCACCAGCTCATCAGAGGACACGGTCTTCGCTCAGAAATTAGACCAGTTTCACACGGTGCTGCCGAGTGCCAGTCAGACTGTCATTTTGCTTGTGATCGTAGTTTCTGGATGAGACCCGTGGAGTTGTTTGGTACAACCTGATGAGCCGCCTGGATGTTGCTGACCTCTCCCTCAGTTGGGTGAACTGGTCCAGGGCAGAAGAAAGACGCTTTTGTTCGAGAGCCTGATAGCATTCTGGGTGTCGTGGCCCCACTCCTACCTCAGAGAGAACAGCCTGTAAGCTTTCTCCCTCCCTCCCTCCCCACCTCTTCACTCTCTCCCCTCTTCCTCTTTTCATGCACACGTTCCCGGCCCCCTTTTTTTATTTCAAGCAACTTAATTGCCACCCTTGGTCATGGAGTGGATGACTAGAAATTCATCCCAATTTTTAAAATTCAACAACAACAACAAAATATCAATGACTAAGCCTCCAAGACCCTGCAGAGCACGCTGTCCCCATATCAGGACCTCTCAGCCTTGTGCAGCACACACAGCTTCTTGCACACACGCTGCCACTGTGCCCTGTGTGCTGTGGGCGTGAAAGTCGGCTGGAGCTAACATGGCAACACCGAGATCCGTGCATGCAGAGCCCGCCCCCAAGGGAAAGTGCCTCCTTACAGGTGGTCAGTGGCCCCTGCATAGGTGGGATTGTTCAGTGCACCTCAAAACCACCGGAACAGTTGACTTTGACCTGAAATAAACAGAAGAAACAAACCCAAGCCTTAGTAGGAACTGGTAGTTCCAACTCCTAGCTTTTTTTATTCCATCAGAACTAAATTCTGAAAGACCAGATATCTCTAAAGCCTGCCAATGGGTTGTATATATATTTTTTTAATTCTTTACTGTGGTAACTTTCCATTTTTTTAGCTTAGAGTCATCTTAAAAGGGGGTTCAGATTCTCTGTTGTTCACATGTGCACCTGCTGTGTGCCAGAAACAGCTCCTGGTCCTTTTTTTCCAGTGCCGGCTGGGTCGGTTCACGTGGCCCTGTGAAATGGGAGCTCTTTCTTACCCCGGATGCATGCAGACACAGGAAGAGTCTAGAAGGGCAGCCAGGGTCACCCAGTCTTTCTTTCTTCTTCCAGTTTTATTGCGATATAATTGGCATGATGCGCTGGATAAGCTGAAGGTGTGCAGCAGAATGGTCTGACTCACACACACATGAAATGATGACCACAGTAAGTTTAGTGAGCATCCATCATCCATCATCTCATATAGATAGAAGATTAAAGAAATAGAAAAAATATATATTTTCCTTGTGACAAGAACTCTTAGGATTTACTCTCTTAACAATTTTCGTATGTAACATACAGCAGTGTTCATTATTTTTATCATGTTGCGCATTACATCCCTAGAACTCATTTAGTAAGTGATTTGATATTTCTATACATTCATGATTATCAGTCTGGTTACCACCTGTCACCATACAAAGATATGACATAGTTATTGACTATATTCCCCACACTGTACATTTCATCCCCGACTCATTTATTTTGCAACTAGAAGTTTGTACCTCTTAGTCTCCCTCACCTGTTCCTCTCCTCCCCCAACCTCCTCCCCTCTAGCAGCCACCTGTTTGTTTTATGCACCTGAATCTGTTTCTCTTTTGTCAAGTTTGTTCGTTGTTTTGTTCTTTAGATTCCACATGTGACTGAACTTCCACAGTATTTGTCTTTCTCTGTCTGACTTATTTCACTTAGCATAGTACTGTCTAGGTCCATCCATGTCGTTACAAATGGTAAGATTTCATTCTTTTTTATGGCTGAATAGTATTCTGGTGTGTGTGTGTATATGTATATGTGTATATATATGCATGCACATATATACGTATGCCGGATCTTCTTTATCCATTTACATATTTATAGGAACTTAGGTTGCTTCCTAAAAGTCTTAGCTATTGCAAGTAATGCTGCAGTGAACGTAGTGGTGCATATATCTTCTTTAATTAGTGTTTTTGTTTTCTTAAAGTAAATACCCAGGAATAGAATTCTTGGATCATATGGTAGTTCTATCTTGAATATTTTGAGGAATCGCCTTACTGTTTTCCACAGTGGCTGCACCAGTTTACATCCCACCAGCAGTGCACAAGGAGTCCCTTTTCTCCACAGCCTCACCAGTAGTTATTTGCTGTCTTTTTGATAACAGCCATTCTGACAGGTGTGAGGTGACATCTCACTGTGGTTTTGACTTGCATTTCCCTGATGATTAGTGATGTTGAGCATCTTTTTCTGTGCCTGTTGGCCATCTGTATGTCTTCTTTGGAGAAATGTCTGTTTAAGTCTTCTGCCCGTTTTTCGATTGGGTTGTTTGTTTTTTTGATACTGAGCTGTATGAGCTGTGTATGTATTTTGGATGTTGACCCCTTCTCAGATATATCATTTACAAATATCTTCTCCTGTTTAGCAGGCAGGCTTTTCATTTCATCAAGTTTCCATCGTTGTGCAAAAGCTTTTTAGTTTGGTGCGGTCCCATTTGTTTATTTTTGCTTTTGTTCATTTTGCCTGAGGAGACAGATCCAAAGACATCATGAAGACTGACCGGTGTCAAGGAGCACACTGCCTAGGTTTTCTTCTAGAAATTTTATGGTTTCAGGTCTCATGTTTAATTCTTTGGTCTATTTTGAGTTTATTTTGCATAGGGTGTGTGGTTTGATTCTCCTGCATGTGGTGGTCCAGCTTCCTGGCACCACTTACTGAAGAGACTGCCTTTTCCCCATTGTGTACTCTTGCCTACTTGGTCGTAGACTGATTTCCCATACGGGTGTCGGTTCATTTCTGGGCTTTCTGGTTTTTGTCACCTGTTCTTGACCAACTTCCAAACTCTATTTCTCCCCACCCAGTGACAAGGAAGCCACCACATGGGGGGCGAGAAGGCAAGCTTGGTTCCACTCAGTGGGTGTTTGCTGGGCACCTGTTGCGTGCCAGTCACCAAGCTGGGCTCTGGGAGCCACAGACAATAAGGCAAGGCCTCTGCCCTCCAGGAGCTCATGCCTGGCGACCGCATCGCCCCCACTGCATAGAGTGTATTACTGGTTTCCCTGCCCTCTGGGGTAAAATCAAACTAATTCAGTGTGGCCTTCAAGGCCCAGCCTGCCTCATCTGACTCCCCTCCAGCCGCTCCCCCACTCCCAGCCTGCGCCCAGCCAGGCTGCACAGTGGCACCTCTGCAGCTAAGTCTCTGTCTCTAGACCACGAGACGGAGCCATGGAGAAGGGAAGTGCAGGGCTGTGCGTTCAGGGAGCCATGGAAGGCTCCTGCGACCAGGACCCTGTGTCAGTGCGTGTCAATGTCAGAAAGGCGGCTCAGGGCCAGATGCAGAAGGGCCCCGCCTGCCGTATGAAGGCTTTGGGTTTTATTTGTAGGTGACTGTGAGCCTTTTGGAACATGTGGACTCTTTAAATAAAATCCTAAAAACTTTAATGCCCGACACCTACTGACTCGTGGACCCCACTGTATAACGGTGGTACCCTTGCTTGGCTCCCCCATCTGTCGAGCCTTGGCAGGTTAATTTTTGGGACCCTCACCTAGCCGTCCGCAGCCATCTTGTGACCTACGCCTGCTAGTGGACTCAGACCTGGGTCCCTGTATGGGTGTCAGTATACGGCAAGGGTGCTGCTTCAGCTCACTGGGCTGCAAGGATGTCATGTGTCCAAAGCTCAGGTGTCTGGGGGCACAGGGAAGGATGGGGTCTGTGTCCCTTGTGGACCAGGTCTCAGCCCCAGGAGAGTGAAAACTAGGCATAAAAAGCCCATCCATCCAGGGGAAGTTCAGGGGCTGGAAGAGACTCCGGCTCTCACGTCAGCCCTGGCCGGGGCTCCCCTCCACGGCAGTCTCCGAGCAGGGATGGTGTGGCAAGTCTGTGGCTTGTAGGTGGCGAGTTGTAGCACCGGAGGTGGAGGACTGCAGACTGTCAGGAGGCTGTTACACAAATTCAGGGAGAACAGGGCAGGGTGGCGGGGGTGGGAGCGGGCCTTGGTGAGAGGAAGAATCAGGAATTTCTTGATCAAAGGAAGCAGTTCTGAGGGGTCTGGTTTGAGTAATGAGGGCAGAGGAGGCGCCAGTGACTGGGAAAGGGGGAGGCGAGCTGGCTCTGCAGAGGCGGGGAGTTCCATTGATCCGTATTGACATCTGGGCTCTGAAGTGGATTCTGGTAAATATCCCCACCACGGCAGCAGCCCTAGAGGCTGGATGAGGTGGGTGTTTGGGCACCACCAGCACATTTCGAAAGACTCCGAGCTGGCCTTGTGCCACTAACCCCAGCCTCGTCCAGTCCCTTCTGCTCAGTGCAGCCAGATTGATGCATCTAAAAGCATCATTTTTCGTACCCGTTGCCTTCTTGGGCAGAGATTTTCAGTAACTCTCACTATCTGGAGTGTGAAGGTCTAACCCCTCAGCCTGCAGGTCCAGGCTCCCCTCCATCCGATCTGTCTGACCCCTGCCTTCCCAGATCAGGACTTCTCTGGTCACAAGTGACAGGAGTCCAGTGCAGACTAACTGAGGTCCCTGGCAAGTCTTCTGGTTGATACAATCAGCTGGGGTTGGGATGTGCATATGCCACTGGGACCCGTCCTCTGCCTCCTCTTCTCCTTACCCTGATGTCATCCACTCACTGTGTGGATCAGACTTGAAGCAGCTCTCATGCTTCCAGTCTCACAGTGCTCTCACCAGAGGATAGGGTGTCCTTCACTCTGCACTTAGAGAGATCCCAGGGAGAGCTCTGATCGGGCCAGCTTGGCTCAGGGACCCGTACCCGGGTCAGCCAGCCGTGGCCAGGGAGGTGGGTCTGAACCACATACTTGGAGAGAAGATGGAGCTCTCCTGGGGGGAGGAGGAGATACTGGGGTGTGTGTGTGTGTGTGTACACGTGTGTACGTACGTGTGTGTACACCTGCTTCAGCCCTCTTCCCCCAAGCCAGAACCTCCATCCCACCAAGCCCCACCCCTCTTGGCTCAAATGCCCCAAACACCCTTACTGTTCTCAAGTTTCATCCTCAAGGGCCAACCCTGATACTCCATCTTCTTTTTCCTCCTCCCCTCCCCAAATGGGGCCATTTTGATACAGGGGAAAACCAAAGGACAAAGAGGTGGGTAACTCGCCCAGGCTAGGGAGCTAGAGGGGCAGGAAAAGATCCCAGCCGCCGCTGGAGCTCAGGGATGTGTTGAGCTGCTCCCTGTGTGGGCTCCCAGGAGACTGTGCCTCGTGAGGGCAGGGACAGCTGTCATCCTGCCAGCACCCTGAAGGCTGGCAAATTGCTTGGCCATGGTTATTGGTGGCCCCAAGTTGGCGTCTCCCCAGTCTTTTCCTTTCCATTCTCTGCTTCCAGCCTGGGGACATGGTCTTTCCTGGTGATTTGCACGATTTTAAATTCTACCGGGCCTGTAAGCTTTTCCTACAGGCCGGGAGAGAGTAAAGTAAATACTCATCATAATGCAGGTGCCATCCTTTTCTAATCCTCTCAACCGTCTCCTCCGTGCCAATAGGCATCCACAGCCCCCTCTGAGCTCTGATCACGGGGCACACACCCTCCCTCCCTCATCCCCAGACTTAGGAACACTAGCCTCCTGAGAGGCTGGGCCCCATTGTTGGGCCTGATTTGAAATGCAGGATCTCACATCACACAGCCCTTGGAAGACAGACCCCACGCTCCATTCCTCCCTGGGCTGGAACAGCTTTTCTTCCTTGCGGAACTGTTGAAATGTGGGTTTCCTTGTTAATCGAGGTTCCCAGCACGTCGGTGGAGCTGGCTCCGTGCCTCCAAAACATGTTTTCCAGGCATCTCCTGGGCTCTGGCTGTTCCAGCCTGTCAAGACCAGACTTGCCGGCTGTGTGGAGCTACAGAGATGTTCATTCCAGATCAGAGTGATGCTCGTGATTTTTGGAGCCAGCCGCAACAAGCTAGGGCGGTCCCCACCCAGGAACCAGACCAGACAGCCTGGCGCAGGCAGCAGTGAGATTTCTTAAGAGGACTGAAGAAGCCTGTTCGGGTAGCCAGTGGACACTTCAGCAAGCTTTCCTTAAAAACTTCCTTCCAAACGCTGACTCCCCTACGCCTCCAGGCATCAGGCCTTAAAGACCTCAAATGCGGACTGTTCGTTCTGTTTAACCAGATGAGCGGCATTCTGAGACAAGTCTGTACAACAGCTAACAGTGCCCTCGGTGTGCCAGGGTGTACTGTCAGTGCTTTACAGACCTCGATCCGCTTCATCCTCAGCAACCTCTCCTCACGTATCGTTACCCTCGTTTTGCAGACTAGGAGCCTGAGGCTCTGTGGAGAGGTGAAGTCCCTTGCCCAAAGCCACACAGCTGGCGAGGGGCACAGAGGCCTGTGGATGGAGGGGGCGGGTGGCCCGTGCTCCTAAACGCTGCTGTAACAGCCATTGACATCAGGACTGTTAAAAGGCCTGCAACAGGAAAGTAGTAGCTAGACTCAGGCTTCCACAAAAAGTGACAAGTACGGTCATTTACGAGTTTCCTAGCCAAACTTCAGTGTGGTTGAACAGTTGTGGGCCTTGTCCACCCCCTGCATTTGCCCTAGTTACCCATTGACCTGCCTCTCATCTCAGACCCCAGACCCAGGCCTGTTAGAAGTGGGGCCGTGTGAGTGGGCGACTGCCACAGGGGAGTCACTAGCCCTCCCTCCCTCCGCCTCCCCCTCCCTCCCTTCCTTACTTTCCTGCTCCAGTTACTGCTTAATTAATGTACATAGCACATTTTCGCACATCCCCAACCCCCCAAAAAAGAACGACTCCCGAACTTCTGGGGGATCCGTTTCAGGCAAGACTTGGAGTAGAAGATACATGTCCTGCCCACATCCTTCTCTTGTGGTGGCCATGGCTGGATCTGGTCCTGGAATGAACCTGGCAAGACTCGTGGGCAGAATGTTCTCGACCCAAAGTCTGGCAGCTTCCTGTCCCCTGGAGGTTGTGCCCAGCAGCCGTGGGCCGTGGGCTGTGAGCTCAGGGCGGCCGGAGCCCGTGCTGGTGCAGTGAAACTCAACTCTGTCTCCAGCCTCCCCTCGCTGCCACCTGCTCCCCTACAGATAAGAGGCTAAAAACACAAGGAGTCAGGCTTGTCTTTTCGGAATGAAGTTCAGATTCAGGGGCAAATAGCTAGAGAATTTGAGCTTGAAGAATAAGCTGTGTTAATATAATGTGATCATTTCTAGCATTTGCTGCAGAGTTTGATTATTCGTGATTACTTTCTTGTTGTCTCTGTCTGGCAGTTGAAGAATAGGAAGTCCGAAGGGCCAGTGAGCACTTCGTTTCCATTCAGGGTGAACTTCCTAAGAGAGCAGAGCTGCGCTGCACTTGCCCTGGGATGTCACGCTGCCCGCTTGCCCTGTGCCGACAGCGTGTGAGAATGGCCTGGGTCCAGCCAGTTCCGAGGCGCACTGAATTCAGAAGAGGTGGAGAGAAACAAATGTGAAAAAGCTGGCAAATAGGAGCAAGGGGAAGAGGCTGCAGGAACAGGAAAGGGTGTGAGCTGTAGGCCTGGGCCCCTCTGTGCCCGAGACTGGACACTAGGCGTGCCGGGGCCTGTGCCGCATTCTGCTTAGCCTGCAGCTTGATTCTGGGCTGTGCGTGAGACAACAGCGGCGCGAGTGGTATGTGAGGAAGAGCTCCTCTCCTCTGTGCCTTCCTCAGAATGCGGCCTAAGGAAGGGCGGGAGGATTCTTAGGGCGTTAGTAGACGCAATCATCAGAGGACGCTGGCGAACATGCAGTTGGATAAAACCATTGCTGAGGTACCATTGTGTTACCTCAAGTCACCAGAATTTACCTTGTAGCCCAAAAGGCCCCCAAATTCGTCCAGGCCATGACTGACATGGCTGCATTTCAGGGGAAAACTCAGATCCCTCCCAGAGTGGGGACAGTTAAGTGGATGGGTGTACTTTTTGCAAAAGTTTGGTGGTTTGGGGGAAGCCATCATAATTCTGCCGGATGTTGCAGTACGCGTGCCGTGCGCCTGTCCTGGGAAGCAGGAACCCCAGCCTGGTCTCCCCGCTGCTCGCGCACAGTCACAGTGCCCTCAGAGACACCCAGGGAGACATTGTGCCAGATGTCCTTAGATGGCCACTCGTCACCAGCTGTGTGGCTGACCGCCCGTCGGAGCCCTTACGCCTGCCGTGGCAAAATCAGAGCCAGCAAGGTCAAGGTCTCATAAAACACAGGCACTTGGGGAAAATAAAAACTGTATTAATATGTATGATTAAAATAGTAAGTGGAAGTTTCAGGCGGCCTCTACCCCACAAATCCCCACTGTTTAATCGCGAGGGTGGCCGTGCGCAGGTGGCTGCGGAGTGGCCTCCTCAGGCGTCTGGGAGACCCTGCCCGCGTGGTCCGCTGGCGCAGATGCTCCCCGCAGCCAGCTTGGCTCCTTTCCGTGCAGCAGAAGCAGCCCTCCCTGGCTGGGCGTGAAGCCCCCTTTGCAGTTGCCCGCTCCCTCTGGTTCTGCCTCCGCCCTTCCCACTCCCCCTTCGTCTCACTTCCCTCCCATTCCCCTCCCCCCCTTCAAAATACAAACTAGACCACTGTGTGACCTCCTGACTTTTCACAAATTACGCAGGAGGTTAAGGGTGTATTTTTTGAAGTTTGGTCTTCTAGCCCAGATTGTTTGAGGGGGTCCGTCTTACTGCTCCTTACTCCCTCCCTCGGTCCTTCCCTTGGTACCTGCCCCATCTCCCAAGTCCACAGCGGGAGAGAACAGTAATTGTGGATTTCCCTCTGTGGAGTTGGGACAGAAGTAACAAGACAGCTGATTTTATATTTTTGGTAACAAGTGTAAAGCAGTGTTATCTCAAAACCTGGAGTAAAAGATTGTCGCATATAAAATGCTAAAAAAAAAAAAAAAAAAAAAAAAAAAAACCTCAAAGCCCTTGCTGTTTATGAGATGTGGAGAAAGAGAGAGAGGGTTGGGGGTGGCCTGGGAGTTGGGCATCAGAGAGCAGGGAGAATGCCGAGAGAACTGTGGGAATAGCTCTTCGATCTGGAAGGTGAGCGGAAGGTTACGCAGAGGATAGGGCCTGTTGCGGCGTTTTCAGAGCTCAGACCAGGAAGGGGCCCAGGGCTCAGCACGGGGATTGAGGCTGGGTGCTCAGACTGTCAGGGCAGCTAAATAGAGGCCAGGGTCACAGTCTAAGTTAGGAGTTAGTTCAGCTGCCAGTGACAGGAACACCCAAAATAAACAGGCTTAAAAAAAGGTAGAAGGTCACATGGAAGACCTGGAGGCTGGCAATCCAGGGCTGGTGTAGTGGCCTCACCATCGTGAGGGACCTGGGTCCTCCCAGTCCTACTGTGTGGCTGCTTCCTCGTGGTCAGGGTGGTGCTGCGGCTCCAGCCATCACCTCTCAGCATGGCAGTCCCCACCCAAGTGGCGGTTTAACTTTCCTGGCCAGGACTTAGTCACATGGTGGCATCTCCCTGTAAGAGAGGGGGAGGTTGAGGAACATCACGGGAAGAACCTCCGTAACTAAGAAAAGTCACAGACATTCCTCACGTTGGGGTGTTTGTTCATCCCCTGAGTGCGAGTGCTGAATGTGTTCCAGCGTCGCTCGAGGGCAGTGGGGAAGGAGGCAGATGGGCTTCTGGTCTCGTGAAGCTCACAGTCTAGCAGGAGGCAAGACAGACAGTAAAGGAATAGCGGATATGGCCTGGCTGATGATCTGCGTTCTGCCCTCAAACCTTCCCAGGGCGCTGTCGTCAGATGTACCTGTACATAATTAATGATCGAAGCCGATGGTGTCAAACATCACTGCTAATGCCTGCAGGCGCGTGGGCCGCCAGCATCCGCGTCTCTTTGATGGGAGTTCAGCCCATCCATCAAGCACTCCTGAGGGCCCGCCTCTGAGAAGAGTGGTGCGGGGAGGAGGGGGGAGAGGTGAACGCTAGGAAGCCAGAGCCCCGCCTTGAAAGCGCCCGGAGCCATTCTGCGGCAGTGCCCTCCTGGGCTGAGGGGAAGAGCCTAGCTGAAAATCCCGTCTTTTTCTTTCTTGAAGGATGTTTGAGGGGGCTCTTTCCTTGCTCAGGTGCAGGGCAGTGTGATGAGGGTAGTTTTGTGATTCCTGTGGGCTTTTGAGGCCAAGCTGGGGAAGCTGAGGAAACCCAAGGACACTGCCTTTTCCTGTGCGCGTGACCTTCAGCCACAGTCCCTGAGCCTGGCTTTGCTGGGAACCGGGCAGGTGTCCAAGTTCAGTTCACATGCTGTTGTAGGCGGGTATGGGTTCCTGATTAAACCCAGAATGAGTGCTGCCCGCCCGGAACTCCTGCCCTGCCTCTGTGCGGTGACCTAGACCAGTGATTCTCAGCCTGTCAGAGGGGAAGCGCCAGTTCTTTGTTTTGATTTAAGTTGCAGTTTCCAATCTGTCTTAAAAAATGAAATACTGGAAAAATGAAATTAAAAAGACAAAATACAAACTTAGACTTCTATTAGTAGACTCAAGAGACATGACATTCCTCTGTCCGATTGCTCTGAACGTTTCTAAAGGCAAACTTGGTTCCTGAACTGGCGTTTGCCAGGAGCACAGAGTTCAGAGCCTTCGCTCCCAGCCCGGGGACGGCACGTGGGACAGCGCTGTCCTGCAGGCCCAGGACCGTGGGCGGAGGGGACTCCGTGCTGCCCAGCTCCGTGTTAGGACGGTCCTGGAGCAGACTGAGCAAGCTCCAGGGCCGAGACGTGCCTGGCGCCCCCTGCCCTGCTCCCCAGGTTTCAGCTGCTACCTGAGAAGACTGGCCGACTCCCCTGTCAGAGTCCCCATGTGCAGGTGAAAATGTTACCACACACTTGGGGCCAGAGAAGTGAAAGGCCACAGCTAATTGTAACCATCATCCCGCTCCCCTGCCTGACCAGGGCTCTGGGCATACACTGAGCTGATTAGCAAAGCAGCCAACGACAAGGCCGTTGCGAGCAGCCGGCCGGCCTGGCGGCCCGGGCAGGGCGGGAGGTGACTGCTGGCCCTGTGTTGCAGTTCTCCAAGGAGAGGCACGTCATGGACAGGACGCCCGAGAGGCTGAAGAAGGAGCTGGAGGAGGAGCTGCTGCTGAGCAGCGAGGACCTGCGCAGCCACGCCTGGTACCACGGCCGCATCCCCCGCCAGGTACCCGGCCCCCTGCGCCCGCGTGCACCGCCCAGACCCGTGACCCTGCAGGGTCACACGCCAAGGCCACTAGGAGCGAGCCCCGGTGCAGCTGAAACGAAATACTACGAAGTGCAGGGACTTAGCTGAGGCCTGTCTCTCAGGAGACCCTGGGAGGGGCTAAGGTCAGGATCCAAAGTACATTTCCCCGCGGCCAGTGAGTGGACGGAGGAGAAGCAGGCGTTCTGTGGCTGGTGAACACGGAGTGGGCAGGAGGCAGCACGCAGGGTGGTGCCTGAGAAGTGTGAGGCTGGGCTGTGGTTCAGATAATTGAAGTCTTGGCCAGCTGCCTGCAGCTCACGCCCTTTGGAGCCTGCTTCCTTCTTAAGGCAGTGGTTTAATTTCAGGTGAAGAAAGGGATCATCAGGGCAGGTGGTACAGAGGCCGCCTGTGCCTTAGTGGGGCCCACGGTTATTCACTCTCCATCCATCCCCTCCCGGGCCCCCAGCCTGGAGGTGGGGAAGAAGAGGAGCCATAGCAGCGGCTGCAGAACCACAGCCAGGATGTACTTGGTGTGATTGTCATTTTTATTTAATAGCATAGAAACTGAAAAATAAAATCAGTGCAGAATTGAGGTATAGAGTTTCCCCTGGATTTTTCTTGCAACCTGATCTGAGCTGTCAGTCACCCAGTGTCACAACGTGACGGGAAAGGGGTGGCTGGGGGTGGGGGAAGGGCATCAAGTTGTGAATTATTTTTTTCATGTAGCAGATTTCTCAGCACCATCAAAGAAAGGATTCTGATTCTAACTTTGCTTCTTTTCTTAGTTTAAAATGGATTGTAGAAAATAGAAAACAGAGTAGAAAGAAGAAAATTTAATTCTCACTTGAATTCTCCCTCCTGGAGATAAACCACTAGGAGCGTTTTGATATAAATCCTGCCAGACTTTCCTGATTCAAGTACGAGCTCACACTGCACATAACTTTTTTGCAGCCCACTTTCTTTTCTTAACGATACTGGGAGATTTCTCCTGCTATGAAATGTTCCTCTGTGCCAGTCTGCATTGTCTGTGTGTCCACTGTATGCTCCACTGTTTACTGGACACTCTCACCAATGTCCTTTAAGATGACGACTATGTTCATGACTATAATTATTTCCTTAGGCTCAATTCCAAGAAATGGAATTTCTGTGTGAAAACATTTTCAAGGCAAAGATGCAGTTTTAAAGTAACCATGGTAACATACGTACTGAGCTAACTGATCAAACACTGGAATGTCCTGGAAGAGTTTTCAAAGTTTATAAAACTGATGTCTGTCACCGCCATCCCTCTCATTGTGATCACGTAATCTGTTTCCCACTTGCCGTGAGTGTAAATTTTCAGCGATACATCATTCCAGGTTGTGTAGCTAAAGGCTGTGACAATGACAATGATGGTCATAGCTGGCACTTTACTCCTTCAAGTCTTTATAGCTGCTCTGCAGTAACATCACCCCGTTTATTTATTTATTTTTAATATTTTAACATATCTTTATTGTTTTACTTTTTAAAAGGTTTTAATTGTTTTTCAAATGGAGGTGCTGGGGATTGAATCAGGACCCTGTTCATGCTAAGCACACACTCTACCACTGAGCTGTACCGTCGCCCAATATTACCCCCATTTTACAGATGATGTAACTGAGCATAACTTGTCCATGTAACTTGTCACACAGCAGAGCCAGAGTGCAGACCCAGGCAGCCTGGCCACAGGAACAACCGCATTGTCACACTGTCACACAGTATGAAGTCTCCTTTGCTATAAGTACCAGCATCCTTATAGTCAGTGATTTTTTAGCATCGTTTAGTGCTCCAGGCAGTGACTAGGGCTTTGCATATATTATGCATCCAAATATGTAATCTTCCCAGTAACTTTGTGAGATGAGAGACCTGGCCCGCTTTGTTCCAGGCCCTCCAGAGTAATCAGTGTGTCTAGAACCCACACTCAAGAGTCTGATTCCACAGTGCCTGGCCTCCACCTGCATGTGGACCCTCCCCCCGAGCAATGAGGCCTGGAGGGGGGTCCTAGGAGAGGGCTCTGAGGGTGACTCGTGGATGCTGACAAACACCTTCCCCCAGTTATCAGGGGAGGGGAGACTCAGACCCCAAGACACAAGTTTCCTTATTTCTTATATTCTGTCACTTCGCATCCTTCAGGTCTGCATAAATGTCATCTCCTGGCACCCTCCTGACCACTGTATTTTTTTTAATTGTCTTTTTTTATTTTTTATTTTTTTAACATTTTTTATTGAGTTATAGTCATTTTGTGTTGTGTCAAATTCCAGTGTAGAGCACAATTTTTCAATTATACATGAACATACATATATTCATTGTCACATTTTTCTGTCCGCTGTGAGCTATCACGAGACCTTGTATGTATTTCCCCGTGCCATACAGTATAATCTTGTTTATCTGTTCTGCATATACCTGTCAGTATCTACAAGTTTTTAACTCCCAGTCTGCCCCTTGGCGACCACGAGTTTGTGTCCTGTCACCACCGCATTTTGAAGGGCAGCCCTCACCCACCCCCTGGGAGCACACTGCCTCCCTTCCCGGCTTGCTTCCTCCGGAGCTTCGCGGCGCCTGGCGGGCCAGGCCTGCGGCTGGTCCCGTCCTCACGAAGCAGAACCCTCCCCTTGGAAAGCAGAGGCCCCGGGACGGCGGGACGCCGCTGCGACCCCCGGGCCTCGGCGGCGGGCGCCCAGCAGACCGTGAGTCGGTTGGTGAGCAAGTCTTCTAAGACTGTGACACTTGACAGAGTCGAGAGCCGGCTGGGAAGAGGCGCGGCAGCACGGCCTGTCGGCCGGCGGCGGGGCGCCTGGCCTGCGCCTCACTCTGCCTTCTGTCGCCCAGGTGTCGGAGGGCCTCGTGCAGCGGGACGGCGACTTCCTGGTTCGGGACTCCCTGTCCAGCCCCGGAAACTTCGTCCTGACCTGCCAGTGGAAGAGCCTGCCCCAGCACTTCAGGATCCGCCGCTCGGTGCTGCGGCTGAGCGAGGCCTGCCGCCGCGTGCAGTACCAGTTCGAGACGGAGCGCTTCGACTCCGTGCCCGACCTGGTGCGCTGCTACGTGGGCAGCCGGCGGCCCGTGTCCCGGCAGAGCGGCGCCGTCATCTTCCAGCCCGTCAACCGGACGCTGCCGCTGCGCTGCCTGGAGGCGCGCTACGGCTTGGCCCCGGGCCCGGCCCCGGGGGGCGGCCCCGCCGAGGGAAGGCCGGACGCGGCCAAGAGGCTGAGCCTCACCGTGGGCGGCCCCCAGGCCCGAGAGCAGAGCTTTCCCCGGGGCAACCTCCTCAGGTGAGGCAGGCCTCCTGGGCGGCGCTGGGACCGTGGGGGGCACGCGGTCGGGGGCCCAGGCTGGGCTCCGCCGGCAGAGGCGCTGACCCCGGAGCCCGGGAGCGATGAGGGACGCTGATGAGAATGCCACGTGCTGCTGGAATAGCTGTCGCGAGGCAGTGCCTGATTGGTTCCCGGTTGAGGTGGTGCCAAAAGTAGTTGATGCCGTTGCTGACCAAGGGGAGGGCTGGCCGGGGGAGACCTCGGGAAGGAGGTAGGATTCCGGCTGGTCTGCAGGCTAGGAAGATAGGATGGATGCTGCCAAGGAGAGGGTGTCCCCACGGAGGGAGTGGGGCTCGGTGTGAGTGTAAGTGCAGAGGCAGGAAAGGGCAGGCTTGTGCCTGGAGTGAGTACATGGCTGGAGCCGGGCAAGGGTCCGCAAGGGGATGGCCGGGAGGTTTAGGGAGGCCTTGATGGCCAGGCCAAGCGTAGGGTTGCAGAAAGCCTCCAAGACTGGACTCGGGAACAGGGTGTCCTAAGAAGAGGAGGGAGAAGGGAGAGGGCGCAGGAACACCAGCCAGTGAGTCGTGGGGGGCCAGGCTGTGCGGGGGGTGGGGTGGGGAGCGAGAGTCAGGATCCCAACCAGGCCTCCCGCCTGTAAGGGGGATGGAGGACGGCGATCAGGACACCACGGGAGGGGCCGGCGTGGGTAGTCTTTGGAGGAAAGGCCAGTTGCTGAGTCTGAGGCGCGGTGGTGGGCTCGCTGAGTGCCAGTGTCCAGCAGCAGTTCTGGGGTTCAGGAGGGAAGTTAGCCCTGAAGGCTTAGGTGGAAAGAGGGGTTGACTCGGTCAGAACAGATGAGATTCCTAACACAGGAGATTCCGAGAGCCTGGGGGCTGCAGTCTGAGCCTCGGGGAACGGGCGGAAAGAAGGGTTCAGAGAACCAGACGCTGAGCTGAGGGCCTGCCATGGACTCTCAGGGACGTCCCTGAATTCCTACAGGCCCCGCCGCCCGCGGGGTGAGGAGTCCTTGTGCACACTGTCTAACTGCCACAAAAGGAAAGCAGACAGAACGGAACACAGTAGGGCAAAGACCAGACCAGCCCCTCGGTTACCCGCTCCCTGGCGTCAAAGCTTACCCAGCACATTTGATTCCACCACTGGTTTATTTTCCTGGACCAGAAGGAACTGTCTTAAACTGTAGTTTCTAGACTACAGAAATTCAGAAGCAAAATACAGGACCCTGAGAGCCACACCAATGACAGCCATGTGCTGCCAGGAAGCTCTGGTAGATGTTCGTCAGCATCTGGCTGTGGACCCTGCCACCTGGCCTCAAACCCTTGTCCACCATTGACCTGGTCAACCCTGGACAAGCTACTCACCCTCTCTGGGCCTCACTTAATTTGTCTGGGAAAATGGGGCTTTCAAGGGTTACGTGGTTTAGGATAAACAAAGTGCTTAGAACAGCGCCAGCACAAAAGAAGTGGTTGGTAAGTGTCGATACTCCTGCCAATGACTGTTTTCTGGGGAGCGGCAGAGTGTACAGCTCAAGGCAGTTACAGGGAGGGAGGCAGGAACTGCTATTTAGAAATTCTCCTTTTCATGGTAATAAGATGGGACATGAAATCCCTTAAGATATGAAAGGGGTACCGTTCTTCTGTTTCTTTCGGGGGGGGGGGCGTTGACTGCTGAGCTCATGAGCAGGGAGTTCATGCCATGAACAAAGCCAGGGTGACGCACAGAACCCCTGCAGGAATGTGCTGGGCAGGCCTCCTGGTCCACCCTCAGCGGCCTGGGTTGAAAATAAAATATTTTTTTAAGATAAGAAATGAGGGGGGAGGGTATAGCTCAAGCGGTAGAGCGCTTGCTTGGGATGCACGAGGCCCTGGGTTCAATTCCCCAGAGCCACCTCCAAATACAAATAAATAAGTAAACCCAATTACCTCCTACTCATAAAACGAAAAAAATGAAAGACTGAGAGTCTCTGAGTGGACGAGACAAGCCTAACAGAGCCACTCCAGACTGCCCTTTGAGAGCAGCCCTCCCTAAGCCTTGTCACCACTTGGCACAGGCTGCAGGCCCAGCAATGCCTCCGTGTGGGGCTGGGCCAGGCTCTACGGGAAAAGTGGCCCGGTGCCCTGCCCCCCCCCCCCCCCCCCGCCCGAGGCCCCGCACCTTCCCTGACGTCAGGCGTGCTGGTTGGCCGGCCGGCTGGCCAAGGTGTGCACTGGGCCGGGGATCCGGGCGGTGGAGTCTGACCGCTGGCGGTGAGCGCTGGTGAGCGCTGCTTAAATATCGCTCCGCAGAAGCCACTGCTGTTTGGAATTTGCCCTCTGCCCTGCCTTGTCTCTGAGGGGTTGCCGGAATTCCTCTGTTGCTGGGCGTCTGGGGATATCCTTGTTTGTTTTCTTCTCCTTGGCGCTTGCAAAGGTAGGAGAGAACTCTGTGATTTCTGTGACATAAGCCTGTGAGAGGGTCGGTTCAAGTTCATGACGACTTGGCTGGTGCAGTGCTTTCTGTTTTAGCAAAAGAGAGATTCTGTTCTTTGCTGTTAATTAGAGAAATCCCCAACCTGGGCCGGCACGGGGCAGAGGGATGCTAGCTAACCATGCGGGAAGTTCCGTTCCCGCTTTCCCTGTGCGGCTGTGCTCTGTGACCCGCGTCCCTTTCCCCAGCGCAGCGGGAGGGGGCTGGCTGAGCGGTCCCCCCGTGGGGTCCTCCTGGTTGGGTTTGACAGCCTTCCCCGGGCGATCTTGGGGATTGACTGGGGGATGCGGAGATTTCCAGTGAAAGGGAAACTGCCCCACAGCTGCCTTCCTAACTGTGGCACTGTGAGGCCTGGTGGGAAACGCATGTTGGTTACACACGTCATTCCTCCCGGGTCTGTGAGTAATTTTAGGCTCTGTTAAAAGTACACATTCCAGGTCAGCAGATTTTCCTGAGAGTGTCATGAAACCTCTAGCCTGCTCTGCTTAGTGGGATGGGAAGACTCAGAGCAGGCAGCCTAGGCCCGGTGCATCGATCGTGGGGACGGGGCCCACGGCACCGTGGGGTGTTCATCGCCCTGCCGGTAATGTCCTCCGGCAGATGTTCCTTTACTGTTAGGGTTTGCTGGAGCACTCTCATCTGAGCAATCTTTTTTTTTTTTTTAAACTTTCTACAACGTTGCCTAAAGGTTTTACGATTTAATGATGTGTTTCTGCCCCGCTTGTCTTTTCCTTCAGAAATAAAGAGAAGAGTGGTAGCCAGCCAGCCTGCCTGGATCACATGCAGGACCGAAGAGCTTTGTCCCTCAAAGCCCACCAGTCGGAAAGTTACCTGCCAATTGGTAGGTCTTCGGGAGTTTGGGAGGGAGGAGGATGACAGAGTTCCTCTGCCCTCTGTGGTCACGCAATTGGGGAATGACTAAGACTGTGTGCCTGCAGGCTGTAGGGTGAGGGGTTTGTAGACCTGTATTCAGATGTGAGTCTCCGGGCTGTATGCACGCTAGCTTCCGGCTGCAACACATGCCTTCAAGGAGGGCTTGGTTATCCTCTTTGCCGCTGAGAAAACTGGCGCAGATATTAAGTGACTTGTCCCTGGAGTCACCTGTCTAGTAAGCGGTGAGGCCAGCCTTTGAACTCAGGTTTCCTGATTCTAAGCCCAGTTTCTGACTGGTGGTCTTCAAGACGCACAAGCCTCCCCAGTTGGTCCCTCCCTGGGCAGAGGCCGGTGGGTTGATCCTGGGGCCCTGGTGGAGCAGCTGTCCGCACAGACCCCTCTTCCTCTCCATTCTCCATCACAACCAGAAGAGAGACGGTGTGGGACGTGGGGAAACCAACAAGCAATTGTGTTAACAGCCCATGGGAGTGCTTTTCATTATTTTTGTAACTGACCTTCCTTGGGGACCACAGGTGATTTTTCTGATGCCCCTGCGTAAACTGCTTCACCGTGGGTTATCTCAGCATCCTTTTCTCCCCCCTCCCCGTCTGTCGCTGGCTCTCCCCTACAGCCAGCTGGGCTCCTCCCCGACACTGGGAGTGATTCAGGGCCCCCCTTTATGTCACGTGGCTAACCTCCCAGGGCAAGGTTGGATTCTGCCCTCCAAGCTCAGTCTTTCCCTGTTCTGACTGTACTAACCTTCTGTGACATAAAGTGACATTGCAGTCCAGCTGTCGGCCATCAGTGGGATTTAGAATTCCCCCAGAAGTGGGGTGGGGCCAGCTTAGTCCTTAGCCTCCTCTTGACTGCCCTAGATCAGCCTGCAGTGAGCAGGCTGAGTTGTCTTTTGTGAGTGAAAATCGAAACCCCAAGGCATGAGTTGAGGGCGGGGAGCCATCCCGCCATTTTTGTCTGTTTTGTGTCCTCTGCACAGCTGAGCTTCTGACCCTCTCTTACTGTCCACAGGTGGTAAACTGCCCCCTCAGTCCCTGGGTGTGGACACAAACCCCTGCCCCAACTCACCGGTTTTCAGGACGGGCAGCGAGCCCACCCTGAGCCCGGCGGTGGTTCGGAGGGTCTCCTCGGATGCTAGGGCGGGGGAGGCACTGAGGGGCTCAGACAGCCAGCTGTGCCCCAAGCCGCCCCCCAAGCCCTGCAAGGCACCCCTCCTCAAGGCTCCTTCGTCTCCCTCCACCTGGCTCAACTCAGAGGCCAACTACTGCGAACTGAACCCAGCCTTGGCCGCCAGCAGCGACAGGGTGGCGGGGCCGCCCGTCTGTGCCCAGGACAGCTACGTGGAGCTGCTGACAGCCAAGCAGAACGGGCCACAGGGTGCCCGGAACTCTGGCACCAGCTACGCGATCCTTGACGATGATGGCGGGGCAGGGCCTTGGGGGCCACTGCCGGCACCGGGGCACAAGGGGCAGGAGGACCAGGGCACGTTCGTGATGCCCCTCCTGGAGACTGCCTCCTCGTTCAAGCCCAATGACTTCGCGTCGAAACTCCTTCCCCCTGAGAACAAGCCCCTGGAAATGGCCATGCTGAAGCGCGCGAAAGAACTGTTCACCACCCAGGACCCCAGGGTCATTGCACAGTACGTGCTGAGTGTGGACTGCAAGGTGGGTGCCAGCGCGCGGGGTGGGCTGGCGTGCGAGCATGCCGCAGGGGGACTGGGCTGGGCTTCACGCTGCCTTACCTTTGCTCTGATGATAACTTGGGTGTGGGGGTTTATTTAAGGGGTGGGAACCAGAGGCCAGGACAACCCTTGCCCAGGCAGGAAGCTTGTAAAACTCACCTGGGACAGGGATGGCCAGCTGCCGCCTCCTCCCCACCCCTGCCAGTGCCCTTCCCCGGCTGGCGCGGACTTTTTAATTCTTCCCCGGCCTCCACTCCATCAGAACTGGGGAAGTCAAGCCCGAAGAAGACTAGACTGTAGATGAAGATGTAGCTTCTGGAGTAGCAGGGCCTTGGTGGCGTCTGTTTTATTATACATTATACATACGTACGTTGTATGTTGATTTCATCGTTACGAAAATGGTCATCAGGATAAACATTTTTAAAGTTACTTGCCCAATTCAGAAAAATTATAGAACACAATTGCAAGGTGGAATTTTAGAAAAGCATACAACGTAGATTAAGAGAAAACACAAAAATCACACAAAATCAACATCTGCTCTGCAAACAGGTGCACATAAATCAGTGTGGGCACAGCTACTTGTTTTCCACAGAAGGGGCACCGGTCTGTACGTGCCGTTGTTCCACACCCTTGTCTTTCGTCGAACAACATATCGCGACTCTCTTTCCAGGTGACTCCGTAAGTACGTGTGTGCAGCACCATCACGTGTGACAGGAAGCACTGCTTCAGACACGGGCGGCCTTACTTCACAGGTGGCCCCAGGCAACCTCGTCCTTCAGAGAGAGGCTGCTAGGAGGCAGATGTTTCAGGCCGGGGGGCACTCAGCCCTCCGTCAGTAGAAAGAGACGGATCCCTTTATCTGAGCAACAGATAAGACCATAGGGAGATTTAAAGCCCTCTTCATTTGTATCTCAGTGAAGTCAATTAGCTTCAAAGGTCAGGGCTTATTGAGGAACTGGCTTTTCCTAAATAACTTTCCTGGGTCATGAATCAAGGCAGGAAATCGAGTCTCAGAGCACTGCCCCTGGGAGTTCCCCAGTTGACTGAGGCTCCCAGTGGTGCAGGGAGGACCCCCAGAACAGCTTTGAGGAGCATCAAGCAGGTGCTGGCTGTTCTGGGGTGAACAAACCCCTTCCTGAAGACAGGACTGAGGGTTCACTCGGCACCTCATTGCCAGGCCTGGGAGGGGGTCCGCGCGTGTGAGGTGGGGCTGCACTGGGAGAGCAGGGCTGTTTGCTCAGCTGGCTGGGTGTCCTTGGGCAGCGCCGCAAGTGGTCAGATCGTCTGCCTTGTTAAGACCTTGCCTCGCTTTAAAGTGGGCCAAACCTGTCTGGGCAGCCAGAGGACTCAGGTCTCCTGTTCTGGGCAGTAACTCATACCGGACCCTGGATCTAAGACCAGAGCCCACACCATCAGGCCAGGAGCCTGGCACGACCTGTCTGGGTTCTCCATGGAGGAAGCTCCGTGGAGTGGGTCTGGGGTTACTGAACAGCCTAATTCCCGGGAGGAAGTGAATCCGTGTCCCTTGTGGCCTCGGGTGGGGCTTGGTGGCAGTCGAGGAGGAGGTGAGATGCCTGACCACCCCTGCAGGGGAGTCCGGGGCCTTCCCGCTGCCTCAGCAGCTGTGACACGAGCGCTGTGCCTGCTCTCAGCTGGAGGGCGTGCGGCCTGCCCTCCTTCCCGTCCTGTTTCTCTGTCTGCGTTCTGTCCTCCCGGTCTGCGTCTCGCTCCCCTGTCTGCCTTCAGCACCCCTGGAAGAGGGGCTGGACTGAGCCCCAGGCAGTGAGGCAGAGACACGGGCAGGAGCCCCCCCAGCCCACGAAGGCAGGGCTGGTCAGCCTTCCTTCCTGCCTCCTGAGTCCGCTGCTATTTCCTTATTTTCTTCCTGAACCGCTGACTTCAGGACTTTGCCAACAAAGCAGGCGCAACTAGTGTCTCTAAGAGGGAAATAAAACAAAGCCTGCTCTTACCCAAATGCGGCCGCAGCCAGATGGGGCCACCTGGAAGCCGAGAGGAGGCATTGGGCATCTGGGGCCCAAGTGCTGACTCCCACCTGTGCACAGAGCCCGGGGGCCAGGACGGCGGGTGGTCCTGAGCACCCGGAGGCGGCCTGCCCGACAGTATCCAGCCCCCTCCCTGGGCTGGGGCTAGCATGGGTGTCCACTGAGCCCCTCCCACCCTGCAGATGGGCACCACCCTGGCCTCTCGCCCACCTGCCTCTGCACAAGCTGTAAGGGAGGCCCAGCGGTCAAGGGCCTAGCCCCCGGGGATGAACTGCCTGCGTCTAATGCCGCCGCTCCTTGCCCCTCGGGTGTCTCAGCAGAGACGAGCGCCACAAGCTCAGTGGTGGTGAGGGCTCACGCCCTCGCACCTTGGCTGCCCCAGAGTGAGGCTGCGTAAGGGTTTATTGGTATTACACAATGAGCCTTGATTGAGCGTCTACTGTGGGCCAAGCCAGGCCTGGTCATGGTGGGAGAGGCAGAAGCGACAGTGATACAGGAATTCAGACCACAGCCCAGGTGGGAACTGCTCTGCAGAGGAAGGCACTGGAGCTGTGGGGCCTCTGAGGTAGGGTCCTGAGTGTGGGGGAGGGAGCGGGTCAGGGTGGGCACATCTGAGATGAGTTCTGAAGGCTGAATAGGAGTTGGCCTGACGAAGAACACAAAAAGCACCTTCCAAGTGGCAGGTGGCACACACACAGACTCAGAGGTCAGAAGCCATGGGGGGAGGGGCTGGTTTGTGGAGGATTTGCTCCATGTGGGCAGTGCCGGGGGGATAGGGGTCAGCTGGGGAAAGGCCAGGAAGGTCTTCTCTTCAATGTTTTTGAGTCTCTACTTCTGGGATTCGGCCAGATTGCTGCCTTCAAAACACCTTGCAGCTCAGTGAGGGAGATGGGCCGGTAAATGCATAGGGCAGGTCAGAGTCCTCTGCTGAGGGCAATGAGGCAGGAAGCAGAGCCGGGAGGTCTCACTGCACTGTAGATGGTCCCCTGGCAGCCGGGAGGAGGGCCGGGCCAGTCCCTTGCAGGGCTCCCCTGGGTCACCGCAGCAGCTCCCGAGACAGTGGGATGAGGAACACGCAGCGTTCAGAGATCCCGCAGAGCTGGGAAAGCTGGTATCAGAAGAGCAGAGGGTGGCCGGAACGCCTCGTCGTGGGGCACTGGTACCACCTGCCCTGCAGGTCTAGCTCACAGTAAGTGCTCTAGAAGGGTGTGTCTCCCCTGCACAGCCCCGAGCTCGTGGCCTGGCTTTCCCCAGAGACCTAACCCAGGCCCTGCACTGTGAGCGCAGGACCCCGTGTCCCACAGCTCAGCCGTGGGGCAAGCAGACGCCAGCGCTTCCTGGTAACAGTGACCAGGGGACTGCGTGTTTATACTGAAGAAAAACAGGCTGGGAGGAAAGCACCTTCCAGAACAAACCTGAGCCGGTGACAGGCCTTTGACCCTGGTGTGCGGGGACGGGAGGACGCCCCGTGGGTGTGCTGGGTTTGGAGCCTCTCGACAGGGCAGGTGTCTTGACAAGCAAGCAAAATGTGTGTGATCGCAGGTGGCTGGGGTGTGCATCTGGGCTGCCCTGCCATGATCAACGTGTAAATCTCTTTCCAGAGATCGGGCCAGGATTCTTCCCTCTTCCACATGGCCAGTGAGTCACTTTTGAAATAGCTGTTTGGAGTTTGAAGGTCACCGGATCCTTGGCAAAGTTCTTGAGAAAGGTGAACTTAGCAGTTGTGTTAGAGGAGAGGACGCAGGCCCAGAGAGCAGAGTCCGCATTCTGCATCCTGTTCTGGAGTCTGACGCCGATCGCTTCTTCCCCAGGGCTGACAGTGGTTCTTTTGTTCAACCACAGAAGTTGAGGGTCAAGGTTAATAATACCAGCTAAACTTGCAGATGTTTTCTCTGGCCGATTGTGAAGACACCTGGACTGCTCACATGCCCGGGAGAATTACGGCCAAGGACAGCCCCACCAGGTCAAGGAGGGGAACTGCCCCGTGCCTGTCACGTGTCCAGGGCTGGTTTCGACCCGCTGTATCTGCTAGTTGTACTGTTAGGACGTCAGTGCGCTGCGCCGTCAGCCCTGTTTCAGAGACGCCCTGTCTCAGCTGTGGTACTGGGCGGTAATGTGTCGTAACTGTAAGTGGTCAGCTAATACCTGATTCCAGTAAGCTGTTAGAACTGAGATGGGGAGAGCTGGCTGGGACAAAGATTTTCTTTAAGGAAGACCTCTCGGAGAAGTGGATTGTGTCCGAGACCTCGGGTTTCACATGGTATGCGTTTTTAATAGCTTCCAGACGTGGAGTGCATTCCCTGAGCCCAGGAGAGGCGTGACTAAGGGGCACAGGGGCCAGCCCTGCCGTTCAGTGCGGACAGGGACAGCGGAGCAGCACTTGGCCGCGGCTCCGCTCTTCCCCTGCAGGGTCGACCCGCTCGGAGCACACACGGCCGGCCGCTGGCAGTCAGAGGAGGCAGGGGATCCAGCCTGCGTCAGACAGAAGCTCGAGGAACTACGTCAAACACCGAATGTGCAGATTCTGCAGACCAGTCTAGGTGCTTTCCTTCCAGCTTTAATAAAACACATTCCAGTCTGTGTACTAAAAATCCTCCAAGTATCATATTTAAACTGCATTTTCAGATGCTGCTGCTGAAAAAGAGAGGCAGGAAGTGCATCCACACTGTCCCAGCTGAGCGCACTCCTTCCCACGGGCTGCGTCCGCGTTTGCGGCGAGCCCACTTCCTGGTCCAGTTGGTTTTGACTTGTGTTCTTGACAGGTCGTGAGGATACTTGACGTGTCTGAAGAGATGAGGAAGAACATGGGCGTGAGCTCAGGGCTGGAGCTCATCACCTTGCCGTACGGCCACCAGCTGCGCCTGGACATCATTGAAAGGTGAGCATTGCGGCGGTGCATCTCCGGCCCCTCCAACTCAGCGGGCGGGGAGAGGCAGGGCGCCCGCCCCCCGGGGCCACCTTGCTCGAGGGCCTGTGGCCCCAACGGCCTTCCCTGGAAGCTGTGGCCAGACAGTTCATGCAGAAGCACAGAGAGGCAGCACAGAGGACGTCAGGGAACCGAGATCACGCTCCTGTCCCTGCTCCAGGAGTGGGCGGAGGAGCGCACAGAGCGTTGGCCTGGGAGCACAGGTCACCTCCTCCCCTGGCGGCCGTGGACCAGGCACCGTGCCACCTCCAGCCGCCTCACAGAGAGGCGGCTCCTTTGTGTCTGCAGTTCAAGACTGCTTTAGGAATTGAGGGGAGTTTGTGGGGAAGGTGGGGAAGACAAGAGTCTGAACAGATGAGGGATCAGAGGTCAGGGGGGTGACAGCACCTGGGGCCCCAGCCCCCAACGCATCACGGCCCTCAGGAAAAGCCAGGGCCCCGGCTGTCCGCTAAAACTCACTCCTGTGAACACTGGGTATTTAGAAGTTAGAAACATAGAAGCAGCGAGGCATGTTTTTAAGAAAAACACTGTACTAGCCTCTCACATTACATAGAGGTCGGCCTTTTTGACGCACCAAAAAGACAGTCAACTTGGGTGAAACTGTCTTGTTATCGTGCGTCTTCTGTTTTTCCAGCCTGTTTCCCAATTGCCACGACACCCGCGTGGTCTTGAACGGACAGCCAAGGCCTGGCTTCTTGTGAGAAGAAGGCAGTGATGCTTCAAAGGCCGGGGGCTCGAGTGCCGCCACCCACTGCCTGTGGCCTCCCGTGATGGGCTGGCTCACAGCACCGTCCAGTGCAGCTCTCTGTGATAGCCGAGATCTCGTTACAGTGGCCACTAGCCACACGTGGCTCCTGAGCACCTGAAATGGGGCAGCTGAAGGACAGTGTTTATTTTACTGTTTCAAGTGTAAGCAGCCACATGTGGCCCGTGGACAGTGCAGTCCCGGGATGTCAGCCCCTCCGAAGTAAACGCTGTGTCTCAGACAGACACACCGCTGCTTCCCAGGTGACCCGGTGACGAAGCAGCTGAAATGGCTCCCAAGCCGCTGTCGCTCTGGCTTCGCAGCCACGGACGCACCCACAGAAGGCACCCGGAGGGAGTGCGAGTGGAAGGCCCTGGGGGGCGGGTTTGTTGAGGCGTGTTGTTGGGTGTGGGGCAATGGTAGGTCCGACTTCTGAGCATTCCTCCTTTCCCTGCTCAGACTCTTCTGGGCACTAGCCTCTCTCTCCTGGCGTCCTCTCCGCTCCTCGCGCCGCAGGGGCCTGGCTTGTCACTTGCCCTGCGCTGCCCTCTGTCCTGCTCGGGCCCGGTGGTCCCGGTTTCAGCAGAGAGCCGCTGTGCTGCCGTCCCTGTGTCTCACGTGACAGTTTCAGCCTGAAAAGCCCCGAGGTGCAGGCCTAATTTTACCCAGGTCACTAGGTGTGCTGGGCTGCTGCTGGGCCCGGGCTGAGGTCGGCAGGCTTGGGGCTTCTCTCTGGGCTATTTTCTGACTTCCCTCTTGTCTGCGTCCGCTTCCTCCTTCTCCTGACGACCGCCTGCCTGCGGTCTCACTCCCGGCCTGGCTTCCCGTCCAGGGCTGACCCGTGCGATCGATGCTGGGGCCTGGGGAGCGGTTTTCTCCATTACAGCGTGTTTGCTAAATAAAGGCCAAGGTTGTAGCAGTTCTAGAGGATCAGATGGCAGTCTTGTGTCTGAGAATCAAAATCAAACCACCCTTTATGTTCTAACTCACCGCCTCACCCACCCCAGGCCTCCGAGTGGGGTGTCCTTCCCCAGGCCGGAGATGAGGGCTTCCGCCCCAGACCCGTTGTGCTGAGCTTTTTTCCCACAGTGGGGTTCGCAGGAGATTTCAGGCAAATGTTGGCTGAATGAATGGCTGTAATTACCCAATTGACCATTGATAGAACGCCAGGACTTAACAAAGTAGGGAACCTATCTTTTATTAAAGGCCATTAAAACACAGGAAAAAACACTGAATAAAGAATCAGTTGAAGGCAGCATGGGAAGCTGGTTTACTGTTTGTTAAAAGAAACATCTAAAATGTTCAGCTTAACCTTAACACTTTGCAAATGGGTAACAAAACTCTTCAATAAGAACAACAGATAATAAAAGTATACTTTAAGTCTATTTACAATCCATTAATTAAGAAAGACAAGAAATCAGGAAAAGGAGATTAAAAAAAAGAGAGACAAATGGGCAAAAGGGACCAAGGTACAGAGGGGAAGAGAGATGTGCACGTGGAGACACCTGGAGTGACTACGATTTGCCAGGCACTTTCAATTATCTCTACACCACACAGCCCTTCTCGGAACAACCCTTCTCCCATTTTAGAGATGAGTAAACGGAGGAGTGGAGCAGCTGGGAGCAGCCTCGGTCACATTCCAGGCGAGCACCCTGCACACCCACAGGCCAACACACTCAGAGACAGCAGAGCCCAGCGCTGACGCACGTCAGGGAAACGAGGGGGCCAGGCACAAGGAGCACCCGCCTCTCTCGGCTCTGGGAGAGTGCGACCAGCACACACGGGAGCAGAGAAGCAGGGCCCTGGAGTAACATCCTTAGCTCTGAACTTCCAGGACAGGTGGCCCCAGAGTCTCAGAGGCAGGCTGTATTTGTCACCGTAGCTGTGAGTCGGGGCTTCCCCTCCAACACTTGTACCACAGCCTGGAAGAAACTCACCTGAGGCCCATCCGACCCGAGGCAGGAAGTCCTGTTCCCGGTTTAGGGAAGGAAGGAGAGTTGCCGCAGTCTGTGTCCCTGCCACCAGGAAGGAGACCGTGTGACCCCCTTCACATGCTGCCGTTGTCGGGGGAGACAAAGACCCCTCTGCTTCCTGTTCTGGGTCTGCGAGGGTGACTTGTGTAGTCCCGGATGAGAAAAGGGAGGAGCGTTAGCAGATACAAGATTTCACTTTGCTCGGGTCTGACCTTGCTGGGAAGCCCCACTGGTCCACTGTTGAGTCTTTGTCCACGTCTCCATTCACTTCCTGGCCTCTTGACCGGAGCCACAGACACTCCATTCTTAGCTCCTCACTCCTTCCTCTGTTCTGACACCCCTGTTGTCTTCTGGGATCAAGCATACTCTCTGATTGTTCTGTCCCTTCCACCCCCCAGTCTAGGGGGCCCGTGGAGGTGGCCAGGGCTTCCCTAATGTGCTGGGGGGACGCAGTGTACTGAGGACTTCTCATGGTGGAAGTTACATTGCTAAGCAGTGTCTCCCCAGGAGGGCCCTCTGGTTCGGGGCTGAACATGCCCTGTTCTGGGGCATGTGTCCTTTTCGACTCTGCTTAGGACACCCTCTGAGGCTTCGCCCAGGCCTCGATGCAGTCGGTCTGGTAGGGGTGGTCTCTGTTGAAATTGGCGGCCAAACTGTCTGAGCAGCCAGTGCACCTCAGGGTGACAGCAGGAAACAGTGCAAAGCCAGTCCATGCCCTGGCCAGTCTGGTTTTGTTTCCCCTAGTCCTGTCAGCCCCGGGCCTGATGGCTGACCTCCTCCCCCTCAGACACAACACGATGGCCATCGGCATTGCAGTGGACATTCTGGGCTGCACGGGCACTCTGGAGGACAGAGCAGCCACCCTCAACAGGATCGTCCAGGTGGCGGTGGAGCTGAAGGACTCCATGGGGGACCTCTACTCTTTCTCAGCCATCATGAAGGCCTTGGAAATGCCGCAGGTAAGCTTCCAGTTGCCCTGTGCAGCCCCGGGGGCCTGGGTGTACTCAATGTTCTGCAGAGTGGTCTGCAAGCCCACGCTTAGCAAGTCAGAGGATTTTAGTCGGTCTCGAAAGGTAAATAGAATCTTAGTGAAAGCTGAGTTGATTTGGGGGCAACCAACAGCAGTGTCCTAAGTATTTTGGCTGTTTTTAAAAACAGCAGATAAATGCTGACAGCCTGCACTTTCTCTTTGATGTACTATGAGCAGAGTCATCCTCAGAAACAACCCTGAGGTGTTCCTGAAGAGCCAGTCAGATGACACATGTGGCTCAAGTGTGTTGTGTAAGAGAGGCTGCTTCTGTCCAGGTCACTGGGTGTGCAGGCAGTTTGGGGTGATGACTGCAAGACTGAGACGCTTGGGGAGCTGATCTCTGAGCATCTGTAGTGTGGTTTATCTCAAAGTACTTTCCTCAGATCACCTAAAACAGACTCTCCTGTTAACACCTTCAGATACCTGGCCCATCTGCCGTATAGCCCCGAGTAGAGTCTCTGAAACCGGATACTTTGAATTTACCTGCTTTGACAGGCTGTTTTTAGGATGAGTGTGAAAACTGAAAACCTGTCTTTGAAGTCAAATGGACCTCATAGAGGAAAGCGGTCCTGTTGTCCCGACTGCTCAGAGTTGGCTCCCCAGTTATGCCGAGCCCTCGGGGTTCAGACGACTGAGTGCGAGACTGCATTCCACAAGCCCAGGCTGCAACCAGTAACCCCAAGCTGCTGGTCATTTAGCTTGGCTGTTTCATAGCCACAGATTGTCTCTCAAGTCCTGCCAGGAGCTCACCGAGCATCCACTGTTGCCACTGGGAAGACAGTCCTGCAAGTCAGGCCACGTTAGGAACATGATTTCCTTGCATGAAAGCAAGGTAACCTTTCAAACAAGAAGCTGAACAACTCTGTGCCTTCACCAGGTTTTGGGGAGGGGTTGTTCCAATGATAATATTCTAAGAGCTCTCAAAATTTTTCAGTGCACTGAAATTTTATAGGGTTGATATTTGAAATAAGCAAATTTGGCCATATTTTTGATACACTGACTTCTGTAATAACAGGAGTTATAATTTTTCATTCAGGTGTTTTTAATTTACATGTTTATTTCTTCTTAACCAATACTGCCTATAATTTTGAGAGCTAACAGACTAAGCTGTGTGCCTGGCCCTCCAGCCCAGAGTGTCCTCCAAGAGTAGCGAAAGGGGCGTTCTGTGGCCTTAACATGGTTGCTGTCCATGACTGAAACTCAGCAATTAGGGGCTCACCCCCAAGCACCTAAGCATGCCTTTATAGGTGGCTCCCTCCCCGCCAGCAGCGTCAGACTTCCCTGCTGGAGCCCTTGAGCAATGAGAGGACAGAGTCCTCCAAGGTATGCAGGGCCCTGGGGTGAGCCAGGACCCTGCTTGGGGAGGGGAGTGGCAGACCCAGGCGTAACCCCCAGAGGGTTTTCCACATGTCATCTAAACCTGTCCCTGCCGAACAGCCACATGTGCTGCCTTCTCTTCTCAGCTTCTGGTCTCGAGAGAGCACCCAGGAGAGGGGCCTAGCCCAGAGCCAAGGGCGCCTTTCAGAAAGGCAGGTGCTTCGGGGCGGGAGGAGATGGAGACCGCAAGGAAAGGGGGCGGCGTGAGGGGCGGCCACTGGAAGAGCAGCCACATCCTTTCCTTCCCAGCAGATCTGCTGATGGTGATCCCGTCTCGCCTTCCTCTTGAAACACAGGGAGCTGTTAGA
Source organism: Camelus ferus (assembly GCF_009834535.1). NCBI lineage: Eukaryota > Metazoa > Chordata > Mammalia > Artiodactyla > Camelidae > Camelus > Camelus ferus. The sequence continues at coordinate 66,423,915 of NC_045704.1, read as the reverse complement.
AGCCAAGGAGATGAGTCGCAGCTCTGCCCTTTACCAGCTGTGAAACTGAGCAAGTCACCTAACCTGACTTGTAAAATGAAGCCAAAACAGCCGCCTCCTGCGGCGCTGTGAGGCTTAAGTGAAACTCCTCAAATACCTCGCTCCCTAAACATCAGTGCCCTCCCCCCTCCCTGTTTCCCGCCTCAGGGTGCGAGGGACGCAGGCTTGCTGGCCTTAGGGTGCGAGGGAGGGGCCGTCAGTCAGAGTCGGTGGCGTCTGTGGGTGTTGCCTCAGTTGTTTCAAAAGAAATGAAGAGGAATGAGCAGTGCCATCACGTGGGCTGGGCAGCTTTCCACGTGTCTCTGTCTTACAAGTAAAACGGCAGTACAGTACGTCCCGGTCCTGCGGCCTCCCAGTGGTGTCACCTCTGTGGAGGACAGCTGGCAACTCCGCTCAGAATTTAAAATACATGTATTTTGTGACCCAGTAGTTCTTCCACTTCTGGAAATTTACCTCCAGATATTTTCATCCTTGTGCACATCAGCACAATCTGAGGTAATTTTGTAATAGAAAAATATGTTTAAAGCTCTTATCTACAGGAAACTAGTTAAACCATAGTTTATGCATAAAACGGAACATTAGGCAGTAGTTTAACAAAATGAGGCTGTTCTATGCTGTTTTGTATGTACTTATATGGAGTAATTCCCAAACAAGGAACAGGAGAATAGTGTATAGTATGATATGCTTTTAATTATTTGAAAAGGGGTGTGCGTGTGTGTCTTGATGGGCCATCAGAGTAACGCGGAGCGGGGTGGGGGTGGGGGATCGGCTTTTCTCTGTACACACCATTCAACTGCTGTGAGTTTTTACCATCTGCATCTATCACCCATTCTAAAACTTAAGCAAAAAGGTAGTTTTAAAAAGAGCCTTTTCCAAAACAGTAACACCTTTCTTTCTTCCAGATCACAAGGTTAGAAAAAACGTGGACTGCCCTGCGGCACCAGTACACCCAAACCGCCATCCTCTACGAGAAACAGCTGAAGCCTTTCAGCAAAATCCTGCACGAAGGCAGAGGTGAGCGCCGGCTGAGCAGCGCGGGCCCAAGTGTCCTGTCGGTTCTGGTTTGATCAAAGCATTGAGCAGAGCTTCTTACGAGGCTTCGAGTTCTTTGCAGGATTGCTGAGGGGTCACCGAGGCTTTTATCAGATGACAGCATTGCTTGTAGAAGGCCTGCCGTTGCCAGAAATGAGACACGGGCTACCGGTCAGTGCATTCTGTGCTTAATTTTGTAAACTGAGGCATAAGCGACATATTGGCCTCAGGTGTGCAACGTGCTGACTTGATCTTGTGGTGTTGCAGAATGACCACAGTAAGTCCAGTGAACACCTACCACCAGTTTTTTTTCTCATGGCGGGAACTTCCAAGATCCACTCTGCCGGCTACTTTCAAATATGCAATACCGTGTTATGAACCACAGCCCGTGGCTTACTCACTACATAAGTGGAAAGCACCTCTGACCCCATTCGTCAGTTCCACACCACCCCTTCCACCACCTCAGGCAGCCACCAGTCTGTTCTCTACACCTGTGAGCTGGAGGGTGTCTTCCCTTACCTTCCCACATATAAGTGAGCTCACATGGTGGTTTTTTTTTCTGACTTATGTCACTTAGCATAATGCCCTCAGTTCCATCTGTGTTGTCACAAATGACAGGATTTCATTCTTTAATAGCTGAATAGTAGTCCACTGTGTGCATACATGTGTGTGTATTTTTATATGTATGTATTTTCCACCTTCTTTATTCATTCATCCACTGATGGACATTTAGGTTGGTTCCACAGCTTGGTTATTATAAATAATACTGCAGTGAACAGAGGAGTGCATCTATCTTTTCAAATTAGTGTTTTTACTTTCTTCGGGCAAGCACCCACAGGCGACACTGCTGGATTATATGGTAGTTCTATTTTTAATTCTTTGAGGAACCTCCAGTTTTCCATAGTGGCTGAAGCAATTTACCTTCCCACCAACAGTGCACAAGCGTTCCCTTTTCTCCACATCCTTGCCAACGCTTGTTATTTGTCTTTCTGATACTAACCATCCTAACAGCTGTGAGGTGACACAGCGTTGTGGTTGATTTGCATTTCCATGAGGGTTAGTGACTTAGGGGCTCCTTTTTGTCTACCTGTTGGCCATCCGTATGTCTTCTTTGGAAAAATGTCTACTCAGGTCCTCTGCCCACTTTTCAATTGGATTTTGGTTTTTTTTTGCTGTCGTGAGTTCAATATATTTTTGGGGTATTATAGTATGCCAAACCAGAAGCCTGGCCCTCAGGCCAAAGCTTCAAGATCAGCTAACGAGCCTCCCTCGTATAACTTCCAGGCGCTTCCTGACTGGCTGCCTCCGCGCTGAGCTCATGCTCGCGAGCCCTGTAAGAACTGTTTCTCACGTGATTATAACCCTGCGGATACAAGCACTGCTGGTTTTCAAATTCAGATGTTTTGGGGGCTCGCATCTCACGTGCAGGTCTTAAAAGTTGGGGTGCCTCGTGTGGGGTTCAAGCCCTTCGCTTCTCAGGGAGAAGCTCCAGGTTTTGAGTTCCCTCCTGACTATGGGTCGCTGTGCCAGGAGTGGGGTGTATGGTGCGACTGTGCCCCACCCTCTGCTGCCTGCTTTGATGTGGGTCTTCTCGCATCTGCCCAGTGCATAGGAGTTACTCAGTTTTTAGGGTTTTTTAGAGGCAGCTGTCCCGCATTCTGCTGTAGATGTGCTGTGTCCTCACAGGAGGTGAGCCCAGGCTCCTCCTGCGTTGCCCTCTTCGACTGCAATTATCTGTGCTTAACTTTGAAAAGCAAGGGGTAAAGTTTTCCACATCGTATGTTTTTTCAGAGTCCACGTGTACTCCCCCAAACAACGTATCAGTCCCCCTGCTGATGCCTCTTGTGACCTT